>NC_084986.1:28516519-28861017 GCF_963691925.1 Scomber scombrus | reverse complement strand
ACAGGGCCGGTAGTAGTGTCGAAAATGTCAAAAATGGGGGATTTTCCCAAAACTTGCTAAAAGTGGCCGGGGGACAGGCTGAGTGAAAAACGAGCAAAATCAAGCACAGTTGGGGCGTTTTGTGAAAATTGTGAAGGATTTTCCAAAGTGGGCAAAAATTTTAAAAAAACGACAGGGCCGTTAAGGGTCGAAAAAGTCAAAAATGGGGATTTTCCAAAAACTTCCTAAAAGGGGACAGGGGGGCGGGCTGAGTGAGAAACGAGCAAAATCAAGCACAGTTGGGGCGTTTTGTGAAAATTGTAAAGGATTTTCCAAAGTGGGGCAAAATGTTAAAAGGCCACAGGGCCGGGTAGTGTCGAAAAAGTCAAAAATGGGATTTTCCCAAAACCTGCTAAAAGTGGGCCGGGGTCGCGGGATGAGTGAGCAAAATCAAGCACAGTTGATGTGTAATGTGAAAATTGTGAAGGATTTTCCAAAACGGGCAAAAATTGAATAAAACGACAGGGCCGGTAGTGTCGAAAATGTCAAAAATGGGGATTTTCCCAAAACTTGCTAAAAGGGGCCAGGGGGGCGGGCTGAGTGAAAAACGAGCAAAATCAAGCACAGTTGGGGCGTTTTGTGAAAATTGTGAAGGATTTTCCAAGTGGGCAAAAATTTAAAAAAAGACAGGGCTGGTAGTGTCGAAAAAGTCAAAAATGGGGATTTTCCCAAAACTTGCTAAAAGGGGCCAGGGGGGCGGGCTGAGTGAAAAACGAGCAAAATCAAGCACAGTTGGGGCGTTTTGTGAAAATTGTGAAGGATTTTCCAAAGTGGGCAAAAATTTAAAAAAACGACAGGGCCGTTAAGGGTTGAAAAAGTCAAAAATGGGGATTTTCCCAAACTTTGCTAAAAGGGGCCAGGGGGGCGGGCTGAGTGAAAAACGAGCAAAATCAAGCACAGTTGGGGCATTTTGTGAAAATTGTGAAGGATTTTCCAAAGTGGGCAAAATTTAAAAAAAAAAGACAGGGCTGGTAGTGTCGAAAAAGTCAAAAATGGGGATTTTCCCAAACTTCCTAAAAGGGGACAGGGGGGCGGGCTGAGTGAAAAACGAGCAAAATCAAGCACGGTTGGGGGCGTTTTGTGAAAATTGTGAAGGATTTTCCAAAGTGGGCAAAATTTAAAAAAAAAGACAGGTCTGGTAGTGTCGAAAAAGTCAAAAATGGGGATTTTCCAAAAACTTGCTAAAAGGGGCCAGGGGGGCGGGCTGAGTGAAAAACGAGCAAAATCAAGCACAGTTGGGGCGTTTTGTGAAAATTGTGAAGGATTTTCCAAAGTGGGCAAAATTTAAAAAAAAAAGACAGGGCTGGTAGTGTCGAAAAAGTCAAAAATGGGATTTTCCAAAAACTTGCTAAAAGGGGACCAGGGGGGCGGGCTGAGTGAAAAACGAGCAAAATCAAGCACGGTTGGGCGTTTTGTGAAAATTGTGAAGGATTTTCCAAAGTGGGCAAAAATTTAAAAAAACGACAGGGCCGTTAAGGGTCGAAAAAGTCAAAATGGGGATTTTCCCAAACTTTGCTAAAAGGGGCCAGGGGGGCGGGCTGAGTGAAAAACGGGCAAAATCAAGCACGGTTGGGGCGTTTTGTGAAATTGTGAAGGATTTTCCAAAGTGGGCAAAAATTTTAAAAAAAGACAGGGCCGTTAAGGGTTGAAAAAGTCAAAAATTGGGATTTTCCCAAACTTTGCTAAAAGGGGCCAGGGGGGCGGGCTGAGTGAAAAACGAGCAAAATCAAGCACAGTTGGGGCGTTTTGTGAAAAATTGTGAAGGATTTTCCAAAGTGGGCAAAAATTTAAAAAAAAGACAGGGCTGGTAGTGTCGAAAAAGTCAAAAATGGGGATTTTCCCAAAACTTGCTAAAAGGGGCCAGGGGGGCGGGCTGAGTGAAAACGAGCAAAATCAAGCACAGTTGGGGCGTTTTGTGAAAATTGTGAAGGATTTTCCAAAGTGGGCAAAAATTTAAAAAAAAGACAGGGCTGGTAGTGTCGAAAAAGTCAAAAATGGGGATTTTCCCAAAACTTGCTAAAAGGGGCCAGGGGGGCGGGCTGAGTGAAAACGAGCAAAATCAAGCACAGTTGGGGCGTTTTGTGAAAATTGTGAAGGATTTTCCAAAGTGGGCAAAAATTTAAAAAACGACAGGGCCGTTAAGGGTTGAAAAAGTCAAAAATGGGGATTTTCCAAACTTTGCTAAAAGGGGCCAGGGGGGCGGGCTGAGTGAAAAACGAGCAAAATCAAGCACAGTTAGGGCATTTTGTGAAAATTGTGAAGGATTTTCCAAAGTGGGCAAAATTTAAAAAAAAAAGACAGGGCTGGTAGTGTCGAAAAAGTCAAAAATGGGGATTTTCACAAAACTTCCTAAAAGGGGACAGGGGGGCGGGCTGAGTGAAAAACGAGCAAAATCCAGCACAGTTGGGGCGTTTTGTGAAAATTGTGAAGGATTTTCCAAAGTGGGCAAAATTTAAAAAAAAAGACAGGGCTGGTAGTGTCGAAAAAGTCAAAAATGGGGATTTTCCAAAAACTTGCTAAAAGGGACAGGGGGCGGGCTGAGTGAAAAACGAGCAAAATCAAGCACGGTTGGGGCGTTTTGTGAAAATTGTGAAGGATTTTCCAAAGTGGGCAAAAATTTAAAAAAACGACAGGGGCCGTTAAGGGTCGAAAAAGTCAAAAATGGGGATTTTCCCAAACTTTGCTAAAAGGGGGCCAGGGGGGCGGGCTGAGTGAAAAACGAGCAAAATCAAGCACGGTTGGGGCGTTTTGTGAAAATTGTGAAGGATTTTCCAAAGTGGGCAAAAATTAAAAAAAAAGACAGGGCCGTTAAGGGTTGAAAAAGTCAAAAATTGGGATTTTCCCAAACTTTGCTAAAAGGGGCCAGGGGGGCGGGCTGAGTGAAAAACGAGCAAAATCAAGCACAGTTAGGGCATTTTGTGAAAATTGTGAAGGATTTTCCAAAGTGGGCAAAATTTAAAAAAAAAAGACAGGGCTGGTAGTGTCGAAAAAGTCAAAAATGGGGATTTTCACAAAACTTCCTAAAAGGGGACAGGGGGGCGGGCTGAGTGAAAAACGAGCAAAATCAAGCACGGTTGGGGCGTTTTGTGAAAATTGTGAAGGATTTTCCAAAGTGGGCAAAATTTTAAAAAAAGACAGGTCTGGTAGTGTCGAAAAAGTCAAAAATGGGGATTTTCCAAAAACTTGCTAAAAGGGGCCAGGGGGGCGGGCTGAGTGAAAAACGAGCAAAATCAAGCACAGTTGGGGCGTTTTGTGAAAATTGTGAAGGATTTTCCAAAGTGGGCAAAATTTAAAAAAAAAGACAGGGCTGGTAGTGTCGAAAAAGTCAAAAATGGGGATTTTCCAAAAACTTGCTAAAAGGGACCAGGGGGGCGGGCTGAGTGAAAAACGAGCAAAATCAAGCACGGTTGGGGCGTTTTGTGAAAATTGTGAAGGATTTTCCAAAGTGGGCAAAAATTTAAAAAAACGACAGGGCCGTTAAGGGTCGAAAAAGTCAAAAATGGGGATTTTCCCAAACTTTGCTAAAAGGGGCCAGGGGGGCGGGCTGAGTGAAAAACGAGCAAAATCAAGCACGGTTGGGGCGTTTTGTGAAAATTGTGAAGGATTTTCCAAAGTGGGCAAAATTTTAAAAAAAAGACAGGTCTGGTAGTGTCGAAAAAGTCAAAAATGGGGATTTTCCAAAAACTTGCTAAAAGGGGCCAGGGGGGCGGGCTGAGTGAAAAACGAGCAAAATCAAGCACAGTTGGGGCGTTTTGTGAAAATTGTGAAGGATTTTCCAAAGTGGGCAAAATTTTAAAAAAAAAGACAGGGCTGGTAGTGTCGAAAAAGTCAAAAATGGGGATTTTCCAAAAACTTGCTAAAAGGGACCAGGGGGGCGGGCTGAGTGAAAAACGAGCAAAATCAAGCACGGTTGGGGCGTTTTGTGAAAATTGTGAAGGATTTTCCAAAGTGGGCAAAAATTTAAAAAAACGACAGGGCCGTTAAGGGTCGAAAAAGTCAAAAATGGGGATTTTCCCAAACTTTGCTAAAAGGGGCCAGGGGGGCGGGCTGAGTGAAAAACGGGCAAAATCAAGCACGGTTGGGGCGTTTTGTGAAAATTGTGAAGGATTTTCCAAAGTGGGCAAAAATTTTAAAAAAAGACAGGGCCGTTAAGGGTTGAAAAAGTCAAAAATTGGGATTTTCCCAAACTTTGCTAAAAGGGGCCAGGGGGGCGGGCTGAGTGAAAAACGAGCAAAATCAAGCACAGTTGGGGCGTTTTTTGAAAATTGTGAAGGATTTTCCAAAGTGGGCAAAAATTTAAAAAAAAGACAGGGCTGGTAGTGTCGAAAAAGTCAAAAATGGGGATTTTCCCAAAACTTGCTAAAAGGGGCCAGGGGGGCGGGCTGAGTGAAAAACGAGCAAAATCAAGCACAGTTGGGGCGTTTTGTGAAAATTGTGAAGGATTTTCCAAAGTGGGCAAAAATTTAAAAAAAGACAGGGCTGGTAGTGTCGAAAAAGTCAAAAATGGGGATTTTCCCAAAACTTGCTAAAAGGGGCCAGGGGGGCGGGCTGAGTGAAAAACGAGCAAAATCAAGCACAGTTGGGGCGTTTTGTGAAAATTGTGAAGGATTTTCCAAAGTGGGCAAAAATTTAAAAAAACGACAGGGCCGTTAAGGGTTGAAAAAGTCAAAAATGGGGATTTTCCCAAACTTTGCTAAAAGGGGCCAGGGGGGCGGGCTGAGTGAAAAACGAGCAAAATCAAGCACAGTTAGGGCATTTTGTGAAAATTGTGAAGGATTTTCCAAGTGGGCAAAATTTAAAAAAAAAAGACAGGGCTGGTAGTGTCGAAAAAGTCAAAAATGGGGATTTTCACAAAACTTCCTAAAAGGGGACAGGGGGGCGGGCTGAGTGAAAAACGAGCAAAAATCCAGCACAGTTGGGGCGTTTGTGAAAATTGTGAAGGATTTTCAAAGTGGGCAAAATTTAAAAAAAAAAGACAGGGCTGGTAGTGTCGAAAAAGTCAAAAATGGGGATTTTCCAAAAACTTGCTAAAAGGGACCAGGGGGGCGGGCTGAGTGAAAACGAGCAAAATCAAGCACGGTTGGGGCGTTTTGTGAAAATTGTGAAGGATTTTCCAAAGTGGGCAAAAATTTAAAAAAACGACAGGGCCGTTAAGGGTCGAAAAAGTCAAAAATGGGGATTTTCCCAAACTTTGCTAAAAGGGGCCAGGGGGGCGGGCTGAGTGAAAAACGAGCAAAATCAAGCACGGTTGGGGCGTTTTGTGAAAATTGTGAAGGATTTTCCAAAGTGGGCAAAAATTTAAAAAAAAGACAGGGCCGTTAAGGGTTGAAAAAGTCAAAAATGGGGATTTTCCCAACTTTGCTAAAAGGGGCCAGGGGGGCGGGCTGAGTGAAAAACGAGCAAAATCAAGCACAGTTAGGGCATTTTGTGAAAATTGTGAAGGATTTTCCAAAGTGGGCAAAATTTTAAAAAAAAAGACAGGGCTGGTAGTGTCGAAAAAGTCAAAAATGGGGATTTTCACAAAACTTCCTAAAAGGGGACAGGGGGGCGGGCTGAGTGAAAAACGAGCAAAATCAAGCACGGTTGGGGCGTTTTGTGAAAATTGTGAAGGATTTTCCAAAGTGGGCAAAAATTTAAAAAAAGACAGGCCTGGTAGTGTCGAAAAAGTCAAAAATGGGGATTTTCCAAAAACTTGCTAAAAGGGGCCAGGGGGGCGGGCTGAGTGAAAAACGAGCAAAATCAAGCACAGTTGGGGCGTTTTGTGAAAATTGTGAAGGATTTTCCAAAGTGGGCAAAATTAAAAAAAAAAAGACAGGGCTGGTAGTGTCGAAAAAGTCAAAAATGGGGATTTTCCAAAAACTTGCTAAAAGGACCAGGGGGGCGGGCTGAGTGAAAAACGAGCAAAATCAAGCACGGTTGGGGCGTTTTGTGAAAATTGTGAAGGATTTTCCAAAGTGGGCAAAAATTTAAAAAAACGACAGGGCCGTTAAGGGTCGAAAAAGTCAAAAATGGGGATTTTCCCAAACTTTGCTAAAAGGGGCCAGGGGGGCGGGCTGAGTGAAAAACGAGCAAAATCAAGCACGGTTGGGGCGTTTTGTGAAAATTGTGAAGGATTTTCCAAAGTGGGCAAAAATTTAAAAAAAAGACAGGGCCGTTAAGGGTTGAAAAAGTCAAAAATGGGGATTTTCCCAAACTTTGCTAAAAGGGGGCCAGGGGGGCGGGCTGAGTGAAAAACGAGCAAAATCAAGCACAGTTGGGGCGTTTTGTGAAAATTGTGAAGGATTTTCCAAAGTGGGCAAAAATTTAAAAAAAAGACAGGGCTGGTAGTGTCGAAAAAGTCAAAAATGGGGATTTTCCCAAAACTTGCTAAAAGGGGACAGGGGGGCGGGCTGAGTGAAAAACGAGCAAAATCAAGCACGGTTGGGCCGTTTTGTGAAAATTGTGAAGGATTTTCCAAAGTGGGCAAAATTTTAAAAAAGACAGGTCTGGTAGTGTCGAAAAAGTCAAAAATGGGGATTTTCCAAAAACTTGCTAAAAGGGGCCAGGGGGGCGGGCTGAGTGAAAAACGAGCAAAATCAAGCACAGTTGGGGCGTTTTGTGAAAATTGTGAAGGATTTTCCAAAGTGGGCAAAATTTAAAAAAAAAGACAGGGCTGGTAGTGTCGAAAAAGTCAAAAATGGGGATTTTCCAAAAACTTGCTAAAAGGGACCAGGGGGGCGGGCTGAGTGAAAAATGAGCAAAATCAAGCACGGTTGGGGCGTTTTTGTGAAAATTGTGAAGGATTTTCCAAAGTGGGCAAAAATTTAAAAAAACGACAGGGCCGTTAAGGGTCGAAAAAGTCAAAAATGGGGATTTTCCCAAACTTTGCTAAAAGGGGCCAGGGGGGCGGGCTGAGTGAAAAACGAGCAAAATCAAGCACGGTTGGGGCGTTTTGTGAAAATTGTGAAGGATTTTCCAAGTGGGCAAAAATTTAAAAAAACGACAGGGCCGTTAAGGGTCGAAAAAGTCAAAAATGGGATTTTCCCAAACTTTGCTAAAAGGGGCCAGGGGGGCGGGCTGAGTGAAAAACGGGCAAAATCAAGCACGGTTGGGGCGTTTTGTGAAAATTGTGAAGGATTTTCCAAAGTGGGCAAAAATTTAAAAAAAAGACAGGGCCGTTAAGGGTTGAAAAAGTCAAAAATTGGGATTTTCCCAAACTTTGCTAAAAGGGGCCAGGGGGGCGGGCTGAGTGAAAAAACGAGCAAAATCAAGCACAGTTGGGGCGTTTTGTGAAAATTGTGAAGGATTTTCCAAAGTGGGCAAAAATTTAAAAAAAAAGACAGGGCTGGTAGTGTCGAAAAAGTCAAAAATGGGGATTTTCCCAAAACTTGCTAAAAGGGGCCAGGGGGGCGGGCTGAGTGAAAAACGAGCAAAATCAAGCACAGTTGGGGCGTTTTGTGAAAATTGTGAAGGATTTTCCAAAGTGGGCAAAAATTTAAAAAAAAGACAGGGCTGGTAGTGTCGAAAAAGTCAAAAATGGGGATTTTCCCAAAACTTGCTAAAAGGGGCCAGGGGGGCGGGCTGAGTGAAAAACGAGCAAAATCAAGCACAGTTGGGGCGTTTTGTGAAAATTGTGAAGGATTTTCCAAAGTGGGCAAAAATTAAAAAAAACGACAGGGCCGTTAAGGGTTGAAAAAGTCAAAAATGGGGATTTTCCCAAACTTTGCTAAAAGGGGCCAGGGGGGCGGGCTGAGTGAAAAACGAGCAAAATCAAGCACAGTTAGGGCATTTTGTGAAAATTGTGAAGGATTTTCCAAAGTGGGCAAAATTTAAAAAAAAAAGACAGGGCTGGTAGTGTCGAAAAAGTCAAAAATGGGGATTTTCACAAAACTTCCTAAAAGGGGACAGGGGGGCGGGCTGAGTGAAAAACGAGCAAAATCAAGCACAGTTGGGGCGTTTTGTGAAAATTGTGAAGGATTTTCCAAAGTGGGCAAAATTTAAAAAAAAAAGACAGGGCTGGTAGTGTCGAAAAAGTCAAAAATGGGGATTTTCCTAAAACTTGCTAAAAGGGACCAGGGGGGCGGGCTGAGTGAAAAACGAGCAAAATCAAGCACGGTTGGGGCGTTTTGTGAAAATTGTGAAGGATTTTCCAAAGTGGGCAAAAATTAAAAAAAAAAACAGGGCCGTTAAGGGTTGAAAAAGTCAAAAATTGGGATTTTCCCAAACTTTGCTAAAAGGGGCCAGGGGGGGCGGGCTGAGTGAAAAACGAGCAAAATCAAGCACAGTTGGGGCGTTTTGTGAAAATTGTGAAGGATTTTCCAAAGTGGGCAAAAATTTAAAAAAACGACAGGGCCGTTAAGGGTTGAAAAAGTCAAAAATGGGGATTTTCCCAAACTTTGCTAAAAGGGGCCAGGGGGGCGGGCTGAGTGAAAAACGAGCAAAATCAAGCACAGTTAGGGCATTTTGTGAAAATTGTGAAGGATTTTCCAAAGTGGGCAAAATTTAAAAAAAAAAGACAGGGCTGGTAGTGTCGAAAAAGTCAAAAATGGGGATTTTCACAAAACTTCCTAAAAGGGGACAGGGGGGCGGGCTGAGTGAAAAACGAGCAAAATCAAGCACGGTTGGGGCGTTTTGTAAAAATTGTGAAGGATTTTCCAAAGTGGGCAAAATTTTAAAAAAAGACAGGTCTGGTAGTGTCGAAAAAGTCAAAAATGGGGATTTTCCAAAAACTTGCTAAAAGGGGCCAGGGGGGCGGGCTGAGTGAAAAACGAGCAAAATCAAGCACAGTTGGGGCGTTTTGTGAAAATTGTGAAGGATTTTCCAAAGTGGGCAAAATTTTTAAAAAAAAGACAGGGCTGGTAGTGTCGAAAAAGTCAAAAATGGGGATTTTCCAAAAACTTGCTAAAAGGGACCAGGGGGGCGGGCTGAGTGAAAAACGAGCAAAATCAAGCACAGTTGGGGCGTTTTGTGAAAATTGTGAAGGATTTTCCAAAGTGGGCAAAAATTTAAAAAAACGACAGGGCCGTTAAGGGTCGAAAAAGTCAAAAATGGGGATTTTCCCAAACTTTGCTAAAAGGGGCCAGGGGGGCGGGCTGAGTGAAAAACGAGCAAAATCAAGCACAGTTGGGGCGTTTTGTGAAAATTGTGAAGGATTTTCCAAAGTGGGCAAAAATTTAAAAAAAACGACAGGGCCGTTAAGGGTCGAAAAAGTCAAAAATTGGGATTTTCCCAAACTTTGATTAAAGGGGCCAGGGGGGCGGGCTGAGTGAAAAACGAGCAAAATCAAGCACAGTTTGGGTATTTTGTGAAAATTGTGAAGGATTTTCCAAAGTGGGCAAACATTTTAAAAGGCCACAGGGCCGGTAGTGTCGAAAAAGTCAAAAATGGGGATTTTCCCAAAACTTGCTAAAAGTGGCCGGGGGGCGGGATGAGTGAGCAAAATCAAGCACAGTTGATGTGTAATGTGAAAATTGTGAAGGATTTTCCAAACCGGGCAAAATTTGAAAAAAACGACAGGGCCGGTAGTGTCGAAAATGTCAAAAATGGGGATTTTCCCAAAACTTGCTAAAAGTGGCCGGGGGACAGGCTGAGTGAAAAACGAGCAAAATCAAGCACAGTTGGGGCGTTTTGTGAAAATTGTGAAGGATTTTCCAAAGTGGGCAAAAATTTTAAAAAAACGACAGGGCCGTTAAGGGTCGAAAAAGTCAAAAATGGGGATTTTCCAAAAACTTCCTAAAAGGGGACAGGGGGGCGGGCTGAGTGAGAAACGAGCAAAATCAAGCACAGTTGGGGCGTTTTGTGAAAATTGTAAAGGATTTTCCAAAGTGGGCAAAAATGTTAAAAGGCCACAGGGCCGGTAGTGTCGAAAAAGTCAAAAATGGGGATTTTCCCAAAACCTGCTAAAAGTGGCCGGGGTCGCGGGATGAGTGAGCAAAATCAAGCACAGTTGATGTGTAATGTGAAAATTGTGAAGGATTTTCCAAAACGGGCAAAAATTGAATAAAACGACAGGGCCGGTAGTGTCGAAAATGTCAAAAATGGGGATTTTCCCAAAACTTGCTAAAAGGGGCCAGGGGGGCGGGCTGAGTGAAAAACGAGCAAAATCAAGCACAGTTGGGGCGTTTTGTGAAAATTGTGAAGGATTTTCCAAAGTGGGCAAAAATTTTAAAAAAAGACAGGGCTGGTAGTGTCGAAAAAGTCAAAAATGGGGATTTTCCCAAAACTTGCTAAAAGGGGCCAGGGGGGCGGGCTGAGTGAAAAACGAGCAAAATCAAGCACAGTTGGGGCGTTTTGTGAAAATTGTGAAGGATTTTCCAAAGTGGGCAAAAATTTAAAAAAACGACAGGGCCGTTAAGGGTTGAAAAAGTCAAAAATGGGGATTTTCCCAAACTTTGCTAAAAGGGGCCAGGGGGGCGGGCTGAGTGAAAAACGAGCAAAATCAAGCACAGTTGGGGCATTTTGTGAAAATTGTGAAGGATTTTCCAAAGTGGGCAAAATTTAAAAAAAAAAGACAGGGCTGGTAGTGTCGAAAAAGTCAAAAATGGGGATTTTCCCAAAACTTCCTAAAAGGGGACAGGGGGGCGGGCTGAGTGAAAAACGAGCAAAATCAAGCACGGTTGGGGCGTTTTGTGAAAATTGTGAAGGATTTTCCAAAGTGGGCAAAATTTAAAAAAAAAGGACAGGTCTGGTAGTGTCGAAAAAGTCAAAAATGGGGATTTTCCAAAAACTTGCTAAAAGGGGCCAGGGGGGCGGGCTGAGTGAAAAACGAGCAAAATCAAGCACAGTTGGGGCGTTTTGTGAAATTGTGAAGGATTTTCCAAAGTGGGCAAAATTTAAAAAAAAAAGACAGGGGCTGGTAGTGTCGAAAAAGTCAAAAATGGGGATTTTCCAAAACTTGCTAAAAGGGACCAGGGGGGGGCGGGCTGAGTGAAAAACGAGCAAAATCAAGCACGGTTGGGGCGTTTTGTGAAAATTGTGAAGGATTTTCCAAAGTGGGCAAAAATTTAAAAAAACGACAGGGCCGTTAAGGGTCGAAAAAGTCAAAAATGGGGATTTTCCCAAACTTTGCTAAAAGGGGCCAGGGGGGCGGGCTGAGTGAAAAACGGGCAAAATCAAGCACGGTTGGGGCGTTTTGTGAAAATTGTGAAGGATTTTCCAAAGTGGGCAAAAATTTTAAAAAAAGACAGGGCCGTTAAGGGTTGAAAAAGTCAAAAATTGGGATTTTCCCAAACTTTGCTAAAAGGGGCCAGGGGGGCGGGCTGAGTGAAAAACGAGCAAAATCAAGCACAGTTGGGGCGTTTTGTGAAAATTGTGAAGGATTTTCCAAAGTGGGCAAAAATTTAAAAAAAAAGACAGGGCTGGTAGTGTCGAAAAAGTCAAAAATGGGGATTTTCCCAAAACTTGCTAAAAGGGGCCAGGGGGGCGGGCTGAGTGAAAAACGAGCAAAATCAAGCACAGTTGGGGCGTTTTGTGAAAATTGTGAAGGATTTTCCAAAGTGGGCAAAAATTTAAAAAAAAGACAGGGCTGGTAGTGTCGAAAAAGTCAAAAATGGGGATTTTCCCAAAACTTGCTAAAAGGGGCCAGGGGGGCGGGCTGAGTGAAAACGAGCAAAATCAAGCACAGTTGGGGCGTTTTGTGAAAATTGTGAAGGATTTTCCAAAGTGGGCAAAAATTTAAAAAACGACAGGGCCGTTAAGGGTTGAAAAAGTCAAAAATGGGGATTTTCCCAAACTTTGCTAAAAGGGGCCAGGGGGGCGGGCTGAGTGAAAAACGAGCAAAATCAAGCACAGTTAGGGCATTTTGTGAAAATTGTGAAGGATTTTCCAAAGTGGGCAAATTTAAAAAAAAAAGACAGGGCTGGTAGTGTCGAAAAAGTCAAAAATGGGGATTTTCACAAAACTTCCTAAAAGGGGACAGGGGGGCGGGCTGAGTGAAAAAACGAGCAAAATCCAGCACAGTTGGGGCGTTTTGTGAAAATTGTGAAGGATTTTCCAAAGTGGGCAAAATTTAAAAAAAAAAGACAGGGCTGGTAGTGTCGAAAAAGTCAAAAATGGGGATTTTCCAAAAACTTGCTAAAAGGGACCAGGGGGGCGGGCTGAGTGAAAAAACGAGCAAAATCAAGCACGGTTGGGGCGTTTTGTGAAAATTGTGAAGGATTTTCCAAAGTGGGCAAAAATTTAAAAAAACGACAGGGCCGTTAAGGGTCGAAAAAGTCAAAAATGGGGATTTTCCCAAACTTTGCTAAAAGGGGCCAGGGGGGGCGGGCTGAGTGAAAAACGAGCAAAATCAAGCACGGTTGGGGCGTTTTTGTGAAAATTGTGAAGGATTTTCCAAAGTGGGCAAAAATTAAAAAAAAAGACAGGGCCGTTAAGGGTTGAAAAAGTCAAAAATTGGGATTTTCCCAAACTTTGCTAAAAGGGGCCAGGGGGGCGGGCTGAGTGAAAAACGAGCAAAATCAAGCACAGTTAGGGCATTTTGTGAAAATTGTGAAGGATTTTCCAAAGTGGGCAAAATTTAAAAAAAAAAGACAGGGCTGGTAGTGTCGAAAAAGTCAAAAATGGGGATTTTCACAAAACTTCCTAAAAGGGGACAGGGGGGCGGGCTGAGTGAAAAACGAGCAAAATCAAGCACGGTTGGGGCGTTTTGTGAAAATTGTGAAGGATTTTCCAAAGTGGGCAAAATTTTAAAAAAAGACAGGTCTGGTAGTGTCGAAAAAGTCAAAAATGGGGATTTTCCAAAAACTTGCTAAAAGGGGCCAGGGGGGCGGGCTGAGTGAAAAACGAGCAAAATCAAGCACAGTTGGGGCGTTTTGTGAAAATTGTGAAGGATTTTCCAAAGTGGGCAAAATTTAAAAAAAAAAGACAGGGCTGGTAGTGTCGAAAAAGTCAAAAATGGGGATTTTCCAAAAACTTGCTAAAAGGGACCAGGGGGGCGGGGCTGAGTGAAAAACGAGCAAAATCAAGCACGGTTGGGGCGTTTTGTGAAAATTGTGAAGGATTTTCCAAAGTGGGCAAAAATTTAAAAAAACGACAGGGCCGTTAAGGGTCGAAAAAGTCAAAAATGGGGATTTTCCCAAACTTTGCTAAAAGGGGCCAGGGGGGCGGGCTGAGTGAAAAACGAGCAAAATCAAGCACGGTTGGGGCGTTTTGTGAAAATTGTGAAGGATTTTCCAAAGTGGGCAAAATTTAAAAAAAAGACAGGTCTGGTAGTGTCGAAAAAGTCAAAAATGGGGATTTTCCAAAAACTTGCTAAAAGGGGCCAGGGGGGCGGGCTGAGTGAAAAACGAGCAAAATCAAGCACAGTTGGGGCGTTTTGTGAAAATTGTGAAGGATTTTCCAAAGTGGGCAAAATTTTAAAAAAAAAGACAGGGCTGGTAGTGTCGAAAAAGTCAAAAATGGGGATTTTCCAAAAACTTGCTAAAAGGGACCAGGGGGGCGGGCTGAGTGAAAAACGAGCAAAATCAAGCACGGTTGGGGCGTTTTGTGAAAATTGTGAAGGATTTTCCAAAGTGGGCAAAAATTTAAAAAAACGACAGGGCCGTTAAGGGTCGAAAAAGTCAAAAATGGGGATTTTCCCAAACTTTGCTAAAAGGGGCCAGGGGGGCGGGCTGAGTGAAAAACGGGCAAAATCAAGCACGGTTGGGGCGTTTTGTGAAAATTGTGAAGGATTTTCCAAAGTGGGCAAAAATTTTAAAAAAAGACAGGGCCGTTAAGGGTTGAAAAAGTCAAAAATTGGGATTTTCCCAAACTTTGCTAAAAGGGGCCAGGGGGGCGGGCTGAGTGAAAAACGAGCAAAATCAAGCACAGTTGGGGCGTTTTTTGAAAATTGTGAAGGATTTTCCAAAGTGGGCAAAAATTTAAAAAAAAGACAGGGCTGGTAGTGTCGAAAAAGTCAAAAATGGGGATTTTCCCAAAACTTGCTAAAAGGGGCCAGGGGGGCGGGCTGAGTGAAAAACGAGCAAAATCAAGCACAGTTGGGGCGTTTTGTGAAAATTGTGAAGGATTTTCCAAAGTGGGCAAAAATTTAAAAAAAAGACAGGGCTGGTAGTGTCGAAAAAGTCAAAAATGGGGATTTTCCCAAAACTTGCTAAAAGGGGCCAGGGGGGCGGGCTGAGTGAAAAACGAGCAAAATCAAGCACAGTTGGGGCGTTTTGTGAAAATTGTGAAGGATTTTCCAAAGTGGGCAAAAATTTAAAAAAACGACAGGGCCGTTAAGGGTTGAAAAAGTCAAAAATGGGGATTTTCCCAAACTTTGCTAAAAGGGGCCAGGGGGGCGGGCTGAGTGAAAAACGAGCAAAATCAAGCACAGTTAGGGCATTTTGTGAAAATTGTGAAGGATTTTCCAAAGTGGGCAAAATTTAAAAAAAAAAGACAGGGCTGGTAGTGTCGAAAAAGTCAAAAATGGGGATTTTCACAAAACTTCCTAAAAGGGGACAGGGGGGCGGGCTGAGTGAAAAACGAGCAAAATCCAGCACAGTTGGGGCGTTTTGTGAAAATTGTGAAGGATTTTCCAAAGTGGGCAAAATTTAAAAAAAAAAGACAGGGCTGGTAGTGTCGAAAAAGTCAAAAATGGGGATTTTCCAAAAACTTGCTAAAAGGGACCAGGGGGGCGGGCTGAGTGAAAAACGAGCAAAATCAAGCACGGTTGGGGCGTTTTGTGAAAATTGTGAAGGATTTTCCAAAGTGGGCAAAAATTTAAAAAAACGACAGGGCCGTTAAGGGTCGAAAAAGTCAAAAATGGGGATTTTCCCAAACTTTGCTAAAAGGGGCCAGGGGGGCGGGCTGAGTGAAAAACGAGCAAAATCAAGCACGGTTGGGGCGTTTTGTGAAAATTGTGAAGGATTTTCCAAAGTGGGCAAAAATTTAAAAAAAAGACAGGGCCGTTAAGGGTTGAAAAAGTCAAAAATGGGGATTTTCCCAAACTTTGCTAAAAGGGGCCAGGGGGGCGGGCTGAGTGAAAAACGAGCAAAATCAAGCACAGTTAGGGCATTTTGTGAAAATTGTGAAGGATTTTCCAAAGTGGGCAAAATTTTAAAAAAAAAGACAGGGCTGGTAGTGTCGAAAAAGTCAAAAATGGGGATTTTCACAAAACTTCCTAAAAGGGGACAGGGGGGCGGGCTGAGTGAAAAACGAGCAAAATCAAGCACGGTTGGGGCGTTTTGTGAAAATTGTGAAGGATTTTCCAAAGTGGGCAAAAATTTAAAAAAAGACAGGCCTGGTAGTGTCGAAAAAGTCAAAAATGGGGATTTTCCAAAAACTTGCTAAAAGGGGCCAGGGGGGCGGGCTGAGTGAAAAACGAGCAAAATCAAGCACAGTTGGGGCGTTTTGTGAAAATTGTGAAGGATTTTCCAAAGTGGGCAAATTAAAAAAAAAAAGACAGGGCTGGTAGTGTCGAAAAAGTCAAAAATGGGGATTTTCCAAAAACTTGCTAAAAGGGACCAGGGGGGCGGGCTGAGTGAAAAACGAGCAAAATCAAGCACGGTTGGGGCGTTTTGTGAAAATTGTGAAGGATTTTCCAAAGTGGGCAAAAATTTAAAAAAACGACAGGGCCGTTAAGGGTCGAAAAAGTCAAAAATGGGGATTTTCCCAAACTTTGCTAAAAGGGGCCAGGGGGGCGGGCTGAGTGAAAAACGAGCAAAATCAAGCACGGTTGGGGCGTTTTGTGAAAATTGTGAAGGATTTTCCAAAGTGGGCAAAAATTTAAAAAAAAGACAGGGCCGTTAAGGGTTGAAAAAGTCAAAAATGGGGATTTTCCCAAACTTTGCTAAAAGGGGCCAGGGGGGCGGGCTGAGTGAAAAACGAGCAAAATCAAGCACAGTTGGGGCGTTTTGTGAAAATTGTGAAGGATTTTCCAAAGTGGGCAAAAATTTAAAAAAAAGACAGGGCTGGTAGTGTCGAAAAAGTCAAAAATGGGGATTTTCCCAAAACTTGCTAAAAGGGGACAGGGGGGGCGGGCTGAGTGAAAAACGAGCAAAATCAAGCACGGTTGGGCCGTTTTGTGAAAATTGTGAAGGATTTTCCAAAGTGGGCAAAATTTTAAAAAAAGACAGGTCTGGTAGTGTCGAAAAAGTCAAAAATGGGGATTTTCCAAAAACTTGCTAAAAGGGGCCAGGGGGGCGGGCTGAGTGAAAAACGAGCAAAATCAAGCACAGTTGGGGCGTTTTGTGAAAATTGTGAAGGATTTTCCAAAGTGGGCAAAATTTAAAAAAAAAAGACAGGGCTGGTAGTGTCGAAAAAGTCAAAAATGGGGATTTTCCAAAAACTTGCTAAAAGGGACCAGGGGGGCGGGCTGAGTGAAAAATGAGCAAAATCAAGCACGGTTGGGGCGTTTTGTGAAAATTGTGAAGGATTTTCCAAAGTGGGCAAAAATTTAAAAAAACGACAGGGCCGTTAAGGGTCGAAAAAGTCAAAAATGGGGATTTTCCCAAACTTTGCTAAAAGGGGCCAGGGGGGCGGGCTGAGTGAAAAACGAGCAAAATCAAGCACGGTTGGGGCGTTTTGTGAAAATTGTGAAGGATTTTCCAAAGTGGGCAAAAATTTTAAAAAAAGACAGGGCCGTTAAGGGTTGAAAAAGTCAAAAATTGGGATTTTCCCAAACTTTGCTAAAAGGGGCCAGGGGGGCGGGCTGAGTGAAAAACGAGCAAAATCAAGCACAGTTGGGGCGTTTTGTGAAAATTGTGAAGGATTTTCCAAAGTGGGCAAAAATTTAAAAAAAAAGACAGGGCTGGTAGTGTCGAAAAAGTCAAAAATGGGGATTTTCCCAAAACTTGCTAAAAGGGGCCAGGGGGGCGGGCTGAGTGAAAAACGAGCAAAATCAAGCACAGTTGGGGCGTTTTGTGAAAATTGTGAAGGATTTTCCAAAGTGGGCAAAAATTTAAAAAAACGACAGGGCCGTTAAGGGTTGAAAAAGTCAAAAATGTGGATTTTCCCAAACTTTGCTAAAAGGGGCCAGGGGGGCGGGCTGAGTGAAAAACGAGCAAAATCAAGCACAGTTGGGGCATTTTGTGAAAATTGTGAAGGATTTTCCAAAGTGGGCAAAATTTAAAAAAAAAAGACAGGGCTGGTAGTGTCGAAAAAGTCAAAAATGGGGATTTTCACAAAACTTCCTAAAAGGGGACAGGGGGGCGGGCTGAGTGAAAAACGAGCAAAATCAAGCACGGTTGGGGCGTTTTGTGAAAATTGTGAAGGATTTTCCAAAGTGGGCAAAAATTTTAAAAAAAGACAGGTCTGGTAGTGTCGAAAAAGTCAAAAATGGGGATTTTCCAAAAACTTGCTAAAAGGGGCCAGGGGGGCGGGCTGAGTGAAAAACGAGCAAAATCAAGCACAGTTGGGGCGTTTTGTGAAAATTGTGAAGGATTTTCCAAAGTGGGCAAAATTTTAAAAAAAAAGACAGGGCTGGTAGTGTCGAAAAAGTCAAAAATGGGGATTTTCACAAAACTTCCTAAAAGGGGACAGGGGGGCGGGCTGAGTGAAAAACGAGCAAAATCAAGCACGGTTGGGGCGTTTTGTAAAAATTGTGAAGGATTTTCCAAAGTGGGCAAAATTTTAAAAAAAGACAGGTCTGGTAGTGTCGAAAAAGTCAAAAATGGGGATTTTCCCAAAACTTGCTAAAAGGGGACAGGGGGGCGGGCTGAGTGAAAAACGAGCAAAATCAAGCACGGTTGGGCCGTTTTGTGAAAATTGTGAAGGATTTTCCAAAGTGGGCAAAATTTTAAAAAAAGACAGGTCTGGTAGTGTCGAAAAAGTCAAAAATGGGGATTTTCCAAAAACTTGCTAAAAGGGGCCAGGGGGGCGGGCTGAGTGAAAAACGAGCAAAATCAAGCACAGTTGGGGCGTTTTGTGAAAATTGTGAAGGATTTTCCAAAGTGGGCAAAATTTAAAAAAAAAAGACAGGGCTGGTAGTGTCGAAAAAGTCAAAAATGGGGATTTTCCAAAAACTTGCTAAAAGGGACCAGGGGGGGCGGGCTGAGTGAAAAACGAGCAAAATCAAGCACAGTTGGGGCGTTTTGTGAAAATTGTGAAGGATTTTCCAAAGTGGGCAAAAATTTAAAAAAACGACAGGGCCGTTAAGGGTCGAAAAAGTCAAAAATGGGGATTTTCCCAAACTTTGCTAAAAGGGGCCAGGGGGGCGGGCTGAGTGAAAAACGAGCAAAATCAAGCACAGTTGGGGCTTTTTTTGAAAATTGTGAAGGATTTTCCAAAGTGGGCAAAAATTTAAAAAAAACGACAGGGCCGTTAAGGGTCGAAAAAGTCAAAAATTGGGATTTTCCCAAACTTTGATTAAAGGGGCCAGGGGGGCGGGCTGAGTGAGAAACGAGCAAAATCAAGCACAGTTGGGGCGTTTTGTGAAAATTGTGAAGGATTTTCCAAAGTGGGCAAAAATTTAAAAAAAACGACAGGGCCGTTAAGGGTCGAAAAAGTCAAAAATGGGGATTTTCCCAAAACTTCCTAAAAGGGGACAGGGGGGCGGGCTGAGTGAGAAACGAGCAAAATCAAGCACAGTTGGGGCGTTTTGTGAAAATTGTGAAGGATTTTCCAAAGTGGGCAAAAATTTAAAAAAACGACAGGGCCGTTAAGGGTCGAAAAAGTCAAAAATGGGGATTTTCCCAAACTTTGCTAAAAGGGGCCAGGGGGGCGGGCTGAGTGAAAAACGAGCAAAATCAAGCACAGTTGGGGCGTTTTGTGAAAATTGTGAAGGATTTTCCAAAGTGGGCAAAAATTGAATAAAACGACAGGGCCGGTAGTGTCGAAAATGTCAAAAATGGGGATTTTCCCAAAACTTGCCAGGGGGGCGGGATGAGTGAGAGAGGAGCAAAATCAAGCACAGTTTGGGTATTTTGTGAAAATTGTGAAGGATTTTCCAAAGTGGGCAAACATTTTAAAAGGCCACAGGGCCGGTAGTGTCGAAAAAGTCAAAAATGGGGATTTTCCCAAAACTTGCTAAAAGTGGCCGGGAGGCGGGATGAGTGAAAAATGAGCAAAATCAAGCACAGTTGGGGCGTTTTGTGAAAATTGTGAAGGATTTTCCAAAGTGGGCAAAAATGTTAAAAGACCACAGGGCCGGTAGTGTCGAAAAAGTCAAAAATGGGGATTTTCCCAAAACTTGCTAAAAGTGGCCGGGGGGCGGGATGAGTGAAAAATGAGCAAAATCAAGCACAGTTGGGGCGTTTTGTGAAAATTGTGAAGGATTTTCCAAAGTGGGCAAAAATGTTAAATGAGGACAGGGCCGGTAGTGTCGAAAAAGTCAAAAATGGGGATTTTCCAAAAACTTGCTAAAAGTGGCCGGGGGGCGGGATGAGTGAAAAACGAGCAAAATCAAGCACAGTTTGGGCGTTTTGTGAAAATTGTGAAGGATTTTCCAAAGTGGGCAAAAATTTTAAAAGGTGACAGGGCCGGTAAGTGTCGAAAAAGTCAAAAATGGGGATTTTCCCAAAACCTGCTAAAAGTGGCCAGGGGGGCGGGCTGAGTGAAAAACGAGCAAAATCAAGCACAGTTGGGGCGTTTTGTGAAAATTGTGAAGGATTTTCCAAAGTGGGCAAAAATTTAAAAAAAAGACAGGGCTGGTAGTGTCGAAAAAGTCAAAAATGGGGATTTTCCCAAAACTTGCTAAAAGGGGCCAGGGGGGCGGGCTGAGTGAAAAACGAGCAAAATCAAGCACAGTTGGGGCGTTTTGTGAAAATTGTGAAGGATTTTCCAAAGTGGGCAAAAATTGAATAAAACGACAGGGCCGGTAGTGTCGAAAATGTCAAAAATGGGGATTTTCCCAAAACTTGCCAGGGGGGCGGGATGAGTGAGAGAGGAGCAAAATCAAGCACAGTTTGGGTATTTTGTGAAAATTGTGAAGGATTTTCCAAAGTGGGCAAACATTTTAAAAGGCCACAGGGCCGGTAGTGTCGAAAAAGTCAAAAATGGGGATTTTCCCAAAACTTGCTAAAAGTGGCCGGGAGGCGGGATGAGTGAAAAATGAGCAAAATCAAGCACAGTTGGGGCGTTTTGTGAAAATTGTGAAGGATTTTCCAAAGTGGGCAAAAATGTTAAAAGACCACAGGGCCGGTAGTGTCGAAAAAGTCAAAAATGGGGATTTTCCCAAAACTTGCTAAAAGTGGCCGGGGGGCGGGATGAGTGAAAAATGAGCAAAATCAAGCACAGTTGGGGCGTTTTGTGAAAATTGTGAAGGATTTTCCAAAGTGGGCAAAAATGTTAAATGAGGACAGGGCCGGTAGTGTCGAAAAAGTCAAAAATGGGGATTTTCCAAAAACTTGCTAAAAGTGGCCGGGGGGCGGGATGAGTGAAAAACGAGCAAAATCAAGCACAGTTTGGGCGTTTTGTGAAAATTGTGAAGGATTTTCCAAAGTGGGCAAAAATTTTAAAAGGTGACAGGGCCGGTAAGTGTCGAAAAAGTCAAAAATGGGGATTTTCCCAAAACCTGCTAAAAGTGGCCAGGGGGGCGGGCTGAGTGAAAAACGAGCAAAATCAAGCACAGTTGGGGCGTTTTGTGAAAATTGTGAAGGATTTTCCAAAGTGGGCAAAAATTTAAAAAAAAGACAGGGCTGGTAGTGTCGAAAAAGTCAAAAATGGGGATTTTCCCAAAACTTGCTAAAAGGGGCCAGGGGGGCGGGCTGAGTGAAAAACGAGCAAAATCAAGCACAGTTGGGGCGTTTTGTGAAAATTATGAAGGATTTTCCAAAGTGTGCAAAAATTTAAAAAAAACGACAGGGCCGTTAAGGGTAGAAAAAAGTCAAAAATGGAGATTTTCCCAAAACTTTGCTAAAAGGGGCCAGGGGGGCGGGCTGAGTGAAAAACGAGCAAAATCAAGCACAGTTGGGGCGTTTTGTGAAAATTGTGAAGGATTTTCCAAAGTGGGCAAAATTTTTAAAAATAGACAGGGCTGGTAGTGTCGAAAAAGTCAAAAATGGGGATTTTCCAAAAACTTGCTAAAAGGGGCCAGGGGGGCGGGCTGAGTGAAAAACGAGCAAAATCAAGCACAGTTGGGGCGTTTTGTGAAAATTGTGAAGGATTTTCCAAAGTGGGCAAAAATTTAAAAAAACGACAGGGCCGTTAAGGGTTGAAAAAGTCAATAATTGGTATTTTCCCAAACTTTGCTAAAAGGGGCCAGGGGGGCGGGCTGAGTGAAAAACGAGCAAAATCAAGCACAGTTGGGGCGTTTTGTGAAAATTGTGAAGGATTTTCCAAAGTGGGCAAAAATTTTAAAAAAACGACAGGGCCGTTAAGGGTCGAAAAAGTAAAAAACGTGGATTTTCCAAAAATTTGCTAAAAGGGGCCAGGGGGGCGGGCTGAGTGAAAAACGAGCAAAATCAAGCACAGTTGGGGCGTTTTGTGAAAATTGTGAAGGATTTTCCAAAGTGGGCAAAAATTTAAAAAAACGACAGGGCCGTTAAGTGTCGAAAAAGTCAAAAATTGGGATTTTCCCAAACTTTGATTAAAGGGGCCAGGGGGGCGGGCTGAGTGAAAAACGAGCAAAATCAAGCACAGTTGGCGCGTTTTATGAAAATTTTGAAGGATTTTCCAAAGTGGGCAAAAATTTAAAAAAAAAACGACAGGGCCGTTAAGGGTTGAAAAGTCAAAAATTGGGATTTTTCCAAACTTTGCTAAAAGGGGCCAGGGGGGCGGGCTGAGTGAAAAACGAGCAAAATCAAGCACAGTTGGCGCGTTTTATGAAAATTGTGAAGGATTTTCAAAAGTGGGCAAAAATTTAAAAAAAAACGACAGGGCCGTTAAGGGTTGAAAAAGTCAAAAATTGGGATTTTCCCAAACTTTGCTAAAAGGGGCCAGGGGGGCGGGCTGAGTGAAAAACGAGCAAAATCAAGCACAGTTGGGGCGTTTTGTGAAAATTGTGAAGGATTTTCCAAAGTGGGCAAAAATTTAAAAAAACGACAGGGCCGTTAAGGGTTGAAAAAGTCAATAATTGGGATTTTCCCAAACTTTGCTAAAAGGGTCCAGGGGGGCGGGCTGAGTAAAAAACGAGCAAAATCAAGCACAGTTGGGGCGTTTTGTGAAAATTGTGAAGGAATTTCCAAAGTGGGCAAAATTTGAAAAAAACGACAGGGCCGTTAAGGGTCGAAAAGTCAAAAATGGGGATTTTCCCAAACTTTGCTAAAAGGGGCCAGGGGGGCGGGCTGAGTGAAAAACGAGCAAAATCAAGCACAGTTGGGGCGTTTTGTGAAAATTGTGAAGGATTTTCCAAAGTGGGCAAATTTTTAAAAATAGACAGGGCTGGTAGTGTCGAAAAAGTCAAAAATGGGGATTTTCAAAAAACTTGCTAAAAGGGGCCAGGGGGGCGGGCTGAGTGAAAAACGAGCAAAATCAAGCACAGTTGGCGCGTTTTGTGAAAATTGTGAAGGATTTTCCAAAGTGTGCAAAAATTTAAAAAAACGACAGGGCCGTTAAGGGTAGAAAAAGTCAAAAATGGGGATTTTCCCAAAACTTGCTAAAAGGGGCCAGGGGGGGCGGGCTGAGTGAAAAACGAGCAAAATCAAGCACAGTTGGGGCGTTTTGTGAAAATTGTGAAGGATTTTCCAAAGTGGGCATAAATTTAAAAAAAAACGACAGGGCCGTTAAGG
Organism: Scomber scombrus; assembly: GCF_963691925.1. Taxonomy (NCBI): domain Eukaryota; kingdom Metazoa; phylum Chordata; class Actinopteri; order Scombriformes; family Scombridae; genus Scomber; species Scomber scombrus. The sequence continues at coordinate 28,838,419 of NC_084986.1, read as the reverse complement.
GTCGAAAAAGTCAAAAATGGGAATTTTCAAAAAACTTCCTAAAAGGGGACAGGGGGGTGGGCTGAGTGAGAAAGGAGCAAAATCAAGCATAGTTGGGGCGTTTTGTGAAAATTGTGAAGGATTTTCCAAAGTGGGCAAAAATTAAAAAAAACGACAGGGCCGTTAAGGGTCGAAAAAGTCAAAAATTGGGATTTTCCCAAACTTTGCTAAAAGAAGCCAGGGGGGCGGGCTGAGTGAAAAACGAGCAAAATCAAGCACGGTTGGGGCGTTTTGTGAAAATTGTGAAGGATTTTCCAAAGTGGGCAAAAATTTAAAAAAACGACAGGGCCGTTAAGGGTTGAAAAAGTCAAAAATTGGGATTTTCCCAAACTTTGCTAAAAGGGGCCAGGGTGGCGGGCTGAGTGAAAAAACGAGCAAAATCAAGCACAGTTGGGGCGTTTTGTGAAAATTGTGAAGGATTTTCCAAAGTGGGCAAAAATTTAAAAAAAAGACAGGGCTGGTAGTGTCGAAAAAGTCAAAAATGGGGATTTTCCCAAAACTTGCTAAAAGGGGCCAGGGGGGCGGGCTGAGTGAAAAACGAGCAAAATCAAGCACAGTTGGGGCGTTTTGTGAAAATTGTGAAGGATTTTCCAAAGTGGGCAAAAATTAAAAAAAACGACAGGGCCGTTAAGGGTTGAAAAAGTCAAAAATTGGGATTTTCCCAAACTTTGCTAAAAGGGGCCAGGGGGGCGGGCTGAGTGAAAAACGAGCAAAATCAAGCACAGTTGGGGCGTTTTGTGAAAATTGTGAAGGATTTTCCAAAGTGGGCAAAAATTTAAAAAAAAGACAGGGCTGGTAGTGTCGAAAAGGTCAGAAATGGGGATTTTCCCAAAACTTGCTAAAAGGGGCCAGGGGGGCGGGCTGAGTGAAAAACAAGCAAAATCAAGCACAGTTGGGGGCGTTTTGTGAAAATTGTGAAGGATTTTCCAAAGTGGGCAAAAATTTAAAAAAACGACAGGGCCGTTAAGTGTCGAAAAAGTCAAAAATGGGGATTTTCCCAAAACTTGCTAAAAGGGGCCAGGGGGGCGGGCTGAGTGAAAAACGAGCAAAATCAAGCACAGTTGGCGCGTTTTATGAAAATTGTGAAGGATTTTCCAAAGTGGGCAAAAATTAAAAAAAAAAACGACAGGGCCGTTAAGGGTTGAAAAAGTCAAAAATTGGGATTTTCCCAAACTTTGCTAAAAGGGGCCAGGGGGGCGGGCTGAGTGAAAAACGAGCAAAATCAAGCACAGTTGGGGCGTTTTGTGAAAATTGTGAAGGATTTTCCAAAATGGGCAAAAATTTAAAAAAAAAGACAGGGCTGGTAGTGTCGAAAAAGTCAAAAATGGGGATTTTCCCAAAACTTGCTAAAAGGGGCCAGGGGGGCGGGCTGAGTGAAAAACGAGCAAAATCAAGCACAGTTGGGGCGTTTTGTGAAAATTGTGAAGGATTTTCCAAAGTGGGCAAAAATTAAAAAAAAAAGACAGGGCCGTTAAGGGTTGAAAAAGTCAAAAATTGGGATTTTCCCAAACTTTGCTAAAAGGGGCCAGGGGGGCGGGCTGAGTGAAAAACGAGCAAAATCAAGCACAGTTGGGGCGTTTTGTGAAAATTGTGAAGGATTTTCCAAAGTGGGCAAAAATTTAAAAAAAAGACAGGGCTGGTAGTGTCGAAAAGGTCAAAAATGGGGATTTTCCCAAAACTTGCTAAAAGGGGCCAGGGGGGCGGGCTGAGTGAAAAACGAGCTCAAAATCAAGCACAGTTGGGGCGTTTTGTGAAAATTGTGAAGGATTTTCCAAAGTGGGCAAAATTTTTTAAAAACGACAGGGCCGTTAAGGGTCGAAAAAGTCAAAAATGGGGATTTTCCAAAAACTTGCTAAAAGGGGCCAGGGGGGCGGGCTGAGTGAAAAACGAGCAAAATAAAGCACAGTTGGGGGCGTTTTGTGAAAATTGTGAAGGATTTTCCAAAGTGGGCAAAAATTTAAAAAAACGACAGGGCCGTTAAGGGTCGAAAAAGTCAAAAATGGGGATTTTCCCCAAACCTTGCTAAAAAGGGCCAGGGAGGCGGACTGAGTTAAAAACGAGCAAAATCAAGCACAGTTGGGGCGTTTTGTGAAAATTGTGAAGGATTTTCCAAAGTGGGCAAAAATTTAAAAAAAAAGACAGGGCTGTTAGTGTCGAAAAGGTCAAAAATGGGGATTTTCCCAAAACTTGCTAAAAGGGGCCAGGGGGGGGGGGGGCTGAGTGAAAAACGAGCAAAATCAAGCACAGTTGGGGCGTTTTGTGAAAATTGTGAAGGATTTTCCAAAGTGGGCAAAAATTTAAAAAAACGACAGGGCCGTTAAGGGTTGAAAAAGTCAAAAATGGGGATTTTCCCAAACTTTGCTAAAAGGGGCCAGGGGGGCGGGCTGAGTGAAAAACGAGCAAATCAAGCACAGTTGGGGCGTTTTGTGAAAATTGTGAAGGATTTTCCAAAGTGGGCAAAAATTTAAAAAAAAGACAGGGCTGGTAGTGTCGAAAAAGTCAAAAATGGGGATTTTCCCAAAACTTGCTAAAAGGGGCCAGGGGGGCGGGCTGAGTGAAAAACGAGCAAAATCAAGCACAGTTGGGGCGTTTTGTGAAAATTGTGAAGGATTTTCCAAAGTGGGCAAAAATTTAAAAAAACGACAGGGCCGTCAAGGGTTGAAAAAGTCAAAAATTGGGATTTTCCCAAACTTTGCTAAAAGGGGCCAGGGGGGCGGGCTGAGTGAAAAACGAGCAAAATCAAGCACAGTTGGGGCGTTTTGTGAAAATTGTGAAGGATTTTCCAAAGTGGGCAAAAATTTAAAAAAAAGACAGGGCTGGTAGTGTCGAAAAGGTCAAAAATGGGGATTTTCCCAAAACTTGCTAAAAGGGGCCAGGGGGGCGGGCTGAGTGAAAAACGAGCAAAATCAAGCACAGTTGGGGCGTTTTGTGAAAATTGTGAAGGATTTTCCAAAGTGGGCAAAATTTAAAAAAAAAAGACAGGGTTGGTAGTGTCGAAAAAGTCAAAAATGGGGATTTTCCAAAAACTTGCTAAAAGGGGCCAGGGGGGCGGGCTGAGTGAAAAACGAGCAAAATCAAGCACAGTTGGGGCGTTTTGTGAAAATTGTGAAGGATTTTCCAAAGTGTGCAAAAATTTAAAAAAACGACAGGGCCGTTAAGGGTAGAAAAAGTCAAAAATGGAGATTTTCCCAAAACTTTGCTAAAAGGGGCCAGGGGGGCGGGCTGAGTGAAAAACGAGCAAAATCAAGCACAGTTGGGGCGTTTTGTGAAAATTGTGAAGGATTTTCCAAAGTGGGCAAAATTTTTAAAAATAGACAGGGCTGGTAGTGTCGAAAAAGTCAAAAATGGGGATTTTCCAAAAACTTGCTAAAAGGGGCCAGGGGGGCGGGCTGAGTGAAAAACGAGCAAAATCAAGCACAGTTGGGGCGTTTTGTGAAAATTGTGAAGGATTTTCCAAAGTGGGCAAAAATTTAAAAAAACGACAGGGCCGTTAAGGGTTGAAAAAGTCAATAATTGGTATTTTCCCAAACTTTGCTAAAAGGGGCCAGGGGGGCGGGCTGAGTGAAAAACGAGCAAAATCAAGCACAGTTGGGGCGTTTTGTGAAAATTGTGAAGGATTTTCCAAAGTGGGCAAAAATTTTAAAAAAACGACAGGGCCGTTAAGGGTCGAAAAAGTAAAAAATGTGGATTTTCCAAAAATTTGCTAAAAGGGGCCAGGGGGGCGGGCTGAGTGAAAAACGAGCAAAATCAAGCACAGTTGGGGCGTTTTGTGAAAATTGTGAAGGATTTTCCAAAGTGGGCAAAAATTTAAAAAAACGACAGGGCCGTTAAGTGTCGAAAAAGTCAAAAATGGGGATTTTCCCAAAACTTGCTAAAAGGGGCCAGGGGGCGGGCTGAGTGAAAAACGAGCAAAATCAAGCACAGTTGGCGCGTTTTATGAAAATTTTGAAGGATTTTCCAAAGTGGGCAAAAATTTAAAAAAAAAACGACAGGGCCGTTAAGGGTTGAAAAGTCAAAAATTGGGATTTTTCCAAACTTTGCTAAAAGGGGCCAGGGGGGCGGGCTGAGTGAAAAACGAGCAAAATCAAGCACAGTTGGCGCGTTTTATGAAAATTGTGAAGGATTTTCCAAAGTGGGCAAAAATTTAAAAAAACGACAGGGCCGTTAAGGGTTGAAAAAGTCAATAATTGGGATTTTCCCAAACTTTGCTAAAAGGGGCCAGGGGGGCGGGCTGAGTGAAAAACGAGCAAAATCAAGCACAGTTGGGGCGTTTTGTGAAAATTGTGAAGGAATTTCCAAAGTGGGCAAAATTTGAAAAAAACGACAGGGCCGTTAAGGGTCGAAAAGTCAAAAATGGGGATTTTCCCAAACTTTGCTAAAAGGGGCCAGGGGGGCGGGCTGAGTGAAAAACGAGCAAAATCAAGCACAGTTGGGGCGTTTTGTGAAAATTGTGAAGGATTTTCCAAAGTGGGCAAAATTTTTAAAAATAGACAGGGCTGGTAGTGTCGAAAAAGTCAAAAATGGGGATTTTCCAAAAACTTGCTAAAAGGGGCCAGGGGGGCGGGCTGAGTGAAAAACGAGCAAAATCAAGCACAGTTGGGGCGTTTTGTGAAAATTGTGAAGGATTTTCCAAAGTGGGCAAAAATTTAAAAAAACGACAGGGCCGTTAAGTGTCGAAAAAGTCAAAAATGGGGATTTTCCCAAAACTTGCTAAAAGGGGCCAGGGGGCGGGCTGAGTGAAAAACGAGCAAAATCAAGCACAGTTGGCGCGTTTTATGAAAATTTTGAAGGATTTTCCAAAGTGGGCAAAAATTTAAAAAAACGACAGGGCCGTTAAGGGTTGAAAAAGTCAATAATTGGGATTTTCCCAAACTTTGCTAAAAGGGGCCAGGGGGGCGGGCTGAGTGAAAAACGAGCAAAATCAAGCACAGTTGGGGCGTTTTGTGAAAATTGTGAAGGAATTTCCAAAGTGGGCAAAATTTGAAAAAAACGACAGGGCCGTTAAGGGTCGAAAAGTCAAAAATGGGGATTTTCCCAAACTTTGCTAAAAGGGGCCAGGGGGGCGGGCTGAGTGAAAAACGAGCAAAATCAAGCACAGTTGGGGCGTTTTGTGAAAATTGTGAAGGATTTTCCAAAGTGGGCAAAATTTTTAAAAATAGACAGGGCTGGTAGTGTCGAAAAAGTCAAAAATGGGGATTTTCCAAAAACTTGCTAAAAGGGGCCAGGGGGGCGGGCTGAGTGAAAAACGAGCAAAATCAAGCACAGTTGGGGCGTTTTGTGAAAATTGTGAAGGATTTTCCAAAGTGTGCAAAAATTTAAAAAAACGACAGGGCCGTTAAGGGTAGAAAAAGTCAAAAATGGGGATTTTCCCAAAACTTGCTAAAAGGGGCCAGGGGGGGCGGGCTGAGTGAAAAACGAGCAAAATCAAGCACAGTTGGGGCGTTTTGTGAAAATTGTGAAGGATTTTCCAAAGTGGGCAAAAATTTAAAAAAAAACGACAGGGCCGTTAAGGGTCGAAAAAGTCAAAAATGGGAATTTTCAAAAAACTTCCTAAAAGGGGACAGGGGGGTGGGCTGAGTGAGAAAGGAGCAAAATCAAGCATAGTTGGGGCGTTTTGTGAAAATTGTGAAGGATTTTCCAAAGTGGGCAAAAATTTAAAAAAACGACAGGGCCGTTAAGGGTCGAAAAAGTCAAAAATTGGGATTTTCCCAAACTTTGCTAAAAGAAGCCAGGGGGGTTGGCTGAGTGAAAAACGAGCAAAATCAAGCACGGTTGGGGCGTTTTGTGAAAATTGTGAAGGATTTTCCAAAGTGGGCAAAAATTTAAAAAAACGACAGGGCCGTTAAGGGTTGAAAAAGTCAAAAATTGGGATTTTCCCAAACTTTGCTAAAAGGGGCCAGGGGGGCGGGCTGAGTGAAAAACGAGCAAAATCAAGCACAGTTGGGGCGTTTTGTGAAAATTGTGAAGGATTTTCCAAAGTGGGCAAAAATTTAAAAAAAAAGACAGGGCTGGTAGTGTCGAAAAAGTCAAAAATGGGGATTTTCCCAAAACTTGCTAAAAGGGGCCAGGGAGGCGGGCTGAGTGAAAAACGAGCAAAATCAAGCACAGTTGGGGCGTTTTGTGAAAATTGTGAAAGATTTTCCAAAGTGGGCAAAAATTAAAAAAAACGACAGGGCCGTTAAGGGTTGAAAAAGTCAAAAATGGGGATTTTCCCAAAACCTGCTAAAAGTGGCCGGGGGGCGGGATGAGTGAAAAATTAGAAAAAATCAAGCACTGTTGGGGCGTTTTGTGAAAATTGTGAAGGATTTTCAAAGTTGGCAAAAATTTTTAAAAAAACGACAGGGCCGTTAAGGGTCGAAAAAGTAAAAAATGTGGATTTTCCAAAAATTTGCTAAAAGGGGCCAGGGGGGCGGGCTGAGTGAAAAACGAGCAAAATCAAGCACAGTTGGGGCGTTTTGTGAAAATTGTGAAGGATTTTCCAAAGTGGGCAAAAATTTAAAAAAAAGACAGGGCTGGTAGTGTCGAAAAGGTCAGAAATGGGGATTTTCCCAAAACTTGCTAAAAGGGGCCAGGGGGGCGGGCTGAGTGAAAAACGAGCAAAATCAAGCACAGTTGGGGCGTTTTGTGAAAATTGTGAAGGATTTTCCAAAGTGGGCAAAATTTTTAAAAATAGACAGGGCTGGTAGTGTCGAAAAAGTCAAAAATGGGGATTTTCCCAAAACTTGCTAAAAAGGGGCAGGGGGCGGGCTGAGTGAAAAACGAGCAAAATCAAGCACAGTTGGGGCGTTTTGTGAAAATTGTGAAGGATTTTCCAAAGTGTGCAAAAATTTAAAAAAACGACAGGGCCGTTAAGGGTAGAAAAAGTCAAAAATGGAGATTTTCCCAAAACTTTGCTAAAAGGGGCCAGGGGGGCGGGCTGAGTGAAAAACGAGCAAAATCAAGCACAGTTGGGGCGTTTTGTGAAAATTGTGAAGGATTTTCCAAAGTGGGCAAAATTTTTAAAAATAGACAGGGCTGGTAGTGTCGAAAAAGTCAAAAATGGGGATTTTCCAAAAACTTGCTAAAAGGGGCCAGGGGGGCGGGCTGAGTGAAAAACGAGCAAAATCAAGCACAGTTGGGGCGTTTTGTGAAAATTGTGAAGGATTTTCCAAAGTGGGCAAAAATTTAAAAAAAAGACAGGGCTGGTAGTGTCGAAAATGTCAAAAATGGGGATTTTCCCAAAACTTGCTAAAAGGGGCCAGGGGGGCGGGCTGAGTGAAAAACGAGCAAAATCAAGCACAGTTGGGGCGTTTTGTGAAAATTGTGAAGGATTTTCCAAAGTGGGCAAAATTAAAAAAAAAAAAGACAGGGCTGGTAGTGTCGAAAAAGTCAAAAATGGGGATTTTCCAAAAACTTGCTAAAAGGGGCCAGGGGGGCGGGCTGAGTGAAAAACGAGCAAAATCAAGCACAGTTGGGGCGTTTTGTGAAAATTGTGGAGGATTTTCCAAAGTGTGCAAAAATTTAAAAAAACGACAGGGCCGTTAAGGGTAGAAAAAGTCAAAAATGGAGATTTTCCCAAAACTTTGCTAAAAGGGGCCAGGGGGGCGGGCTGAGTGAAAAACGAGCAAAATCAAGCACAGTTGGGGCGTTTTGTGAAAATTGTGAAGGATTTTCCAAAGTGGGCAAAATTTTTAAAAATAGACAGGGCTGGTAGTGTCGAAAAAGTCAAAAATGGGGATTTTCCAAAAACTTGCTAAAAGGGGCCAGGGGGGCGGGCTGAGTGAAAAACGAGCAAAATCAAGCACAGTTGGGGCGTTTTGTGAAAATTGTGAAGGATTTTCCAAAGTGGGCAAAAATTTAAAAAAAGACAGGGCTGGTAGTGTCGAAAAGGTCAGAAATGGGGATTTTCCCAAAACTTGCTAAAAGGGGCCAGGGGGGCGGGCTGAGTGAAAAACGAGCAAAATCAAGCACAGTTGGGGCGTTTTGTGAAAATTGTGAAGGATTTTCCAAAGTGGGCAAAATTTTTAAAAATAGACAGGGCTGGTAGTGTCGAAAAAGTCAAAAATGGGGATTTTCCCAAAACTTGCTAAAAAGGGGCAGGGGGCGGGCTGAGTGAAAAACGAGCAAAATCAAGCACAGTTGGGGCGTTTTGTGAAAATTGTGAAGGATTTTCCAAAGTGTGCAAAAATTTAAAAAAACGACAGGGCCGTTAAGGGTAGAAAAAGTCAAAAATGGAGATTTTCCCAAAACTTTGCTAAAAGGGGCCAGGGGGGCGGGCTGAGTGAAAAACGAGCAAAATCAAGCACAGTTGGGGCGTTTTGTGAAAATTGTGAAGGATTTTCCAAAGTGGGCAAAATTTTTAAAAATAGACAGGGCTGGTAGTGTCGAAAAAGTCAAAAATGGGGATTTTCCAAAAACTTGCTAAAAGGGGCCAGGGGGGCGGGCTGAGTGAAAAACGAGCAAAATCAAGCACAGTTGGGGCGTTTTGTGAAAATTGTGAAGGATTTTCCAAAGTGGGCAAAAATTTAAAAAAAAGACAGGGCTGGTAGTGTCGAAAATGTCAAAAATGGGGATTTTCCCAAAACTTGCTAAAAGGGGCCAGGGGGGCGGGCTGAGTGAAAAACGAGCAAAATCAAGCACAGTTGGGGCGTTTTGTGAAAATTGTGAAGGATTTTCCAAAGTGGGCAAAATTAAAAAAAAAAAAGACAGGGCTGGTAGTGTCGAAAAAGTCAAAAATGGGGATTTTCCAAAAACTTGCTAAAAGGGGCCAGGGGGGCGGGCTGAGTGAAAAACGAGCAAAATCAAGCACAGTTGGGGGCGTTTGTGAAAATTGTGGAGGATTTTCCAAAGTGTGCAAAAATTTAAAAAAACGACAGGGCCGTTAAGGGTAGAAAAAGTCAAAAATGGAGATTTTCCCAAAACTTTGCTAAAAGGGGCCAGGGGGGCGGGCTGAGTGAAAAACGAGCAAAATCAAGCACAGTTGGGGCGTTTTGTGAAAATTGTGAAGGATTTTCCAAAGTGGGCAAAATTTTTAAAAATAGACAGGGCTGGTAGTGTCGAAAAAGTCAAAAATGGGGATTTTCCAAAAACTTGCTAAAAGGGGCCAGGGGGGCGGGCTGAGTGAAAAAACGAGCAAAATCAAGCACAGTTGGGGCGTTTTGTGAAAATTGTGAAGGATTTTCAAAGTGGGCAAAAATTTTAAAAAAACGACAGGCCGTTAAGGGTCGAAAAAGTAAAAAATGTGGATTTTCCAAAAATTTGCTAAAAGGGGCCAGGGGGGCGGGCTGAGTGAAAAACGAGCAAAATCAAGCACAGTTGGGGCGTTTTGTGAAAATTGTGAAGGATTTTCCAAAGTGGGCAAAAATTTAAAAAAACGACAGGCCGTTAAGTGTCGAAAAAGTCAAAAATGGGGATTTTCCAAAACTTGCTAAAAGGGGCCAGGGGGGCGGGCTGAGTGAAAAACGAGCAAAATCAAGCACAGTTGGCGCGTTTTATGAAAATTTTGAAGGATTTTCCAAAGTGGGCAAAAATTTAAAAAAAAAAACGACAGGGCCGTTAAGGGTTGAAAAGTCAAAAATTGGGATTTTTCCAAACTTTGCTAAAAGGGGCCAGGGGGGCGGGCTGAGTGAAAAACGAGCAAAATCAAGCACAGTTGGCGCGTTTTATGAAAATTGTGAAGGATTTTCCAAAGTGGGCAAAAATTTAAAAAAACGACAGGGCCGTTAAGGGTTGAAAAAGTCAATAATTGGGATTTTCCCAAACTTTGCTAAAAGGGGCCAGGGGGGCGGGCTGAGTGAAAAACGAGCAAAATCAAGCACAGTTGGGGCGTTTTGTGAAAATTGTGAAGGAATTTCCAAAGTGGGCAAAATTTGAAAAAAACGACAGGGCCGTTAAGGGTCGAAAGTCAAAAATGGGGATTTTCCCAAACTTTGCTAAAAGGGGGCCAGGGGGGCGGGCTGAGTGAAAAACGAGCAAAATCAAGCACAGTTGGGGCGTTTTGTGAAAATTGTGAAGGATTTTCCAAAGTGGGCAAAATTTTTAAAAATAGACAGGGCTGGTAGTGTCGAAAAAGTCAAAAATGGGGATTTTCCAAAAACTTGCTAAAAGGGGCCAGGGGGGCGGGCTGAGTGAAAAACGAGCAAAATCAAGCACAGTTGGGGCGTTTTGTGAAAATTGTGAAGGATTTTCCAAAGTGGGGCAAAAATTAAAAAAAAACGACAGGGCCGTTAAGGGTCGAAAAAGTCAAAAATGGGAATTTTCAAAAAACTTCCTAAAAGGGGGACAGGGGGGTGGGCTGAGTGAGAAAGGAGCAAAATCAAGCATAGTTGGGGCGTTTTGTGAAAATTGTGAAGGATTTTCCAAAGTGGGCAAAAATTTAAAAAAACGACAGGGCCGTTAAGGGTCGAAAAAAGTCAAAAATTGGGATTTTCCCAAACTTTGCTAAAGAAGCCAGGGGGGCGGGCAGAGTGAAAAACGAGCAAAATCAAGCATGGTTGGGGGCGTTTTGTGAAAATTGTGAAGGATTTTCCAAAGTGGGCAAAAATTTAAAAAAACGACAGGGCCGTTAAGGGTTGAAAAAGTCAAAAATTGGGATTTTCCCAAACTTTGCTAAAAGGGGCCAGGGGGGCGGGCTGAGTGAAAAACGAGCAAAATCAAGCACAGTTGGGGCGTTTTGTGAAAATTGTGAAGGATTTTCCAAAGTGGGCAAAAATTTAAAAAAAGACAGGGCTGGTAGTGTCGAAAAAGTCAAAAATGGGGATTTTCCCAAAACTTGCTAAAAGGGGCCAGGGGGGCGGGCTGAGTGAAAAACGAGCAAAATCAAGCACAGTTGGGGCGTTTTGTGAAAATTGTGAAGGATTTTCCAAAGTGGGCAAAAATTAAAAAAAACGACAGGGCCGTTAAGGGTTGAAAAAGTCAAAAATTGGGATTTTCCCAAACTTTGCTAAAAGGGACCAGGGGGGCGGGCTGAGTGAAAAACGAGCAAAATCAAGCACAGTTGGGGCGTTTTGTGAAAATTGTGAAGGATTTTCCAAAGTGGGCAAAAATTTAAAAAAAAGACAGGGCTGGTAGTGTCGAAAATGTCAAAAATGGGGATTTTCCCAAAACTTGCTAAAAGGGGCCAGGGGGGCGGGCTGAGTGAAAAACGAGCAAAATCAAGCACAGTTGGGGCGTTTTGTGAAAATTGTGAAGGATTTTCCAAAGTGGGCAAAATTAAAAAAAAAAAAGACAGGGCTGGTAGTGTCGAAAAAGTCAAAAATGGGGATTTTCCAAAAACTTGCTAAAAGGGGCCAGGGGGGCGGGCTGAGTGAAAAACGAGCAAAATCAAGCACAGTTGGGGCGTTTTGTGAAAATTGTGGAGGATTTTCCAAAGTGTGCAAAAATTTAAAAAAACGACAGGGCCGTTAAGGGTAGAAAAAGTCAAAAATGGAGATTTTCCCAAAACTTTGCTAAAAGGGGCCAGGGGGGCGGGCTGAGTGAAAAACGAGCAAAATCAAGCACAGTTGGGGCGTTTTGTGAAAATTGTGAAGGATTTTCCAAAGTGGGCAAAATTTTTAAAAATAGACAGGGCTGGTAGTGTCGAAAAAGTCAAAAATGGGGATTTTCCAAAAACTTGCTAAAAGGGGCCAGGGGGGCGGGCTGAGTGAAAAACGAGCAAAATCAAGCACAGTTGGGGCGTTTTGTGAAAATTGTGAAGGATTTTCCAAAGTGGGCAAAAATTTTAAAAAACGACAGGGCCGTTAAGGGTCGAAAAAGTAAAAAATGTGGATTTTCCAAAAATTTGCTAAAAGGGGCCAGGGGGGCGGGCTGAGTGAAAAACGAGCAAAATCAAGCACAGTTGGGGCGTTTTGTGAAAATTGTGAAGGATTTTCCAAAGTGGGCAAAAATTTAAAAAAACGACAGGGCCGTTAAGTGTCGAAAAAGTCAAAAATGGGGATTTTCCCAAAACTTGCTAAAAGGGGCCAGGGGGCGGGCTGAGTGAAAAACGAGCAAAATCAAGCACAGTTGGCGCGTTTTATGAAAATTTTGAAGGATTTTCCAAAGTGGGCAAAAATTAAAAAAAAAAACGACAGGGCCGTTAAGGGTTGAAAAGTCAAAAATTGGGATTTTTCCAAACTTTGCTAAAAGGGGCCAGGGGGGCGGGCTGAGTGAAAAACGAGCAAAATCAAGCACAGTTGGCGCGTTTTATGAAAATTGTGAAGGATTTTCCAAAGTGGGCAAAAATTTAAAAAAACGACAGGGCCGTTAAGGGTTGAAAAAGTCAATAATTGGGATTTTCCCAAACTTTGCTAAAAGGGGCCAGGGGGGCGGGCTGAGTGAAAAACGAGCAAAATCAAGCACAGTTGGGGCGTTTTGTGAAAATTGTGAAGGAATTTCCAAAGTGGGCAAAATTTGAAAAAAACGACAGGGCCGTTAAGGGTCGAAAAGTCAAAAATGGGGATTTTCCCAAACTTTGCTAAAAGGGGCCAGGGGGGCGGGCTGAGTGAAAAACGAGCAAAATCAAGCACAGTTGGGGCGTTTTGTGAAAATTGTGAAGGATTTTCCAAAGTGGGCAAAATTTTTAAAAATAGACAGGGCTGGTAGTGTCGAAAAAGTCAAAAATGGGGATTTTCCAAAAACTTGCTAAAAGGGGCCAGGGGGGCGGGCTGAGTGAAAAACGAGCAAAATCAAGCACAGTTGGGGCGTTTTGTGAAAATTGTGAAGGATTTTCCAAAGTGGGCAAAAATTTAAAAAAAAACGACAGGGCCGTTAAGGGTCGAAAAAGTCAAAAATGGGAATTTTCAAAAAACTTCCTAAAAGGGGACAGGGGGGTGGGCTGAGTGAGAAAGGAGCAAAATCAAGCATAGTTGGGGCGTTTTGTGAAAATTGTGAAGGATTTTCCAAAGTGGGCAAAAATTTAAAAAAACGACAGGGCCGTTAAGGGTCGAAAAAGTCAAAAATTGGGATTTTCCCAAACTTTGCTAAAAGAAGCCAGGGGGGCGGGCAGAGTGAAAAACGAGCAAAATCAAGCATGGTTGGGGCGTTTTGTGAAAATTGTGAAGGATTTTCCAAAGTGGGCAAAAATTTAAAAAAACGACAGGGCCGTTAAGGGTTGAAAAAGTCAAAAATTGGGATTTTCCCAAACTTTGCTAAAAGGGGCCAGGGGGGCGGGCTGAGTGAAAAACGAGCAAAATCAAGCACAGTTGGGGCGTTTTGTGAAAATTGTGAAGGATTTTCCAAAGTGGGCAAAAATTTAAAAAAAAGACAGGGCTGGTAGTGTCGAAAAAGTCAAAAATGGGGATTTTCCCAAAACTTGCTAAAAGGGGCCAGGGGGGCGGGCTGAGTGAAAAACGAGCAAAATCAAGCACAGTTGGGGCGTTTTGTGAAAATTGTGAAGGATTTTCCAAAGTGGGCAAAAATTAAAAAAAACGACAGGGCCGTTAAGGGTTGAAAAAGTCAAAAATTGGGATTTTCCCAAACTTTGCTAAAAGGGACCAGGGGGGCGGGCTGAGTGAAAAACGAGCAAAATCAAGCACAGTTGGGGCGTTTTGTGAAAATTGTGAAGGATTTTCCAAAGTGGGCAAAAATTTAAAAAAAAGACAGGGCTGGTAGTGTCGAAAAGGTCAGAAATGGGGATTTTCCCAAAACTTGCTAAAAGGGGCCAGGGGGGCTGGCTGAGTGAAAAACGAGCAAAATCAAGCACAGTTGGGGCGTTTTGTGAAAATTGTGAAGGATTTTCCAAAGTGGGCAAAATTTTTAAAAATAGACAGGGCTGGTAGTGTCGAAAAAGTCAAAAATGGGGATTTTCCCAAAACTTGCTAAAAAGGGGCAGGGGGCGGGCTGAGTGAAAAACGAGCAAAATCAAGCACAGTTGGGGCGTTTTGTGAAAATTGTGAAGGATTTTCCAAAGTGGGCAAAAATTAAAAAAAAAGACAGGGCTGGTAGTGTCGAAAAGGTCAAAAATGGGGATTTTCCCAAAACTTGCTAAAAGGGGCCAGGGGGGGGGGGGGGGGCTGAGTGAAAAACGAGCAAAATCAAGCACAGTTGGGGCGTTTTGTGAAAATTGTGAAGGAAATTTCCAAAGTGGGCAAAATTTGAAAAAAACGACAGGGCCGTTAAGGGTCGAAAAGTCAAAAATGGGGATTTTCCCAAACTTTGCTAAAAGGGGCCAGGGGGGCGGGCTGAGTGAAAAACGAGCAAAATCAAGCACAGTTGGGGCGTTTTGTGAAAATTGTGAAGGATTTTCCAAAGTGGGCAAAATTTTAAAAAAACGACAGGGCCGTTAAGGGTAGAAAAAGTAAAAAATGGGGATTTTCCCAAAACTTGCTAAAAGGGGCCAGGGGGGCGGGCTGAGTGAAAAACGAGCAAAATCAAGCACAGTTGGGGCATTTTGTGAAAATTGTGAAGGATTTTCCAAAGTGGGCAAAAATTTAAAAAAAAAAAAGACAGGGCTGGTAGTGTTGAAAAAGTCAAAAATGGGGATTTTCCCAAAACTTGCTAAAAGGGGCCAGGGGGGGGGGGGGCTGAGTGAAAAACGAGCAAAATCAAGCACAGTTGGGGCGTTTTGTGAAAATTGTGACGGAATTTCCAAAGTGGGCAAAATTTGAAAAAAACGACAGGGCCGTTAAGGGTCGAAAAAGTCAAAAATGGGGATTTTCCCAAACTTTGCTAAAAGGGGCCAGGGGGGCGGGCTGAGTGAAAAACGAGCAAAATCAAGCACAGTTGGGGCGTTTTGTGAAAATTGTGAAGGATTTTCCAAAGTGGGCAAAATTTTTAAAAAAAAAGACAGGGCTGGTAGTGTCGAAAAAGTCAAAAATGGGGATTTTCACAAAACTTCCTAAAAGGGGACAGGGGGGCGGGCTGAGTGAAAAACGAGCAAAATCAAGCACGGTTGGGGCGTTTTGTGAAAATTGTGAAGGATTTTCCAAATTGGGCAAAATTTAAAAAAAAGACAGGTCTGGTAGTGTCGAAAAAGTCAAAAATGGGGATTTTCCAAAAACTTGCTAAAAGGGGCCAGGGGGGCGGGCTGAGTGAAAAACGAGCAAAATCAAGCACAGTTGGGGCGTTTTGTGAAAATTGTGAAGGATTTTCCAAAGCGGGCAAAAATTGATAAAAACGAAAGGGCCGGTAGTGTCGTTAAAGTCAAAAATGGGGAAGGGTGGGCGATTGTCCCAAACCTTGCTAAAAAGGGGCCAGGGGGGCGGACTGAGTCAGAAAGGAGCAAAATCAAGCACAGTTGGGGCGTTTTGTGAAAATTGTGAAGGATTTTCCAAAGTGTGCAAAAATTTAAAAAAACGACAGGGCCGTTAAGGGTAGAAAAAGTCAAAAATGGGGATTTTCCCAAAACTTGCTAAAAGGGGGCAGGGGGGCGGGCTGAGTGAAAAACGAGCAAAATCAAGCACAGTTGGGACGTTTTGTGAAAATTGTGAAGGATTTTCCAAAGTGGGCAAAAATTTAAAAAAACGACAGGGCCGTTAAGGGTCGAAAAAGTCAAAAATGGGGATTTTCCCAAACTTTGCTAAAAGGGGCCAGGGGGGCGGGCTGAGTGAAAAACGAGCAAAATCAAGCACAGTTGGGGCGTTTTGTGAAAATTGTGAAGGATTTTCCAAAGTGTGCAAAAATTTAAAAAAACGACAGGGCCGTTAAGGGTAGAAAAAGTCAAAAATGGGGATTTTCCCAAAACTTGCTAAAAGGGGGCAGGGGGGCGGGCTGAGTGAAAAACGAGCAAAATCAAGCACAGTTGGGACGTTTTGTGAAAATTGTGAAGGATTTTCCAAAGTGGGCAAAAATTTAAAAAAACGACAGGGCCGTTAAGGGTCGAAAAAGTCAAAAATGGGGATTTTCCCAAACTTTGCTAAAAGGGGCCAGGGGGGCGGGCTGAGTGAAAAACGAGCAAAATCAAGCACAGTTGGGGCGTTTTGTGAAAATTGTGAAGGATTTTCCAAAGTGGGCAAAAATTTAAAAAAACGACAGGGCCGTTAAGGGTTGAAAAAGTCAAAAATGGGGATTTTCCCAAACTTTGCTAAAAGGGGCCAGGGGGGCGGGCTGAGTGAAAAACGAGCAAAATCAAGCACAGTTGGGGCATTTTGTGAAAATTGTGAAGGATTTTCCAAAGTGGGCAAAATTTTTAAAAATAGACAGGGCTGGTAGTGTCGAAAAAGTCATAAATGGGGATTTTCCAAAAACTTGCTAAAAGGGGCCAGGGGGGCGGGCTGAGTGAAAAACGAGCAAAATCAAGCACAGTTGGGGCGTTTTGTGAAAATTGTGAAGGAATTTCCAAAGTGGGCAAAATTTGAAAAAAACGACAGGGCCGTTAAGGGTCGAAAAGTCAAAAATGGGGATTTTCCCAAACTTTGCTAAAAGGGGCCAGGGGGGCGGGCTGAGTGAAAAACGAGCAAAATCAAGCACAGTTGGGGCGTTTTGTGAAAATTGTGAAGGATTTTCCAAAGTGGGCAAAATTTTTAAAAATAGACAGGGCTGGTAGTGTCGAAAAAGTCAAAAATGGGGATTTTCCAAAAACTTGCTAAAAGGGGCCAGGGGGGCGGGCTGAGTGAAAAACGAGCAAAATCAAGCACAGTTGGGGCGTTTTGTGAAAATTGTGAAGGATTTTCCAAAGTGTGCAAAAATTTAAAAAAACGACAGGGCCGTTAAGGGTAGAAAAAGTCAAAATGGGGATTTTCCCAAAACTTGCTAAAAGTGGCCAGGGGGGGCGGGCTGAGTGAAAAACGAGCAAAATCAAGCACAGTTGGGGGCGTTTTGTGAAAATTGTGAAGGATTTTCCAAAGTGGGCAAAAATTTAAAAAAAAACGACAGGGCCGTTAAGTGTCGGAAAAGTCAAAAATGGGAATTTTCAAAAAACTTCCTAAAAGGGGACAGGGGGGTGGGCTGAGTGAGAAAGGAGCAAAATCAAGCATAGTTGGGGCGTTTTGTGAAAATTGTGAAGGATTTTCCAAAGTGGGCAAAAATTTAAAAAAACGACAGGGCCCTTAAGGGTCGAAAAAGTCAAAAATTGGGATTTTCCCAAACTTTGCTAAAAGAAGCCAGGGGGGCGGGCTGAGTGAAAAACGAGCAAAATCAAGCACGGTTGGGGCGTTTTGTGAAAATTGTGAAGGATTTTCCAAAGTGGGCAAAAATTTTAAAAACGACAGGGCCGTTAAGGGTTGAAAAAGTCAAAAATGGGATTTTCCCAAACTTTGCTAAAAGGGGCCAGGGGGGCGGGCTGAGTGAAAAACGAGCAAAATCAAGCACAGTTGGGGCGTTTTGTGAAAATTGTGAAGGATTTTCCAAAGTGGGCAAAAATTTAAAAAAAGACAGGGCTGGTAGTGTCGAAAAAGTCAAAAATGGGGATTTTCCCAAAACTTGCTAAAAGGGGCCAGGGGGGCGGGCTGAGTGAAAAACGAGCAAAATCAAGCACAGTTGGGGCGTTTTGTGAAAATTGTGAAGGATTTTCCAAAGTGGGCAAAAATTAAAAAAACGACAGGGCCGTTAAGGGTTGAAAAAGTCAAAAATGGGGATTTTCCCAAACTTTGCTAAAAGGGGGCCAGGGGGGCGGGCTGAGTGAAAAACGAGCAAAATCAAGCACAGTTGGGGCGTTTTGTGAAAATTGTGAAGGATTTTCCAAAGTGGGCAAAAATTTAAAAAAAGACAGGGCTGGTAGTGTCGAAAAGGTCAGAAATGGGGATTTTCCCAAAACTTGCTAAAAGGGGCCAGGGGGGCGGGCTGAGTGAAAAACGAGCAAAATCAAGCACAGTTGGGGCGTTTTGTGAAAATTGTGAAGGATTTTCCAAAGTGGGCAAAAATTTTAAAAAAACGACAGGGCCGTTAAGGGTCGAAAAAGTAAAAAATGTGGATTTTCCAAAAACTTGCTAAAAGGGGCCAGGGGGGCGGGCTGAGTGAAAAACGAGCAAAATCAAGCACAGTTGGGGCGTTTGTGAAAATTGTGAAGGATTTTCCAAAGTGGGCAAAAATTTAAAAAAACGACAGGGCCGTTAAGTGTCGAAAAAGTCAAAAATGGGGATTTTCCCAAAACTTGCTAAAAGGGGCCAGGGGGGCGGGCTGAGTGAAAAACGAGCAAAATCAAGCACAGTTGGCGCGTTTTATGAAAATTGTGAAGGATTTTCCAAAGTGGGCAAAATTTTTAAAAAAAACGACAGGGCCGTTAAGGGTTGAAAAAGTCAAAAATTGGGATTTTCCCAAACTTTGCTAAAAGGGGCCAGGGGGGCGGGCTGAGTGAAAAACGAGCAAAATCAAGCACAGTTGGGGCGTTTTGTGAAAATTGTGAAGGATTTTCCAAAGTGGGCAAAAATTAAAAAAAAAGACAGGGCTGGTAGTGTCGAAAAAGTCAAAAATGGGGATTTTCCCAAAACTTGCTAAAAGGGGCCAGGGGGGCGGGCTGAGTGAAAAACGAGCAAAATCAAGCACGGTTGGGGCGTTTTGTGAAAATTGTGAAGGATTTTCCAAAGTGGGCAAAAATTTAAAAAAAAGACAGGGCCGTTAAGGGTTGAAAAAGTCAAAAATTGGGATTTTCCCAAACTTTGCTAAAAGGGGCCAGGGGGGCGGGCTGAGTGAAAAACGAGCAAAATCAAGCACAGTTGGGGCGTTTTGTGAAAATTTTGAAGGATTTTCCAAAGTGGGCAAAAATTAAAAAAAACGACAGGGCTGGTAGTGTCGAAAAAGTCAAAAATGGGGATTTTCCCAAAACTTGCTAAAAGGGGCCAGGGGGGCGGGCTGAGTGAAAAACGAGCAAAATCAAGCACAGTTGGGGCGTTTTGTGAAAATTGTGAAGGATTTTCCAAAGTGGGCAAAAATTTAAAAAAACGACAGGGCCGTTAAGGGTTGAAAAAGTCAAAAATGGGGATTTTCCCAAACTTTGCTAAAAGGGGCCAGGGGGGCGGGCTGAGTGAAAAACGAGCAAAATCAAGCACAGTTGGGGCATTTTGTGAAAATTGTGAAGGATTTTCCAAAGTGGGCAAAATTTTTAAAAATAGACAGGGCTGGTAGTGTCGAAAAAGTCAAAAATGGGGATTTTCCAAAAACTTGCTAAAAGGGGCCAGGGGGGCGGGCTGAGTGAAAAACGAGCAAAATCAAGCACAGTTGGGGCGTTTTGTGAAAATTGTGAAGGATTTTCCAAAGTGGGCAAAAATTTAAAAAAAAGACAGGGCTGGTAGTGTCGAAAAAGTCAAAAATGGGGATTTTCCCAAAACTTGCTAAAAGGGGCCAGGGGGGCGGGCTGAGTGAAAAACGAGCAAAATCAAGCACAGTTGGGGCGTTTTGTGAAAATTGTGAAGGATTTTCCAAAGTGGGCAAAAATTAAAAAAAACGACAGGGCCGTTAAGGGTTGAAAAAGTCAAAAATGGGGATTTTCCCAAACTTTGCTAAAAGGGGCCAGGGGGGCGGGCTGAGTGAAAAACGAGCAAAATCAAGCACAGTTGGGGCGTTTTGTGAAAATTGTGAAGGATTTTCCAAAGTGGGCAAAATTTAAAAAAAAGACAGGGCTGGTAGTGTCGAAAAGGTCAGAAATGGGGATTTTCCCAAAACTTGCTAAAAGGGGCCAGGGGGGCGGGCTGAGTGAAAAACGAGCAAAATCAAGCACAGTTGGGGCGTTTTGTGAAAATTGTGAAGGATTTTTCCAAAGTGGGCAAAAATTTTAAAAAAACGACAGGGCCGTTAAGGGTCGAAAAAGTAAAAAATGTGGATTTTCCAAAAACTTGCTAAAAGGGGCCAGGGGGGCGGGCTGAGTGAAAAACGAGCAAAATCAAGCACAGTTGGGGCGTTTTGTGAAAATTGTGAAGGATTTTCCAAAGTGGGCAAAAATTTAAAAAAACGACAGGGCCGTTAAGTGTCGAAAAAGTCAAAAATGGGGATTTTCCCAAAACTTGCTAAAAGGGGCCAGGGGGGCGGGCTGAGTGAAAAACGAGCAAAATCAAGCACAGTTGGCGCGTTTTATGAAAATTGTGAAGGATTTTCCAAAGTGGGCAAAAATTTTTAAAAAAAACGACAGGGCCGTTAAGGGTTGAAAAAGTCAAAAATTGGGATTTTCCCAAACTTTGCTAAAAGGGGCCAGGGGGGCGGGCTGAGTGAAAAACGAGCAAAATCAAGCACAGTTGGGGCGTTTTGTGAAAATTGTGAAGGATTTTCCAAAGTGGGCAAAAATTAAAAAAAAAAGACAGGGCTGGTAGTGTCGAAAAAGTCAAAATGGGGATTTTCCCAAAACTTGCTAAAAGGGGCCAGGGGGGCGGGCTGAGTGAAAAACGAGCAAAATCAAGCACGGTTGGGGCGTTTTGTGAAAATTGTGAAGGATTTTCCAAAGTGGGCAAAAATTTAAAAAAAAGACAGGGCCGTTAAGGGTTGAAAAAGTCAAAAATTGGGATTTTCCCAAACTTTGCTAAAAGGGGCCAGGGGGGCGGGCTGAGTGAAAAACGAGCAAAATCAAGCACAGTTGGGGCGTTTTGTGAAAATTTTGAAGGATTTTCCAAAGTGGGCAAAAATTAAAAAAAAACGACAGGGCTGGTAGTGTCGAAAAAGTCAAAAATGGGGATTTTCCCAAAACTTGCTAAAAGGGGCCAGGGGGGCGGGCTGAGTGAAAAACGAGCAAAATCAAGCACAGTTGGGGCGTTTTGTGAAAATTGTGAAGGATTTTCCAAAGTGGGCAAAAATTTAAAAAAACGACAGGGCCGTTAAGGGTTGAAAAAGTCAAAATGGGGATTTCCCAAACTTTGCTAAAAGGGGCCAGGGGGGCGGGCTGAGTGAAAAACGAGCAAAATCAAGCACAGTTGGGGCATTTTGTGAAAATTGTGAAGGATTTTCCAAAGTGGGCAAAATTTTTAAAAATAGACAGGGCTGGTAGTGTCGAAAAAGTCAAAATGGGGATTTTCCAAAAACTTGCTAAAAGGGGCCAGGGGGGCGGGCTGAGTGAAAAACGAGCAAAATCAAGCACAGTTGGGGCGTTTTGTGAAAATTGTGAAGGATTTTCCAAAGTGGGCAAAATTTTTAAAAATAGACAGGGCTGGTAGTGTCGAAAAAGTCAAAAATGGGGATTTTCCAAAAACTTGCTAAAAGGGGCCAGGGGGGCGGGCTGAGTGAAAAACGAGCAAAATCAAGCACAGTTGGGGCGTTTTGTGAAAATTGTGAAGGATTTTCCAAAGTGTGCAAAAATTTAAAAAAAACGACAGGGCCGTTAAGGGTAGAAAAAGTCAAAAATGGGGATTTTCCCAAAACTTGCTAAAAGGGGCCAGGGGGGGCGGGCTGAGTGAAAAACGAGCAAAATCAAGCACAGTTGGGGCGTTTTGTGAAAATTGTGAAGGATTTTCCAAAGTGGGCAAAAATTTAAAAAAAAAACGACAGGGCCGTTAAGTGTCGAAAAAGTCAAAAATGGGAATTTCAAAAAACTTCCTAAAAGGGGACAGGGGGGTGGGCTGAGTGAGAAAGGAGCAAAATCAAGCATAGTTGGGGCGTTTTGTGAAAATTGTGAAGGATTTTCCAAAGTGGGCAAAAATTTAAAAAAACGACAGGGCCCTTAAGGGTCGAAAAAGTCAAAAATTGGGATTTTCCCAAACTTTGCTAAAAGAAGCCAGGGGGGCGGGCTGAGTGAAAAACGAGCAAAATCAAGCACGGTTGGGGCGTTTTGTGAAAATTGTGAAGGATTTTCCAAAGTGGGCAAAAATTTAAAAAAACGACAGGGCCGTTAAGGGTTGAAAAAGTCAAAAATGGGGATTTTCCCAAACTTTGCTAAAAGGGGCCAGGGGGGCGGGCTGAGTGAAAAACGAGCAAAATCAAGCACAGTTGGGGCGTTTTGTGAAAATTGTGAAGGATTTTCCAAAGTGGGCAAAAATTTTAAAAAAAGACAGGGCTGGTAGTGTCGAAAAAGTCAAAAATGGGGATTTTCCCAAAACTTGCTAAAAGGGGCCAGGGGGGCGGGCTGAGTGAAAAACGAGCAAAATCAAGCACAGTTGGGGCGTTTTGTGAAAATTGTGAAGGATTTTCCAAAGTGGGCAAAAATTAAAAAAAACGACAGGGCCGTTAAGGGTTGAAAAAGTCAAAAATTGGGATTTTCCCAAACTTTGCTAAAAGGGGCCAGGGGGGCGGGCTGAGTGAAAAACGAGCAAAATCAAGCACAGTTGGGGCGTTTTGTGAAAATTGTGAAGGATTTTCCAAAGTGGGCAAAAATTTAAAAAAAAGACAGGGCTGGTAGTGTCGAAAAGGTCAGAAATGGGGATTTTCCCAAAACTTGCTAAAAGGGGCCAGGGGGGCGGGCTGAGTGAAAAACGAGCAAAATCAAGCACAGTTGGGGCGTTTTGTGAAAATTGTGAAGGATTTTCCAAAGTGGGCAAAAATTTTAAAAAAACGACAGGGCCGTTAAGGGTCGAAAAAGTCAAAAATGGGGATTTTCCAAAAACTTGCTAAAAGGGGCCAGGGGGGCGGGCTGAGTGAAAAACGAGCAAAATCAAGCACAGTTGGGGCGTTTTGTGAAAATTGTGAAGGATTTTCCAAAGTGGGCAAAAATTTAAAAAAACGACAGGGCCGTTAAGTGTCGAAAAAGTCAAAAATGGGGATTTTCCCAAAACTTGCTAAAAGGGGCCAGGGGGGCGGGCTGAGTGAAAAACGAGCAAAATCAAGCACAGTTGGCGCGTTTTATGAAAATTGTGAAGGATTTTCCAAAGTGGGCAAAAATTAAAAAAAAAACGACAGGGCCGTTAAGGGTTGAAAAAGTCAAAAATTGGGATTTTCCCAAACTTTGCTAAAAGGGGCCAGGGGGGCGGGCTGAGTGAAAAACGAGCAAAATCAAGCACAGTTGGGGCGTTTTGTGAAAATTGTGAAGGATTTTCCAAAGTGGGCAAAAATTTAAAAAAAAGACGGGGCTGGTAGTGTCGAAAAAGTCAAAAATGGGGATTTTCCCAAAACTTGCTAAAAGGGGCCAGGGGGGCGGGCTGAGTGAAAAACGAGCAAAATCAAGCACAGTTGGGGCGTTTTGTGAAAATTGTGAAGGATTTTCCAAAGTGGGCAAAATTTAAAAAAAAAAAGACAGGGCTGGTAGTGTCGAAAAAGTCAAAAATGGGGATTTTCACAAAACTTCCTAAAAGGGGACAGGGGGGCGGGCTGAGTGAAAAACGAGCAAAATCAAGCACGGTTGGGGCGTTTTGTGAAAATTGTGAAGGATTTTCCAAAGTGGGCAAAATTTAAAAAAAAGACAGGTCTGGTAGTGTCGAAAAAGTCAAAAATGGGGATTTTCCAAAAACTTGCTAAAAGGGGCCAGGGGGGCGGGCTGAGTGAAAAACGAGCAAAATCAAGCACAGTTGGGGCGTTTTGTGAAAATTGTGAAGGATTTTCCAAAGTGGGCAAAAATTTAAAAAAACGACAGGGCCGTTAAGGGTTGAAAAAGTCAATAATTGGGATTTTCCCAAACTTTGCTAAAAGGGGCCAGGGGGGCGGGCTGAGTGAAAAACGAGCAAAATCAAGCACAGTTGGGGCGTTTTGTGAAAATTGTGAAGGATTTTCCAAAGTGGGCAAAAATTTAAAAAAAAGACAGGGCTGGTAGTGTCGAAAAGGTCAAAAATGGGGATTTTCCCAAGACTTGCTAAAAGGGGCCAGGGGGGCGGGCTGAGTGAAAAACGAGCAAAATCAAGCACAGTTGGGGCGTTTTGTGAAAATTGTGAAGGATTTTCCAAAGTGGGCAAAAATTTTAAAAAAACGACAGGGCCGTTAAGGGTCGAAAAAGTAAAAAAATGTGGATTTTCCAAAAACTTGCTAAAAGGGGCCAGGGGGGCGGGATGAGTGAAAAACGAGCAAAATCAAGCACAGTTGGGGCGTTTTGTGAAAATTGTGAAGGAATTTCCAAAGTGGGCAAAATTTGAAAAAAACGACAGGGCCGTTAAGGGTCGAAAAGTCAAAAATGGGGATTTTCCCAAACTTTGCTAAAAGGGGCCAGGGGGGCGGGCTGAGTGAAAAACGAGCAAAATCAAGCACAGTTGGGGCGTTTTGTGAAAATTGTGAAGGATTTTCCAAAGTGGGCAAAATTTTTAAAAATAGACAGGGCTGGTAGTGTCGAAAAAGTCAAAAATGGGGATTTTCCAAAAACTTGCTAAAAGGGGCCAGGGGGGCGGGCTGAGTGAAAAACGAGCAAAATCAAGCACAGTTGGGGCGTTTTGTGAAAATTGTGAAGGATTTTCCAAAGTGTGCAAAAATTTAAAAAAACGACAGGGCCGTTAAGGGTAGAAAAAGTCAAAAATGGGGATTTTCCCAAAACTTGCTAAAAGGGGCCAGGGGGGGCGGGCTGAGTGAAAAACGAGCAAAATCAAGCACAGTTGGGGCGTTTTGTGAAAATTGTGAAGGATTTTCCAAAGTGGGCAAAAATTTAAAAAAAAACGACAGGGCCGTTAAGTGTCGGAAAAGTCAAAAATGGGAATTTTCAAAAAACTTCCTAAAAGGGGACAGGGGGGTGGGCTGAGTGAGAAAGGAGCAAAATCAAGCATAGTTGGGGCGTTTTGTGAAAATTGTGAAGGATTTTCCAAAGTGGGCAAAAATTTAAAAAAACGACAGGGCCCTTAAGGGTCGAAAAAGTCAAAAATTGGGATTTTCCCAAACTTTGCTAAAAGAAGCCAGGGGGGCGGGCTGAGTGAAAAACGAGCAAAATCAAGCACGGTTGGGGCGTTTTGTGAAAATTGTGAAGGATTTTCCAAAGTGGGCAAAAATTTTAAAAAACGACAGGGCCGTTAAGGGTTGAAAAAGTCAAAAATGGGGATTTTCCCAAACTTTGCTAAAAGGGGCCAGGGGGGCGGGCTGAGTGAAAAACGAGCAAAATCAAGCACAGTTGGGGCGTTTTGTGAAAATTGTGAAGGATTTTCCAAAGTGGGCAAAAATTTAAAAAAAAGACAGGGCTGGTAGTGTCGAAAAAGTCAAAAATGGGGATTTTCCCAAAACTTGCTAAAAGGGGCCAGGGGGGCGGGCTGAGTGAAAAACGAGCAAAATCAAGCACAGTTGGGGCGTTTTGTGAAAATTGTGAAGGATTTTCCAAAGTGGGCAAAAATTTAAAAAAACGACAGGGCCGTTAAGGGTAGAAAAAGTCAAAAATGGGGATTTTCCCAAAACTTGCTAAAAGGGGCCAGGGGGGGCGGGCTGAGTGAAAAACGAGCAAAATCAAGCACAGTTGGGGCGTTTTGTGAAAATTGTGAAGGATTTTCAAAAGTGGGCAAAAATTTAAAAAAAACGACAGGGCCGTTAAGTGTCGAAAAAGTCAAAAATGGGAATTTTCAAAAAACTTCCTAAAAGGGGACAGGGGGGTGGGCTGAGTGAGAAAGGAGCAAAATCAAGCATAGTTGGGGCGTTTTGTGAAAATTGTGAAGGATTTTCCAAAGTGGGCAAAAATTTAAAAAAACGACAGGGCCCTTAAGGGTCGAAAAAGTCAAAAATTGGGATTTTCCCAAACTTTGCTAAAAGAAGCCAGGGGGGCGGGCTGAGTGAAAAACGAGCAAAATCAAGCACGGTTGGGGCGTTTTGTGAAAATTGTGAAGGATTTTCCAAAGTGGGCAAAAATTTAAAAAAACGACAGGGCCGTTAAGGGTTGAAAAAGTCAAAAATTGGGATTTTCCCAAACTTTGCTAAAAGGGGCCAGGGGGGCGGGCTGAGTGAGAAAGGAGCAAAATCAAGCATAGTTGGGGCGTTTTGTGAAAATTGTGAAGGATTTTCCAAAGTGGGCAAAAATTTAAAAAAACGACAGGGCCCTTAAGGGTCGAAAAAGTCAAAAATTGGGATTTTCCCAAACTTTGCTAAAAGAAGCCAGGGGGGCGGGCTGAGTGAAAAACGAGCAAAATCAAGCACAGTTGGGGCGTTTTGTGAAAATTGTGAAGGATTTTCCAAAGTGGGCAAAAATTTAAAAAAACGACAGGGCCCTTAAGGGTCGAAAAAGTCAAAAATTGGGATTTTCCCAAACTTTGCTAAAAGAAGCCAGGGGGGCGGGCTGAGTGAAAAACGAGCAAAATCAAGCACAGTTGGGGCGTTTTGTGAAAATTGTGAAGGATTTTCCAAAGTGGGCAAAAATTTAAAAAAAAGACAGGGCTGGTAGTGTCGAAAAAGTCAAAAATGGGGATTTTCCCAAAACTTGCTAAAAGGGGCCAGGGGGGCGGGCTGAGTGAAAAACGAGCAAAATCAAGCACAGTTGGGGCGTTTTGTGAAAATTGTGAAGGATTTTCCAAAGTGGGCAAAAATTTAAAAAAACGACAGGGCCGTTAAGGGTTGAAAAAGTCAAAAATTGGGATTTTCCCAAACTTTGCTAAAAGGGGCCAGGGGGGCGGGCTGAGTGAAAAACGAGCAAAATCAAGCACAGTTGGGGCGTTTTGTGAAAATTGTGAAGGATTTTCCAAAGTGGGCAAAAATTTAAAAAAAAGACAGGGCTGGTAGTGTCGAAAAGGTCAGAAATGGGGATTTTCCCAAAACTTGCTAAAAGGGGCCAGGGGGGCGGGCTGAGTGAAAAACGAGCAAAATCAAGCACAGTTGGGGCGTTTTGTGAAAATTGTGAAGGATTTTCCAAAGTGTGCAAAAATTTAAAAAAAACGACAGGGCCGTTAAGGGTAGAAAAAGTCAAAAATGGGGATTTTCCCAAAACTTGCTAAAAGGGGCCAGGGGGGGCGGGCTGAGTGAAAAACGAGCAAAATCAAGCACAGTTGGGGCGTTTTGTGAAAATTGTGAAGGATTTTCCAAAGTGGGCAAAAATTTAAAAAAAAACGACAGGGCCGTTAAGTGTCGAAAAAGTCAAAAATGGGAATTTTCAAAAAACTTCCTAAAAGGGGACAGGGGGGTGGGCTGAGTGAGAAAGGAGCAAAATCAAGCATAGTTGGGGCGTTTTGTGAAAATTGTGAAGGATTTTCCAAAGTGGGCAAAAATTTAAAAAAACGACAGGGCCCTTAAGGGTCGAAAAAGTCAAAAATTGGGATTTTCCCAAACTTTGCTAAAAGAAGCCAGGGGGGCGGGCTGAGTGAAAAACGAGCAAAATCAAGCACGGTTGGGGCGTTTTGTGAAAATTGTGAAGGATTTTCCAAAGTGGGCAAAAATTTAAAAAAACGACAGGGCCGTTAAGGGTTGAAAAAGTCAAAAATGGGGATTTTCCCAAACTTTGCTAAAAGGGGCCAGGGGGGCGGGCTGAGTGAAAAACGAGCAAAATCAAGCACAGTTGGGGCGTTTTGTGAAAATTGTGAAGGATTTTCCAAAGTGGGCAAAAATTTAAAAAAAAAGACAGGGCTGGTAGTGTCGAAAAAGTCAAAAATGGGGATTTTCCCAAAACTTGCTAAAAGGGGCCAGGGGGGCGGGCTGAGTGAAAAACGAGCAAAATCAAGCACAGTTGGGGCGTTTTGTGAAAATTGTGAAGGATTTTCCAAAGTGGGCAAAAATTAAAAAAAACGACAGGGCCGTTAAGGGTTGAAAAAGTCAAAAATTGGGATTTTCCCAAACTTTGCTAAAAGGGGCCAGGGGGGCGGGCTGAGTGAAAAACGAGCAAAATCAAGCACAGTTGGGGCGTTTTGTGAAAATTGTGAAGGATTTTCCAAAGTGGGCAAAAATTTAAAAAAAAGACAGGGCTGGTAGTGTCGAAAAGGTCAGAAATGGGGATTTTCCCAAAACTTGCTAAAAGGGGCCAGGGGGGCGGGCTGAGTGAAAAACGAGCAAAATCAAGCACAGTTGGGGCGTTTTGTGAAAATTGTGAAGGATTTTCCAAAGTGGGCAAAAATTTTAAAAAAACGACAGGGCCGTTAAGGGTCGAAAAAGTCAAAAATGGGGATTTTCCAAAAACTTGCTAAAAGGGGCCAGGGGGGCGGGCTGAGTGAAAAACGAGCAAAATCAAGCACAGTTGGGGCGTTTTGTGAAAATTGTGAAGGATTTTCCAAAGTGGGCAAAAATTTAAAAAAACGACAGGGCCGTTAAGTGTCGAAAAAGTCAAAAATGGGGATTTTCCCAAAACTTGCTAAAAGGGGCCAGGGGGGCGGGCTGAGTGAAAAACGAGCAAAATCAAGCACAGTTGGCGCGTTTTATGAAAATTGTGAAGGATTTTCCAAAGTGGGCAAAAATTTAAAAAAAAAACGACAGGGCCGTTAAGGGTTGAAAAAGTCAAAAATTGGGATTTTCCCAAACTTTGCTAAAAGGGGCCAGGGGGGCGGGCTGAGTGAAAAACGAGCAAAATCAAGCACAGTTGGGGCGTTTTGTGAAAATTGTGAAGGATTTTCCAAAGTGGGCAAAAATTTAAAAAAAAGACGGGGCTGGTAGTGTCGAAAAAGTCAAAAATGGGGATTTTCCCAAAACTTGCTAAAAGGGGCCAGGGGGGCGGGCTGAGTGAAAAACGAGCAAAATCAAGCACAGTTGGGGCGTTTTGTGAAAATTGTGAAGGATTTTCCAAAGTGGGCAAAATTTAAAAAAAAAAAGACAGGGCTGGTAGTGTCGAAAAAGTCAAAAATGGGGATTTTCACAAAACTTCCTAAAAGGGGACAGGGGGGCGGGCTGAGTGAAAAACGAGCAAAATCAAGCACGGTTGGGGCGTTTTGTGAAAATTGTGAAGGATTTTCCAAAGTGGGCAAAATTTAAAAAAAAGACAGGTCTGGTAGTGTCGAAAAAGTCAAAAATGGGGATTTTCCAAAAACTTGCTAAAAGGGGCCAGGGGGGCGGGCTGAGTGAAAAACGAGCAAAATCAAGCACAGTTGGGGCGTTTTGTGAAAATTGTGAAGGATTTTCCAAAGTGGGCAAAAATTTAAAAAAACGACAGGGCCGTTAAGGGTTGAAAAAGTCAATAATTGGGATTTTCCCAAACTTTGCTAAAAGGGGCCAGGGGGGCGGGCTGAGTGAAAAACGAGCAAAATCAAGCACAGTTGGGGCGTTTTGTGAAAATTGTGAAGGATTTTCCAAAGTGGGCAAAAATTTAAAAAAAAGACAGGGCTGGTAGTGTCGAAAAGGTCAAAAATGGGGATTTTCCCAAGACTTGCTAAAAGGGGCCAGGGGGGCGGGCTGAGTGAAAAACGAGCAAAATCAAGCACAGTTGGGGCGTTTTGTGAAAATTGTGAAGGATTTTCCAAAGTGGGCAAAAATTTTAAAAAAACGACAGGGCCGTTAAGGGTCGAAAAAGTAAAAAAATGTGGATTTTCCAAAAACTTGCTAAAAGGGGCCAGGGGGGCGGGATGAGTGAAAAACGAGCAAAATCAAGCACAGTTGGGGCGTTTTGTGAAAATTGTGAAGGAATTTCCAAAGTGGGCAAAATTTGAAAAAAACGACAGGGCCGTTAAGGGTCGAAAAGTCAAAAATGGGGATTTTCCCAAACTTTGCTAAAAGGGGCCAGGGGGGCGGGCTGAGTGAAAAACGAGCAAAATCAAGCACAGTTGGGGCGTTTTGTGAAAATTGTGAAGGATTTTCCAAAGTGGGCAAAATTTTTAAAAATAGACAGGGCTGGTAGTGTCGAAAAAGTCAAAAATGGGGATTTTCCAAAAACTTGCTAAAAGGGGCCAGGGGGGCGGGCTGAGTGAAAAACGAGCAAAATCAAGCACAGTTGGGGCGTTTTGTGAAAATTGTGAAGGATTTTCCAAAGTGTGCAAAAATTTAAAAAAACGACAGGGCCGTTAAGGGTAGAAAAAGTCAAAAATGGGGATTTTCCCAAAACTTGCTAAAAGGGGCCAGGGGGGGCGGGCTGAGTGAAAAACGAGCAAAATCAAGCACAGTTGGGGCGTTTTGTGAAAATTGTGAAGGATTTTCCAAAGTGGGCAAAAATTTAAAAAAAAACGACAGGGCCGTTAAGTGTCGGAAAAGTCAAAAATGGGAATTTTCAAAAAACTTCCTAAAAGGGGACAGGGGGGTGGGCTGAGTGAGAAAGGAGCAAAATCAAGCATAGTTGGGGCGTTTTGTGAAAATTGTGAAGGATTTTCCAAAGTGGGCAAAAATTTAAAAAAACGACAGGGCCCTTAAGGGTCGAAAAAGTCAAAAATTGGGATTTTCCCAAACTTTGCTAAAAGAAGCCAGGGGGGCGGGCTGAGTGAAAAACGAGCAAAATCAAGCACGGTTGGGGCGTTTTGTGAAAATTGTGAAGGATTTTCCAAAGTGGGCAAAAATTTTAAAAAACGACAGGGCCGTTAAGGGTTGAAAAAGTCAAAAATGGGGATTTTCCCAAACTTTGCTAAAAGGGGCCAGGGGGGCGGGCTGAGTGAAAAACGAGCAAAATCAAGCACAGTTGGGGCGTTTTGTGAAAATTGTGAAGGATTTTCCAAAGTGGGCAAAAATTTAAAAAAAAGACAGGGCTGGTAGTGTCGAAAAAGTCAAAAATGGGGATTTTCCCAAAACTTGCTAAAAGGGGCCAGGGGGGCGGGCTGAGTGAAAAACGAGCAAAATCAAGCACAGTTGGGGCGTTTTGTGAAAATTGTGAAGGATTTTCCAAAGTGGGCAAAAATTTAAAAAAACGACAGGGCCGTTAAGGGTAGAAAAAGTCAAAAATGGGGATTTTCCCAAAACTTGCTAAAAGGGGCCAGGGGGGGCGGGCTGAGTGAAAAACGAGCAAAATCAAGCACAGTTGGGGCGTTTTGTGAAAATTGTGAAGGATTTTCAAAAGTGGGCAAAAATTTAAAAAAAAACGACAGGGCCGTTAAGTGTCGAAAAAGTCAAAAATGGGAATTTTCAAAAAACTTCCTAAAAGGGGACAGGGGGGTGGGCTGAGTGAGAAAGGAGCAAAATCAAGCATAGTTGGGGCGTTTTGTGAAAATTGTGAAGGATTTTCCAAAGTGGGCAAAAATTTAAAAAAACGACAGGGCCCTTAAGGGTCGAAAAAGTCAAAAATTGGGATTTTCCCAAACTTTGCTAAAAGAAGCCAGGGGGGCGGGCTGAGTGAAAAACGAGCAAAATCAAGCACGGTTGGGGCGTTTTGTGAAAATTGTGAAGGATTTTCCAAAGTGGGCAAAAATTTAAAAAAACGACAGGGCCGTTAAGGGTTGAAAAAGTCAAAAATTGGGATTTTCCCAAACTTTGCTAAAAGGGGCCAGGGGGGCGGGCTGAGTGAGAAAGGAGCAAAATCAAGCATAGTTGGGGCGTTTTGTGAAAATTGTGAAGGATTTTCCAAAGTGGGCAAAAATTTAAAAAAACGACAGGGCCCTTAAGGGTCGAAAAAGTCAAAAATTGGGATTTTCCCAAACTTTGCTAAAAGAAGCCAGGGGGGCGGGCTGAGTGAAAAACGAGCAAAATCAAGCACAGTTGGGGCGTTTTGTGAAAATTGTGAAGGATTTTCCAAAGTGGGCAAAAATTTAAAAAAACGACAGGGCCCTTAAGGGTCGAAAAAGTCAAAAATTGGGATTTTCCCAAACTTTGCTAAAAGAAGCCAGGGGGGCGGGCTGAGTGAAAAACGAGCAAAATCAAGCACAGTTGGGGCGTTTTGTGAAAATTGTGAAGGATTTTCCAAAGTGGGCAAAAATTTAAAAAAAAGACAGGGCTGGTAGTGTCGAAAAAGTCAAAAATGGGGATTTTCCCAAAACTTGCTAAAAGGGGCCAGGGGGGCGGGCTGAGTGAAAAACGAGCAAAATCAAGCACAGTTGGGGCGTTTTGTGAAAATTGTGAAGGATTTTCCAAAGTGGGCAAAATTTTTAAAAATAGACAGGGCTGGTAGTGTCGAAAAAGTCAAAAATGGGGATTTTCCAAAAACTTGCTAAAAGGGGCCAGGGGGGCGGGCTGAGTGAAAAACGAGCAAAATCAAGCACAGTTGGGGCGTTTTGTGAAAATTGTGAAGGATTTTCCAAAGTGTGCAAAAATTTAAAAAAACGACAGGGCCGTTAAGGGTAGAAAAAGTCAAAAATGGGGATTTTCCCAAAACTTGCTAAAAGGGGCCAGGGGGGGCGGGCTGAGTGAAAAACGAGCAAAATCAAGCACAGTTGGGGCGTTTTGTGAAAATTGTGAAGGATTTTCCAAAGTGGGCAAAAATTTAAAAAAAAACGACAGGGCCGTTAAGTGTCGAAAAAGTCAAAAATGGGAATTTTCAAAAAACTTCCTAAAAGGGGACAGGGGGGTGGGCTGAGTGAGAAAGGAGCAAAATCAAGCATAGTTGGGGCGTTTTGTGAAAATTGTGAAGGATTTTCCAAAGTGGGCAAAAATTTAAAAAAACGACAGGGCCCTTAAGGGTCGAAAAAGTCAAAAATTGGAATTTTCCCAAACTTTGCTAAAAGAAGCCAGGGGGGCGGGCTGAGTGAAAAACGAGCAAAATCAAGCACGGTTGGGGCGTTTTGTGAAAATTGTGAAGGATTTTCCAAAGTGGGCAAAAATTTAAAAAAACGACAGGGCCGTTAAGGGTTGAAAAAGTCAAAAATTGGGATTTTCCCAAACTTTGCTAAAAGGGGCCAGGGGGGCGGGCTGAGTGAGAAAGGAGCAAAATCAAGCATAGTTGGGGCGTTTTGTGAAAATTGTGAAGGATTTTCCAAAGTGGGCAAAAATTTAAAAAAACGACAGGGCCCTTAAGGGTCGAAAAAGTCAAAAATTGGGATTTTCCCAAACTTTGCTAAAAGAAGCCAGGGGGGCGGGCTGATTGAAAAACGAGCAAAATCAAGCACAGTTGGGGCGTTTTGTGAAAATTGTGAAGGATTTTCCAAAGTGGGCAAAAATTTAAAAAAACGACAGGGCCCTTAAGGGTCGAAAAAGTCAAAAATTGGGATTTTCCCAAACTTTGCTAAAAGAAGCCAGGGGGGCGGGCTGAGTGAAAAACGAGCAAAATCAAGCACAGTTGGGGCGTTTTGTGAAAATTGTGAAGGATTTTCCAAAGTGGGCAAAAATTTAAAAAAAAGACAGGGCTGGTAGTGTCGAAAAAGTCAAAAATGGGGATTTTCCCAAAACTTGCTAAAAGGGGCCAGGGGGGCGGGCTGAGTGAAAAACGAGCAAAATCAAGCACAGTTGGGGCGTTTTGTGAAAATTGTGAAGGATTTTCCAAAGTGGGCAAAAATTAAAAAAAACAACAGGGCCGTTAAGGGTTGAAAAAGTCAAAAATTGGGATTTTCCCAAACTTTGCTAAAAGGGGCCAGGGGGGCGGGCTGAGTGAAAAACGAGCAAAATCAAGCACAGTTGGGGCGTTTTGTGAAAATTGTGAAGGATTTTCCAAAGTGGGCAAAAATTTAAAAAAAAAGACAGGGCTGGTAGTGTCGAAAAGGTCAGAAATGGGGATTTTCCCAAAACTTGCTAAAAGGGGCCAGGGGGGCGGGCTGAGTGAAAAACGAGCAAAATCAAGCACAGTTGGGGCGTTTTGTGAAAATTGTGAAGGATTTTCCAAAGTGTGCAAAAATTTAAAAAAAACGACAGGGCCGTTAAGGGTAGAAAAAGTCAAAAATGGGGATTTTCCCAAAACTTGCTAAAAGGGGCCAGGGGGGGCGGGCTGAGTGAAAAACGAGCAAAATCAAGCACAGTTGGGGCGTTTTGTGAAAATTGTGAAGGATTTTCCAAAGTGGGCAAAAATTTAAAAAAAAACGACAGGGCCGTTAAGTGTCGAAAAAGTCAAAAATGGGAATTTTCAAAAAACTTCCTAAAAGGGGACAGGGGGGTGGGCTGAGTGAGAAAGGAGCAAAATCAAGCATAGTTGGGGCGTTTTGTGAAAATTGTGAAGGATTTTCCAAAGTGGGCAAAAATTTAAAAAAACGACAGGGCCCTTAAGGGTCGAAAAAGTCAAAAATTGGGATTTTCCCAAACTTTGCTAAAAGAAGCCAGGGGGGCGGGCTGAGTGAAAAACGAGCAAAATCAAGCACGGTTGGGGCGTTTTGTGAAAATTGTGAAGGATTTTCCAAAGTGGGCAAAAATTTAAAAAAACGACAGGGCCGTTAAGGGTTGAAAAAGTCAAAAATGGGGATTTTCCCAAACTTTGCTAAAAGGGGCCAGGGGGGCGGGCTGAGTGAAAAACGAGCAAAATCAAGCACAGTTGGGGCGTTTTGTGAAAATTGTGAAGGATTTTCCAAAGTGGGCAAAAATTTAAAAAAAAAGACAGGGCTGGTAGTGTCGAAAAAGTCAAAAATGGGGATTTTCCCAAAACTTGCTAAAAGGGGCCAGGGGGGCGGGCTGAGTGAAAAACGAGCAAAATCAAGCACAGTTGGGGCGTTTTGTGAAAATTGTGAAGGATTTTACAAAGTGGGCAAAAATTAAAAAAAACGACAGGGCCGTTAAGGGTTGAAAAAGTCAAAAATTGGGATTTTCCCAAACTTTGCTAAAAGGGGCCAGGGGGGCGGGCTGAGTGAAAAACGAGCAAAATCAAGCACAGTTGGGGCGTTTTGTGAAAATTGTGAAGGATTTTCCAAAGTGGGCAAAAATTTAAAAAAAAGACAGGGCTGGTAGTGTCGAAAAGGTCAGAAATGGGGATTTTCCCCAAACTTGCTAAAAGGGGCCAGGGGGGCGGGCTGAGTGAAAAACGAGCAAAATCAAGCACAGTTGGGGCGTTTTGTGAAAATTGTGAAGGATTTTCCAAAGTGGGCAAAAATTTTAAAAAAACGACAGGGCCGTTAAGGGTCGAAAAAGTCAAAAATGGGGATTTTCCAAAAACTTGCTAAAAGGGGCCAGGGGGGCGGGCTGAGTGAAAAACGAGCAAAATCAAGCACAGTTGGGGCGTTTTGTGAAAATTGTGAAGGATTTTCCAAAGTGGGCAAAAATTTAAAAAAACGACAGGGCCGTTAAGTGTCGAAAAAGTCAAAAATGGGGATTTTCCCAAAACTTGCTAAAAGGGGCCAGGGGGGCGGGCTGAGTGAAAAACGAGCAAAATCAAGCACAGTTGGCGCGTTTTATGAAAATTGTGAAGGATTTTCCAAAGTGGGCAAAAATTTAAAAAAAAAACGACAGGTCCGTTAAGGGTTGAAAAAGTCAAAAATTGGGATTTTCCCAAACTTTGCTAAAAGGGGCCAGGGGGGCGGGCTGAGTGAAAAACGAGCAAAATCAAGCACAGTTGGGGCGTTTTGTGAAAATTGTGAAGGATTTTCCAAAGTGGGCAAAAATTTAAAAAAAAGACGGGGCTGGTAGTGTCGAAAAAGTCAAAAATGGGGATTTTCCCAAAACTTGCTAAAAGGGGCCAGGGGGGCGGGCTGAGTGAAAAACGAGCAAAATCAAGCACAGTTGGGGCGTTTTGTGAAAATTGTGAAGGATTTTCCAAAGTGTGCAAAAATTTAAAAAAAACGACAGGGCCGTTAAGGGTAGAAAAAGTCAAAAATGGGGATTTTCCCAAAACTTGCTAAAAGGGGCCAGGGGGGGCGGGCTGAGTGAAAAACGAGCAAAATCAAGCACAGTTGGGGCGTTTTGTGAAAATTGTGAAGGATTTTCCAAAGTGGGCAAAAATTTAAAAAAAAACGACAGGGCCGTTAAGTGTCGAAAAAGTCAAAAATGGGAATTTTCAAAAAACTTCCTAAAAGGGGACAGGGGGGTGGGCTGAGTGAGAAAGGAGCAAAATCAAGCATAGTTGGGGCGTTTTGTGAAAATTGTGAAGGATTTTCCAAAGTGGGCAAAAATTTAAAAAAACGACAGGGCCCTTAAGGGTCGAAAAAGTCAAAAATTGGGATTTTCCCAAACTTTGCTAAAAGAAGCCAGGGGGGCGGGCTGAGTGAAAAACGAGCAAAATCAAGCACGGTTGGGGCGTTTTGTGAAAATTGTGAAGGATTTTCCAAAGTGGGCAAAAATTTAAAAAAACGACAGGGCCGTTAAGGGTTGAAAAAGTCAAAAATGGGGATTTTCCCAAACTTTGCTAAAAGGGGCCAGGGGGGCGGGCTGAGTGAAAAACGAGCAAAATCAAGCACAGTTGGGGCGTTTTGTGAAAATTGTGAAGGATTTTCCAAAGTGGGCAAAAATTTAAAAAAAAAGACAGGGCTGGTAGTGTCGAAAAAGTCAAAAATGGGGATTTTCCCAAAACTTGCTAAAAGGGGCCAGGGGGGCGGGCTGAGTGAAAAACGAGCAAAATCAAGCACAGTTGGGGCGTTTTGTGAAAATTGTGAAGGATTTTACAAAGTGGGCAAAAATTAAAAAAAACGACAGGGCCGTTAAGGGTTGAAAAAGTCAAAAATTGGGATTTTCCCAAACTTTGCTAAAAGGGGCCAGGGGGGCGGGCTGAGTGAAAAACGAGCAAAATCAAGCACAGTTGGGGCGTTTTGTGAAAATTGTGAAGGATTTTCCAAAGTGGGCAAAAATTTAAAAAAAAGACAGGGCTGGTAGTGTCGAAAAGGTCAGAAATGGGGATTTTCCCCAAACTTGCTAAAAGGGGCCAGGGGGGCGGGCTGAGTGAAAAACGAGCAAAATCAAGCACAGTTGGGGCGTTTTGTGAAAATTGTGAAGGATTTTCCAAAGTGGGCAAAAATTTTAAAAAAACGACAGGGCCGTTAAGGGTCGAAAAAGTCAAAAATGGGGATTTTCCAAAAACTTGCTAAAAGGGGCCAGGGGGGCGGGCTGAGTGAAAAACGAGCAAAATCAAGCACAGTTGGGGCGTTTTGTGAAAATTGTGAAGGATTTTCCAAAGTGGGCAAAAATTTAAAAAAACGACAGGGCCGTTAAGTGTCGAAAAAGTCAAAAATGGGGATTTTCCCAAAACTTGCTAAAAGGGGCCAGGGGGGCGGGCTGAGTGAAAAACGAGCAAAATCAAGCACAGTTGGCGCGTTTTATGAAAATTGTGAAGGATTTTCCAAAGTGGGCAAAAATTTAAAAAAAAAACGACAGGTCCGTTAAGGGTTGAAAAAGTCAAAAATTGGGATTTTCCCAAACTTTGCTAAAAGGGGCCAGGGGGGCGGGCTGAGTGAAAAACGAGCAAAATCAAGCACAGTTGGGGCGTTTTGTGAAAATTGTGAAGGATTTTCCAAAGTGGGCAAAAATTTAAAAAAAAGACGGGGCTGGTAGTGTCGAAAAAGTCAAAAATGGGGATTTTCCCAAAACTTGCTAAAAGGGGCCAGGGGGGCGGGCTGAGTGAAAAACGAGCAAAATCAAGCACAGTTGGGGCGTTTTGTGAAAATTGTGAAGGATTTTCCAAAGTGGGCAAAATTTAAAAAAAAAAGACAGGGCTGGTAGTGTCGAAAAAGTCAAAAATGGGGATTTTCACAAAACTTCCTAAAAGGGGACAGGGGGGGCGGGCTGAGTGAAAAACGAGCAAAATCAAGCACGGTTGGGGCGTTTTGTGAAAATTGTGAAGGATTTTCCAAAGTGGGCAAAATTTAAAAAAAAGACAGGTCTGGTAGTGTCGAAAAAGTCAAAAATGGGGATTTTCCAAAAACTTGCTAAAAGGGGCCAGGGGGGCGGGCTGAGTGAAAAACGAGCAAAATCAAGCACAGTTGGGGCGTTTTGTGAAAATTGTGAAGGATTTTCCAAAGTGGGCAAAAATTTAAAAAAACGACAGGGCCGTTAAGGGTTGAAAAAGTCAATAATTGGGATTTTCCCAAACTTTGCTAAAAGGGGCCAGGGGGGCGGGCTGAGTGAAAAACGAGCAAAATCAAGCACAGTTGAGGCGTTTTGTGAAAATTGTGAAGGATTTTCCAAAGTGGGCAAAAATTTAAAAAAAAGACAGGGCTGGTAGTGTCGAAAAGGTCAAAAATGGGGATTTTCCCAAAACTTGCTAAAAGGGGCCAGGGGGGCGGGCTGAGTGAAAAACGAGCAAAATCAAGCACAGTTGGGGCGTTTTGTGAAAATTGTGAAGGATTTTCCAAAGTGGGCAAAAATTTTAAAAAAACGACAGGGCCGTTAAGGGTCGAAAAAGTAAAAAAATGTTGATTTTCCAAAAACTTGCTAAAAGGGGCCAGGGGGGCGGGATGAGTGAAAAACGAGCAAAATCAAGCACAGTTGGGGCGTTTTGTGAAAATTGTGAAGGATTTTCCAAAGTGGGCAAAATTTTTAAAAATAGACAGGGCTGGTAGTGTCGAAAAAGTCAAAAATGGGGATTTTCCCAAAACTTGCTAAAAAGGGGCAGGGGGCGGGCTGAGTGAAAAACGAGCAAAATCAAGCACAGTTGGGGCGTTTTGTGAAAATTGTGAAGGATTTTCCAAAGTGGGCAAAAATTTAAAAAAACGACAGGACCGTTAAGTGTCGAAAAAGTCAAAAATGGGGATTTTCCAGAAAATTTCCTAAAAGGGGCCAGGGGGGTGGGCTGAGTGAGAAAGGAGCAAAATCAAGCACAGTTGGGGCGTTTTGTGAAAATTGTGAAGGATTTTCCAAAGTGGGCAAAAATTTAAAAAAAAGACAGGGCCGTTAAGTGTCGAAAAAGTCAAAAATGGGGATTTTCCAGAAAATTTCCTAAAAGGGGCCAGGGGGGTGGGCTGAGTGAGAAAGGAGCAAAATCAAGCACAGTTGGGGCGTTTTGTGAAAATTGTGAAGGATTTTCCAAAGTGGGCAAAATTTAAAAAAAAGACAGGGTTGGTTTCGACACTTAACGGCCCTGTCGTTTTTTTTAAATTTATGCCCACTTTGGAAAATCCTTCACAATTTTCACAAAACGCCCCAACTGTGCTTGATTTTGCTCGTTTTTCACTCATCCCGCCCCCTGCCCCCTTTTAGCAAGTTTTGGGAAAATCCCCATTTTTGACTTTTTCGACACTTAACGGCCCTGTCGTTATTTTAAATTTTTGCCCACTTTGGAAAATCCTTCACAATTTTCACAAAACACCCCAACTGTGCTTGATTTTGCTCGTTTTTCACTCAGCCCGCCCCCCTGGCCCCTTTTAGCAAGTTTTGGGAAAATCCCCATTTTTGACTTTTTCAACACTACCAGCCCTGTCTTTTTTTTTTTTTTAATTTTTGCCCACTTTGGAAAATCCTTCACAATTTTCATAAAACGCCCCAACTGTGCTTGATTTTGCTCGCTTTTCACTCAGCTCGCCCCCCTGGCCCCTTTTATCAAGTTTTGGGAAAATCCCCATTTTTGACTTTTTCGACACTTAACGGCCCTGTCGTTTTTTTTAAATTTTTGCCCACTTTGGAAAATCCTTCACAATTTTCACAAAACGTCCCAACTGTGCTTGATTTTGCTCGTTTTTCACTCAGCCCGCCCCCCTGCCCCCTTTTAGCAAGTTTTGGGAAAATCCCCATTTTTGACTTTTTCGACACTACCAGCCCTGTCTTTTTTTTTTTTAAATTTTTGCCCACTTTGGAAAATCCTTCACAATTTTCATAAAACGCCCAAACTGTGCTTGATTTTGCTCGCTTTTCACTCAGCTCGCCCCCCTGGCCCCTTTTATCAAGTTTTGGGAAAATCCCCATTTTTGACTTTTTCGACACTTAACGGCCCTGTCGTTTTTTTAAAATTTTTGCCCACTTTGGAAAATCCTTCACAATTTTCACAAAACGCCCCAACTGTGCTTGATTTTGCTCGTTTTTCACTCAGCTCGCCCCCCTGGCCCCTTTTAGCAAGGTTTGGGAAAATCCCCATTTTTGACTTTTTCAACACTACCAGCCCTGTCTTTTTTTTTTTTTAAATTTTTGCCCACTTTGGAAAATCCTTCACAATTTTCACAAAACGTCCCAACTGTGCTTGATTTTGCTCGTTTTTCACTCAGCCCGCCCCCCTGGCCCCTTTTAGCAAGGTTTGGGAAAATCCCCATTTTTGACTTTTTCAACACTACCAGCCCTGTCTTTTTTTTTTTTTAAATTTTTGCCCACTTTGGAAAATCCTTCACAATTTTCATAAAACGCCCCAACTGTGCTTGATTTTGCTTGTTTTTCACTCAGCTCGCCCCCCTGGCCCCTTTTATCAAGTTTTGGGAAAATCCCCATTTTTGACTTTTTCGACACTTAACGGCCCTGTCGTTTTTTTTAAATTTTTGCCCACTTTGGAAAATCCTTCACAATTTTTTACAAAACGCCCCAACTGTGCTTGATTTTGCTCGTTTTTCACTCATCCCGCCCCCTGCCCCCTTTTAGCAAGTTTTGGGAAAATCCCCATTTTTGACTTTTTCGACAATTAACGGCCCTGTCGTTATTTTAAATTTTTGCCCACTTTGGAAAATCCTTCACAATTTTCACAAAACACCCCAACTGTGCTTGATTTTGCTCGTTTTTCACTCAGCTCGCCCCCCTGGCCCCTTTTATCAAGTTTTGGGAAAATCCCCATTTTTGACTTTTTCGAGACTTAACGGCCCTGTTGTTTTTTAAAAATTTTTGCCCACTTTGGAAAATCCTTCACATTTTTCACAAAACGCCCCAACTGTGCTTGATTTTGCTCGTTTTTCACTCAGCCCGCCCCCCCTGGCCCCTTTTAGCAAGTTTTGGGAAAATCCCCATTTTTGACTTTTTCAACACTACCAGCCCTGTCTTTTTTTTTTTTAAATTTTTGCCCACTTTGGAAAATCCTTCACAATTTTCATAAAACGCCCCAACTGTGCTTGATTTTGCTCGCTTTTCACTCAGCTCGCCCCCCTGGCCCCTTTTATCAAGTTTTGGGAAAATCCCCATTTTTGACTTTTTCGACACTTAACGGCCCTGTCGTTTTTTTTAAATTTTTGCCCACTTTGGAAAATCCTTCACAATTTTCACAAAACGCCCCAACTGTGCTTGATTTTGCTCGTTTTTCACTCATCCCGCCCCCTGCCCCCTTTTAGCAAGTTTTGGGAAAATCCCCATTTTTGACTTTTTCGACACTACCAGCCCTGTCTTTTTAAAAAAAATTTGCCCACTTTGGAAAATCCTTCACAATTTTCACAAAACGCCCCAACTGTGCTTGATTTTGCTCGTTTTTCACTCATCCCGCCCCCTGCCCCCTTTTAGCAAGTTTTGGGAAAATCCCCATTTTTGACTTTTTCGACACTACCAGCCCTGTCTTTTTAAAAAAAATTTGCCCACTTTGGAAAATCCTTCACAATTTTCACAAAACGCCCCAACTGTGCTTGATTTTGCTCGTTTTTCACTCAGCCCGTCCCCCGGCCACTTTTAGCAAGTTTTGGGAAAATCCCCATTTTTGACTTTTTCGACACTACCGGCCCTGTCGTTTTATTCAATTTTTGCCCGGTATGGAAAATCCTTCACAATTTTCACATTACACATCAACTGTGCTTGATTTTGCTCGTTTTTCACTCATCCCGCCCCCTGCCCCCTTTTAGCAAGTTTTGGGAAAATCCCCATTTTTGACTTTTTCGACACTACCGTCCCTGTCTTTTTAAAATTTTTTGCCCACTTTGGAAAATCCTTCACAATTTTCACAAAACGCCCCAACTGTGCTTGATTTTGCTCGTTTTTCACTCAGCCCGTCCCCCGGCCACTTTTAGCAAGGTTTGGGACAATCACCCACCCTTCCAAAACATTTCCGACACTCTTTTAAATTTTGGCCCACTTTGGAAAATCCTTCACAATTTTCACATAACGCCCCAACTGGATGAGGGTTAGGGTTAGGGTTAGGGTTGGGGTTATCTTGGTGAGAAAAGACGTTTTAAGCCATTAATACATTTTTGTAAGCCATTCTCTCAAGAACTGCTGGAAAGGCTGTTTTATTAAAAGAAAAAATTCAATGTGGTGAATTCTGCATTATGTACATTTTTTCTCCATTCCCAGACAGAATAAGTGATTCAGTGTGCATTTGGATGATCTTGGTGAGAAAAAGACGGTTAAAGCAATAACAATATGTTTGTAATACATTCGCTTAACAGAGCTGCTAAAACAGCCGTTTTATCAACAGAAACAGTTCAATGTGGTGAATCCTGCATTATCTGGTTTTTTGTGGATTTCCAGACAGAATAAGTGATTCTGTGTGCATTTGGATGATCTTGGTGAGGAAAAGACGATTAAAGCAATACAAATATGTTTGTAATACATTCTCTTAACAGAGCTGCTAAAACAGCCGTTTTATCACAGAAACAGTTCAATGTGGTGAATTCTGCATTATCTGGGTTTTTTGTGGATTTCCAGACAGAATAAGTGATTTTGTGTGATCTTGGTGAGAAAAGACGTTTAAGCCATAAAATCATATTTGTAAGTCATTCTCCTAACAGAACTGCTGAAAACGCGGTTTTATCAACAGAAACAGTTCAATGTGGTCAATTCTGCATTATCTGGGTTTTTGTGGATTTCCAGACAGAATAAGTGATTCAGTGTGCATTTGGATGATCTTGGTGAGGAAAAGACGGTTAAAGCAATAACAATATGTCTGTAATACATTCTCTTAACAGAGCTGCTAAAACAGCCGTTTTATCAACAGAAACAGTTCAATGTGGTGAATTCTGCATTATCTGTTTTTTTTGTGGATTTCCAGACAGAATAAGTGATTCAGTGTGCATTTGGATGAGCTTGGTGAGAAAAGACGATTAAAGCAATAAAAATATGTTTGTAATACATTCTCTTAACAGAACTGCTGAAAACGCTGTTTAATCAACAGAAACAGTTCAATTTGGTGAATTCTGCATTATCTGGGTTTTTTGTGGATTTCCAGACAGAATAAGTGATTCAGTGTGCATTTGG
Source organism: Scomber scombrus (assembly GCF_963691925.1). Taxonomy (NCBI): domain Eukaryota; kingdom Metazoa; phylum Chordata; class Actinopteri; order Scombriformes; family Scombridae; genus Scomber; species Scomber scombrus. The sequence continues at coordinate 28,796,062 of NC_084986.1, read as the reverse complement.
ATGATCTTGGTGAGAAAAGACGTTTTAAGCCATAAAAACCTATTTGTAAGCCATTCTGTTAACAGAGCTGCTAAAACAGCCGTTTTATCAACAGAAACAGTTCATTGTGGTGAATTCTGCATTATCTGGGTTTTTTGTGGATTTCCAGACAGAATAAGTGATTCAGTGTGCATTTGGATGATCTTAGTGAGGAAAAGACGGTTAAAGCAATAAAAATATGTTTGTAATACATTCTCTTAACAGAGCTGCTGAAAACGCTGTTTTATCAACAGAAACAGTTCAATGTGGTGAATTCTGCATTATCTGGGTTTTTTGTGGATTTCCAGACAGAATAAGTGATTCAGTGTGCATTTGGATGATCTTGGTGAGGAAAAGACGGTTAAAGCAATAAAAATATGTTTGTAATACATTCTCTTAACAGAGCTGCTAAAACTGCCGTTTTATCAACAGAAACAGTTCATTGTGGTGAATTCTGCATTATCTGGTTTTTTTGTGGATTTCCAGACAGAATAAGTGATTCAGTGTGCATTTGGATGAGCATGGTGAGAAAAGACGATTAAAGCAATAAAAATATGTTTGTAATACATTCTCTTAACAGAACTGCTGAAAACGCTGTTTTATCAACAGAAACAGTTCAATGTGGTGAATTCTGCATTATCTGGGTTTTTTGTGGATTTCCAGACAGAATAAGTGATTCAGTGTGCATTTGGATGATCTTGGTGAGAAAAGACGTTTTAAGCCATAAAAACCTATTTGTAAGCCATTCTGTTAACAGAGCTGCTAAAACAGCCGTTTTATCAACAGAAACAGTTCAATGTGGTGAATTCTGCATTATCTGGGGTTTTTGTGGATTTCCAGACAGAATAAGTGATTCAGTGTGCATTTGGATGATCTTGGTGAGAAAAGACGTATTAAGCCATAAAAACCTATTTGTAAGCCATTCTCTTAACAGAGCTGCTAAAACAGCCGTTTTATCAACAGAAACAGTTCAATGTGGTGAATTCTGCATTATCTGGGTTTGTTGTGGATTTCCAGGCAGAATAAGTGATTTTGTGTGATCTTGGTGAGAAAAGACGTTTTAAGCCATAAAATCATATTTGTAAGTCATTCTCTTAACAGAACTGCTGAAAACGCGGTTTTATCAACAGAAACAGTTCAATGTGGTGAATTCTGCATTATCTGGGTTTTTGTGGATTTCCAGACAGAATAAGTGATTCAGTGTGCATTTGGATGATCTTGGTGAGGAAAAGACGGTTAAAGCAATAAAAATATGTTTGTAATACATTCTCTTAACAGAGCTGCTAAAACAGCCGTTTTATCAACAGAAACAGTTCAATGTGGTGAATTCTGCATTATCTGGTTTTTTTGTGGATTTCCAGACAGAATAAGTGATTCAGTGTGCATTTGGATGAGCATGGTGAGAAAAGACGATTAAAGCAATAAAAATATGTTTGTAATACATTCTCTTTAACAGAACTGCTGAAAACGCTGTTTTATCAACAGAAACAGTTCAATTTGGTGAATTCTGCATTATCTGGGTTTTTTGTGGATTTCCAGACAGAAAAACAGAAATTAATAATTGTTGTGCTTTTTTTTCCACCTTCAAATGCAGAATGAGTGTTCTTACTCTCATTTAAAACTAAAATATATATTTTTTTGTTCACAAAAAATTACTTTATTCCAGACAGAATAAGTGATTCAGTGTGCATTTGGATGATCTTGGTGAGAAAAGACGTTTTAAGCCATAAAAACCTATTTGTAAGCCATTCTGTTAACAGAGCTGCTAAAACAGCCGTTTTATCAACAGAAACAGTTCATTGTGGTGAATTCTGCATTATCTGGGTTTTTTGTGGATTTCCAGACAGAATAAGTGATTCAGTGTGCATTTGGATGAGCATGGTGAGAAAAGACGATTAAAGCAATAAAAATATGTTTGTAATACATTCTCTTAACAGAACTGCTGAAAACGCTGTTTTATCAACAGAAACAGTTCAATTTGGTGAATTCTGCATTATCTGGGTTTTTTGTGGATTTCCAGACAGAATAAGTGATTCAGTGTGCATTTGGATGATCTTGGTGAGAAAAGACGTTTTAAGCCATAAAAACCTATTTGTAAGCCATTCTGTTAACAGAGCTGCTAAAACAGCCGTTTTATCAACAGAAACAGTTCAATGTCGTGAATCCTGCATTATCTGGGTTTTTTGTGGATTTCCAGACAGAATAAGTGATTCAGTGTGCATTTGGATGATCTTGGTGAGAAAAGACGTTTTAAGCCATAAAAACCTATTTGTAAGCCATTCTGTTAACAGAGCTGCTAAAACAGCCGTTTTATCAACAGAAACAGTTCAATGTGGTGAATTCTGCATTATCTGGGTTTTTTGTGGATTTCCAGGCAGAATAAGTGATTTTGTGTGATCTTGGTGAGAAAAGACGTTTTAAGCCATAAAATCATATTTGTAAGTCATTCTCTTAACAGAACTGCTGAAAACGCGGTTTTATCAACAGAAACAGTTCAATGTGGTGAATTCTGCATTATCTGGGTTTTTGTGGATTTCCAGACAGAATAAGTGATTCAGTGTGCATTTGGATGAGCATGGTGAGAAAAGACGATTAAAGCAATAAAAACATGTTTGTAATACATTCTCTTAACAGAACTGCTGAAAACGCTGTTTTATCAACAGAAACAGTTCAATTTGGTGAATTCTGCATTATCTGGGTTTTTTGTGGATTTCCAGACAGAATAAGTGATTCAGTGTGCATTTGGATGATCTTGGTGAGAAAAGACGTTTTAAGCCATAAAAACCTATTTGTAAGCCATTCTGTTAACAGAGCTGCTAAAACAGCCGTTTTATCAACAGAAACAGTTCAATGTGGTGAATTCTGCATTATCTGGGTTTTTTGTGGATTTCCAGACAGAATAAGTGATTCAGTGTGCATTTGGATGATCTTGGTGAGAAAAGACGATTAAAGCAATAAAAATATGTTTGTAATACATTCTCTCAACAGAGCTGCTAAAACAGCCGTTTTATCAACAGAAACAGTTCAATGTGGTGAATTCTGCATTATCTGGGTTTTTTGTGGATTTCCAGACAGAATAAGTGATTCAGTGTGCATTTGGATGATCTTGGTGAGAAAAGACGATTAAAGCAATAAAAATATGTTTGTAATACATTCTCTCAACAGAGCTGCTAAAACAGCCGTTTTATCAACAGAAACAGTTCAATGTCGTGAATCCTGCATTATCTGGGTTTTTTGTGGATTTCCAGACAGAATAAGTGATTCAGTGTGCATTTGGATGATCTTGGTGAGAAAAGACGATTAAAGCAATAAAAATATGTTTGTAATACATTCTCTCAACAGAGCTGCTAAAACAGCCGTTTTATCAACAGAAACAGTTCAATGTCGTGAATCCTGCATTATCTGGGTTTTTTGTGGATTTCCAGACAGAATAAGTGATTCAGTGTGCATTTGGATGATCTTGGTGAGAAAAGACGATTAAAGCAATAAAAATATGTTTGTAATACATTCTCTCAACAGAGCTGCTAAAACAGCCGTTTTATCAACAGAAACCGTTCAATGTCGTGAATCCTGCATTATCTGGGTTTTTTGTGGATTTCCAGACAGAATAAGTGATTTTGTGTGATCTTGGTGAGAAAAGACGTTTTAAGCCATAAAATCATATTTGTAAGTCATTCTCTTAACAGAACTGCTAAAACAGCCATTTTATCAACAGAAACAGTTCAATGTGGTGAATTCTGCATTATCTGGGTTTTTTGTGGATTTCCAGACAGAATAAGTGATTCAGTGTGCATTTGGATGATCTTGGTGAGAAAAGACGATTTAACCTTACTGTCGTGTTCGGGTCAAATCTAACCGATTTCAATTTCGATCAATCATAAATATTGTGTTTTACATTTTACGGTCTCAAGGGCTTATGATATCCTCCACACTAGGCATTTGAACATATACAATTGCTGATCACTACTTTCATTGAATTTTGAGTTGTTTAGTCAACTTTGTAACACCTGTGGTGTTCCCGGTCAAAAATGACCGCCATAGGAAATGAATGGGTGACCTTATATTGTGATCATTCATCAGATAGTACACAACCACAAATCCACCACCACCACCACACGCACACACAAACACACCTACACGCGCACACACACTAACACACATACACGCACACACACACACACACACACACACACACACACACACAAACACAAACACGCACGCACACACACACACACACACACTCCACCCCACGTGAACCCCTTTCAGACAGACCATGTGTCCTCTCTTTCCCGTGCTTATGTGCCTTTCCCCCTACGTGAACCACACCTTCCAGACTAAACGTGTAACACTTCAAAGTTACCAATTAGGTGTTTGTTTTGGGAACCTGGCTCTTTCCCGGGCTAATGTGTGCATCCCCCCACGTGAACCACACTTTCGATACAAAACGTCTGATATCTTCTCACAGATCCCCTATATGTAGCTTGCTTTTGCATTGCTCTTATTTTACTCTGAACACAATGAGTCAACTGTTTCAATTTTTGCCCACTTTGGAAAATCCTTCACAATTTTCACACAACGCCCCAACTGTGCTTGATTTTGCTCCTTTCTGACTCAGTCCGCCCCCCTGGCCCCTTTTTAGCAAGGTTTTGGGAAAATCCGCATTTTTGACTTTTTCGACACTACCGGCCCTGTCGCCTTTAAAAAATTTTGCCCACTTTGGAAAATCCTTCACAATTTTCACATTACACATCAACTGTGCTTGATTTTGCTCACTCATCCAATTTTAGCAAGTTTTGGGAAAATCCCCTTTTTTGACTTTTTCGACACTTCCGGCCCTGTGGCCTTTTAAAATTTTTGCCCACTTTGGAAAATCCTTCACAATTTTCACAAAATACCCAACTGATTTTGCTCCTTTCTCACTCATCCCGCCCCCCTGTCCCCTTTTAGCAAGGTTTGGGAAAATCCCCATTTTTGACTTTTTTCGACACTACCCGCCCTGTCGTTTTTTAAAATTTTTGCCCACTTTGGAAAATCCTTCACAATTTTCACAAAACGCCCCAACTGTGCTTGATTTTGCTCCTTTTTCACTCATCCCGCCCCCCGGTCACTTTTAGCAAGTTTTGGGAAAATCCCCATTTTTGACTTTTTCGACACTACCATCCGTGTGGACTTTTAACATTTTTGCCCACATTGGAAAATCCTTCACAATTTTCAAAAAACGCCCCAACTGTGCTTGATTTTGCTAATTTTTCACTCATCCCGCCCCCCGGCCACTTTTAGCAAGTTTTGGGAAAATCCCCATTTTTGACTTTTTCGACACTACCATCCGTGTGGTCTTTTAACATTTTTGCCCACTTTGGAAAATCCTTCACAATTTTCACCAAACACCCCAACTGTGCTTGATTTTGCTCGTGTTTCACTCAGTCCGCCCCCCTGGCCCCTTTTAGCAAGGTTTGGGAAAATCCCCATTTTTGACTTTTTCGACACTACCGTCCCTGTGGCCTTTTAACATTTTTGCCCACTTTGGAAAATCCTTCACAATTTTCACAAAACGCCCCAAATGTGCTTGATTTTGCTCGTTTTTCACTGAGGCTGCCCCCTGCCCCTTTTTGCAAGGTTTGGGAAAATCCCCATTTTTGACATTTTCGACACTACCGGCCCTATCGTTTTATTAAATTTTTGCCCGGTTTGGAAAATCCTTCACAATTTTCACAGTACACATCAACTGTGCTTGATTTTGCTCACTCATCCCGCCTCCCGGCCACTTTTAGCAAGTTTTGGGAAAATCCCCATTTTTGACTTTTTCGACACTACCGGCCCTGTCGCCTTTTAACATTTTTGCCCACTTTGGAAAATCCTTCACAATTTTCACAAAAATCCCAAACTGTGCTTGATTTTGCTCGTTTTTCATTCAACCCGCCCCCCGGCCACTTTTAGCAAGTTTTGGGAAAATCCACATTTTTGACTTTTTCGACACTACCGGCCCTGTCGCCTTTTAACATTTTTGCCCACTTTGGAAAATCCTTCACAATTTTCACAAAACGCCCCAACTGTGCATGATTTTGCTCGTTTTTCACTCAGCCCGTCCCCCGGCCACTTTTAGCAAGTTTTGGGAAAATCCCCATTTTTGACATTTTCGACACTACCGGCCCTATTGTTTTATTCAATTTTTGCCCGGTTTGGAAAATCCTTCACAATTTTCACATTACACATCAACTGTGTTTGATTTTGCTCACTCATCCCGCCCCCCGGCCACTTTTAGCAGGTTTTGGGAAAATCCCCATTTTTGACTTTTTCGACACTAACGGCCCTGTGGCCTTTTAAAATTTTTGCCCACTTTGGAAAATCCTTCACAATTTTCACAAAATACCCAAATGTGCTTGATTTTGCTCGTTTTTCACTGAGGCCGCCCCCTGCCCCTTTTTGCAAGGTTTGGGAAAATCCCCATTTTTGACTTTTTCGACACTACCGGCCCTGTCGCCTTTTAAAATTTTTGCCCACTTTGGAAAATCCTTCACAATTTTCACAAAACACCACAACTGTGCTTGATTTTGCTCGTGTTTCATTCAGCCCGCCCCCCTGGCCCCTTTTAGCAAGGTTTGGGAAAATTCCCATTTTTGACTTTTTCGACACTAACGGCCCTGTCATGTTTTTTAAATTTTTGCCCACTTTGGAAAATCCTTCACAATTTTCACAAAATACTCAAACTGTGCTTGATTTTGCTCCTTTCTCACTCAGCCCGCCCCCCGGCCACCTTTAGCAAGTTTTGGGAAAATCCCCATTTTTGACTTTTTCGACACTACCGGCCCTGTCAAATTTTAAAATTTTTGCCCACTTTGGAAAATCCTTCACAATTTTCACAAAATACCCAAACTGTGCTTTATTTTGCTCCTTTCCCACTCATCCTGCCCCCTGGCCCCTTTTAGCAAGGTTTGGGAAAATCCCCATTTTTGACTTTTTCGACACTAACGGCCCTGTCGTTTTTTTAAATTTTTGCCAACTTTGGAAAATCCTTAACAATTTTCACAAAACGCCCCAACTGTGCTTGATTTTGCTCGTTTTTCACTCATCCCGCCCCCCGGCCACTTTTAGCAAGTTTTGGGAAAATCCACATTTTTGACTTTTTCGACACTACCGTCCCTGTGGTCTTTTAAAATTTTTGCCCACTTTGGAAAATCCTTCACAATTTTCACAAAACGCCCCAAATGTGCTTGATTTCGCTCGTTTTTTACTGAGCCCGCCCCCCGGCCCCTTTTTGCAAGGTTTGGGAAAATCCACATTTTTGACTTTTTCGACACTACCGGACCTGTCGTTTTTTTCAATTTTTGCCTGGTTTGGAAAATCCTTCACAATTTTAACATTACACATCAACTGTGCTTGATTTTGCTCACTCATCCCGCCCCCCGGCCACTTTTAGCAAGTTTTGGGAAAATCCCCATTTTTGACTTTTTCGACACTACCGGCCCTGTGGCCTTTTAACATTTTTGCCCACTTTGGAAAATCCTTCACAATTTTCACAAAACGCCCCAACTGTGCTTGATTTTGCTCGTTTTTCACTCAACCCGCCCCCCGGCCACTTTTAGCAAGTTTTGGGAAAATCCACATTTTTGACTTTTTCGACACTACCGGCCCTGTGGCCTTTTAAAATTTTTGCCCACTTTGGAAAATCCTTCACAATTTTCACAAAATACCCAAACTGTGCTTGATTTTGCTCCTTTCTCACTCATCCCGCCCCCCTGGCCCCTTTTAGCAAGGTTTGGGAAAATCCCCATTTTTGACTTTTTCGACACTAACGGCCCTGTCGTTTTTTTAAATTTTTGCCAACTTTGGAAAATCCTTCACATTCTTCACAAAACGCCCCAACTGTGCTTGATTTTGCTAGTTTTTCACTCATCCCGCCCCCCTGGCCCCTTTTAGCAAGGTTTGGGAACATTCCTATTTTTGACTTTTTCGACACTAACGGCCCTGTCGTTTTTTTTAAATTTTTGCCAACTTTGGAAAATCCTTCACAATTTTCACAAAACGCCCCAACTGTGCTTGATTTTGCTAATTTTTCACTCATCCCGCCCCCCGGCCACTTTTAGCAAGTTTTGGGAATATCCCCATTTTTGACTTTTTCGACACTACCGGCCCTATCGTTTTTTAACATTTTGCCCACTTTGGAAAATCCTTCACAATTTTCACAAAACGCCCCAACTGTGCTTGATTTTTTCTAATTTTTCACTCATCCCGCCTCCCGGCCACTTTTAGCAGGTTTTGGGAAAATCCCCATTTTTGACTTTTTCGACACTACCGGCCTTGTCACCTTTTAAAATTTTGCCCACTTTGGAAAATCCTTCATAGTTTTCACAAAAATCCCAAACTGTGCTTGATTCTGCTCGTGTTTCACTCATCCCGCCCCCCGGCCACTTTTAGCAGGTTTTGGGAAAATCCCCATTTTTGACTTTTTCGACACTACCAGCCCTGTCACCTTTTAAAATTTTTGCCCACTTTGGAAAATCCTTCACAATTTTCACAAAAATCCCAAACTGTGCTTGATTTTGCTCGTGTTTCACTCAGCCCGCCCCCCTGGCCCCTTTTAGCAAGGTTTGGGAAAATTCCCATTTTTGACTTTTTCGACACTAACGGCCCTGTCGTTTTTTGAAATTTTTGCCAACTTTGGAAAATCCTTCACAATTTTCACAAAACGCCCCAACTGTGCTTGATTTTGCTAATTTTTCACTCATCCCGCCCCCCGGCCACTTTTAGCAGGTTTTGGGAAAATCCCCATTTTTGACTTTTTCGACACTACCGGCCCTGTGGCCTTTTAAAATTTTTGCCCACTTTGGAAAATCCTTCACAATTTTCACAAAATACCCAAACTGTGCTTGATTTTGCTCCTTTCCCACTCATCCTGCCCCCCTGGCCCCTTTTGGCAAGGTTTGGGAAAATCCCCATTTTTGACTTTTTCAACACTAACGGCCCTGTCGTTTTTTAAAATTTTTGCCAACTTTGGAAAATCCTTCACAATTTTCACAAAACGCCCCAACTGTGCTTGATTTTGCTCGTTTTTCACTAATCCCGCCCCACGGCCACTTTTAGCAGGTTTTGGGAAAATCCCCATTTTTGACTGTTTCGACACTACCGGCCCTGTGGCCTTTTAACATTTTTGCCCACTTTGGAAAATCCTTCACAATTTTCACAAAACACCCCAAATGTGCTTGATTTTGCACGTGTTTCAATCAGCCCGCCCCCCTGGCCCCTTTTAGCAAGGTTTGGGAAAATTCCCATTTTTGACTTTTTCGACACTAACGGCCCTGTCATTTTTTGAAATTTTTGCCAACTTTGAAAATCCTTCACAATTTTCACAAAACGCCCCAACAGTGTTTGATTTTTTCTAATTTTTCACTCATCCCGCCCCCCGGCCACTTTTAGCAGGTTTTGGGAAAATCCCCATTTTTGACTTTTTCGACACTACCGGCCCTGTCACCTTTTAAAATTTTTGCCCACTTTGGAAAATCCTTCACAATTTTCAAAAAAAATCCCAAACTGTGCTTGATTTTGCTCGTTTTTCATTCATCCCGCCCCCCGGCCACTTTTAGCAAGTTTTGGGAAAATCCCCATTTTTGACTTTTTCAACACTAACGGCCCTGTCGTTTTTTAAAATTTTTGCCAACTTTGGAAAATCCTTCACAATTTTCACAAAACGCCCCAACTGTGCTTGATTTTGCTCGTTTTTCACTAATCCCGCCCCACGGCCACTTTTAGCAGGTTTTGCGAAAATCCCCATTTTTGACTTTTTCGACACTACCGGCCCTGTGGCCTTTTAACATTTTTGCCCACTTTGGAAAATCCTTCACAATTTTCACAAAACACCCCAAATGTGCTTGATTTTGCACGTGTTTCAATCAGCCCGCCCCCCTGGCCCCTTTTAGCAAGGTTTGGGAAAATTCCCATTTTTGACTTTTTCGACACTAACGGCCCTGTCGTTTTTTGAAATTTTTGCCAACTTTGAAAATCCTTCACAATTTTCACAAAACGCCCCAACAGTGCTTGATTTTTTCTAATTTTTCACTCATCCCGCCCCCCGGCCACTTTTAGCAGGTTTTGGGAAAATCCCCATTTTTGACTTTTTCGACACTACCGGCCCTGTCACCTTTTAAAATTTTTGCCCACTTTGGAAAATCCTTCACAATTTTCAAAAAAAATCCCAAACTGTGCTTGATTTTGCTCGTTTTTCATTCATCCCGCCCCCCGGCCACTTTTAGCAAGTTTTGGGAAAATCCCCATTTTTGACTTTTTCGACACTACCGGCCCTGTCGCCTTATAAAATTTTTGCCCACTTTGGAAAATCCTTCACAATTTTCACAAAACACCCCAACTGTGCTTGATTTTGCTCGTGTTTCACTCAGCCCGCCCCCCTGGCCCCTTTTAGCAAGGTTTGGGAAAATTCCCATTTTTGACTTTTTCGACACTACCGGCCCTGTCGTTTTTTTCAATTTTTGCCAACTTTGGAAAATCCTTCACAATTTTCACAAAACGCCCCAACTGTACTTGATTTTGCTAATTTTTCACTCATCCCGCCTCCCGGCCACTTTTAGCAGGTTTTGGGAAAATCCCCATTTTTGACTTTTTCGACACTACCGGCCCTATCGTTCTTTAAGATTTTTGCCCACTTTGGAAAAAACTTCACAATTTTCACAAAACGCCCCAACTGTGCTTGATTTTGCTAATTTTTCACTCATCCCGCCCCCCGGCCACTTTTAGCAGGTTTTGGGAAAATCCCCATTTTTGACTTTTTCGACACTACCGGCCCTGTGGCCTTTTAAAATTTTTGCCCACTTTGGAAAATCCTTCACAATTTTCACAAAATACCCAAACTGTGCTTGATTTTGCTCCTTTCCCACTCATCCTGCCCCCCTGGCCCCTTTTGGCAAGGTTTGGGAAAATCCCCATTTTTGACTTTTTCAACACTAACGGCCCTGTCGTTTTTTAAAATTTTTGCCAACTTTGGAAAATCCTTCACAATTTTCACAAAACGCCCCAACTGTGCTTGATTTTGCTCGTTTTTCACTAATCCCGCCCCACGGCCACTTTTAGCAGGTTTTGGGAAAATCCCCATTTTTGACTTTTTCGACACTACCGGCCCTGTGGCCTTTTAACATTTTTGCCCACTTTGGAAAATCCTTCACAATTTTCACAAAACACCCCAAATGTGCTTGATTTTGCACGTGTTTCAATCAGCCCGCCCCCCTGGCCCCTTTTAGCAAGGTTTGGGAAAATTCCCATTTTTGACTTTTTCGACACTAACGGCCCTGTCGTTTTTTGAAATTTTTGCCAACTTTGAAAATCCTTCACAATTTTCACAAAACGCCCCAACAGTGCTTGATTTTTTCTAATTTTTCACTCATCCCGCCCCCCGGCCACTTTTAGCAGGTTTTGGGAAAATCCCCATTTTTGACTTTTTCGACACTACCGGCCCTGTCACCTTTTAAAATTTTTGCCCACTTTGGAAAATCCTTCACAATTTTCAAAAAAAATCCCAAACTGTGCTTGATTTTGCTCGTTTTTCATTCATCCCGCCCCCCGGCCACTTTTAGCAAGTTTTGGGAAAATCCCCATTTTTGACTTTTTCAACACTAACGGCCCTGTCGTTTTTTAAAATTTTTGCCAACTTTGGAAAATCCTTCACAATTTTCACAAAACGCCCCAACTGTGCTTGATTTTGCTCGTTTTTCACTAATCCCGCCCCACGGCCACTTTTAGCAGGTTTTGGGAAAATCCCCATTTTTGACTTTTTCGACACTACCGGCCCTGTGGCCTTTTAACATTTTTGCCCACTTTGGAAAATCCTTCACAATTTTCACAAAACGCCCCAACTGTGCTTGATTTTTTCTAATTTTTCACTCATCCCGCCTCCCGGCCACTTTTAGCAGGTTTTGGGAAAATCCCCATTTTTGACTTTTTCGACACTACCGGCCTTGTCACCTTTTAAATTTTTTGCCCACTTTGGAAAATCCTTCATAGTTTTCACAAAAATCCCAAACTGTGCTTGATTTTGCTCGTGTTTCACTCATCCCGCCCCCCGGCCACTTTTAGCAGGTTTTGGGAAAATCCCCATTTTTGACTTTTTCGACACTACCAGCCCTGTCACCTTTTAAAATTTTTGCCCACTTTGGAAAATCCTTCACAATTTTCACAAAAATCCCAAACTGTGCTTGATTTTGCTCGTGTTTCACTCAGCCCGCCCCCCTGGCCCCTTTTAGCAAGGTTTGGGAAAATTCCCATTTTTGACTTTTTCGACACTAGCGGCCCTGTCGTTTTTTGAAATTTTTGCCAACTTTGGAAAATCCTTCACAATTTTCACAAAACGCCCCAACTGTGCTTGATTTTGCTAATTTTTCACTCATCCCGCCCCCCGGCCACTTTTAGCAAGTTTTGGGAAAATCCCCATTTTTGACTTTTTCGACACTACCGGCCCTGTGGCCTTTTAAAATTTTTGCCCACTTTGGAAAATCCTTCACAATTTTCACAAAATACCCAAACTGTGCTTGATTTTGCTCCTTTCCCACTCATCCTGCCCCCCTGGCCCCTTTTGGCAAGGTTTGGGAAAATCCCCATTTTTGACTTTTTCAACACTAACGGCCCTGTCGTTTTTTAAAATTTTTGCCAACTTTGGAAAATCCTTCACAATTTTCACAAAACGCCCCAACTGTGCTTGATTTTGCTCGTTTTTCACTAATCCCGCCCCACGGCCACTTTTAGCAGGTTTTGGGAAAATCCCCATTTTTGACTTTTTCGACACTACCGGCCCTGTGGCCTTTTAACATTTTTGCCCACTTTGGAAAATCCTTCACAATTTTCACAAAACACCCCAAATGTGCTTGATTTTGCACGTGTTTCAATCAGCCCGCCCCCCTGGCCCCTTTTAGCAAGGTTTGGGAAAATTCCCATTTTTGACTTTTTCGACACTAACGGCCCTGTCGTTTTTTGAAATTTTTGCCAACTTTGAAAATCCTTCACAATTTTCACAAAACGCCCCAACAGTGCTTGATTTTTTCTAATTTTTCACTCATCCCGCCCCCCGGCCACTTTTAGCAGGTTTTGGGAAAATCCCCATTTTTGACTTTTTCGACACTACCGGCCCTGTCACCTTTTAAAATTTTTGCCCACTTTGGAAAATCCTTCACAATTTTCAAAAAAAATCCCAAACTGTGCTTGATTTTGCTCGTTTTTCATTCATCCCGCCCCCCGGCCACTTTTAGCAAGTTTTGGGAAAATCCCCATTTTTGACTTTTTCGACACTACCGGCCCTGTCGCCTTATAAAATTTTTGCCCACTTTGGAAAATCCTTCACAATTTTCACAAAACACCCCAACTGTGCTTGATTTTGCTCGTGTTTCACTCAGCCCGCCCCCCTGGCCCCTTTTAGCAAGGTTTGGGAAAATTCCCATTTTTGACTTTTTCGACACTACCGGCCCTGTCGTTTTTTTCAATTTTTGCCAACTTTGGAAAATCCTTCACAATTTTCACAAAACGCCCCAACTGTACTTGATTTTGCTAATTTTTCACTCATCCCGCCTCCCGGCCACTTTTAGCAGGTTTTGGGAAAATCCCCATTTTTGACTTTTAGACACTACCGGCCCTATCGTTCTTTAAGATTTTTGCCCACTTTGGAAAATACTTCACAATTTTCACAAAACGCCCCAAATGTGCTTGATTTTGCTCGTTTTTCACTGAGGCCGCCCCCTGCCCCTTTTTGCAAGGTTTGGGAAAATCCCCATTTTTGACTTTTTCGACACTACCGGCCCTGTCGTTTTTTTCAATTTTTGCCTGGTTTGGAAAATCCTTCACAATTTTCACATTACACATCAACTGTGCTTGATTTTGCTCACTCATCCCGCCTCCCGGCCACTTTTAGCAAGTTTTGGGAAAATCCCCATTTTTGACTCTTTCGACACTACCGGCCTTGTGGCCTTTTAAAATTTTTGCCCACTTTGGAAAATCCTTCACAATTTTCACAAAATACCCAAACTGTGCTTGATTTTGCTCCTTTCTCACTCATCCTGCCCCCTGGCCCCTTTTAGCAAGGTTTGGGAAAATCCCCATTTTTGACTTTTTCGACACTAACGGCCCTGTCGTTTTTTAAATTTTTTGCCAACTTTGGAAAATCCTTCACAATTTTCACAAAACGCCCCAACTGTGCTTGATTTTGCTCGTTTTTCACTCATCCCGCCCCCCGGCCACTTTTAGCAGGTTTTGGGAAAATCCCCATTTTTGACTTTTTCGACACTACCGGCCCTATCGTTTTATTCAATTTTTGCCCGGTTTGGAAAATCTTTCACAATTTTCACATTACACATCAACTGTGCTTGATTTTGCTCACTCATCCTGCACACCCCGGCCACTTTTAGCAGGTTTTGGGAAAATCCCCATTTTTGACTTTTTCGACACTATCGGCCCTGTGGCCTTTTAAAATTTTTGCCCACTTTGGAAAATCCTTCACAATTTTAACATTACACATCAACTGTGCTTGATTTTGCTCACTCATCCCGCCTCCCGGCCACTTTTAGCAAGTTTTGGGAAAATCCCCATTTTTGACTTTTTCGACACTACCGGCCCTGTGGCCTTTTAACATTTTTGCCCACTTTGGAAAATCCTTCACAATTTTCACAAAACGCCCCAACTGTGCTTGATTTTGCTCGTTTTTCACTCATCCCGCCTCCCGGCCACTTTTAGCAAGTTTTGGGAAAATCCCCATTTTTGACTTTTTCGACACTACCGGCCCTGTGGCCTTTTAACATTTTTGCCCACTTTGGAAAATCCTTCACAATTTTCACATAATACCCAAACTGTGCTTGATTTTGCTCCTTTCTCACTCATCCCGCCCCCCTGGCCCCTTTTAGCAAGGTTTGGGAAAATCCCCATTTTTGACTTTTTCGACACTAACGGCCCTGTCGTTTTTTAAATTTTTTGCCAACTTTGGAAAATCCTTCACAATTTTCACAAAACGCCCCAACTGTGCTTGATTTTGCTCGTTTTTCACTCATCCCGCCCCCCGGCCACTTTTAGCAGGTTTTGGGAAAATCCCCATTTTTGACTTTTTCGACACTACCGGCCCTATCGTTTTATTCAATTTTTGCCCGGTTTGGAAAATCTTTCACAATTTTCACATTACACATCAACTGTGCTTGATTTTGCTCACTCATCCCGCCTCCCGGCCACTTTTAGCAAGTTTTGGGAAAATCCCCATTTTTGACTTTTTCGACACTACCGGCCCTGTGGCCTTTTAAAATTTTTGCCCACTTTGGAAAATCCTTCACAATTTTCACAAAATACCCAAACTGTGCTTGATTTTGCTCCTTTCTCACTCATCCCGCCCCCCTGGCCCCTTTTAGCGAGGTTTGGGAAAATCCCCATTTTTGACTTTTTCGACACTAACGGCCCTGTCGTTTTTTTAAAATTTTTGCCCACTTTGGAAAATCCTTCACAATTTTCACAAAACGCCCCAACTGTGCTTGATTTTTTCCAATTTTTTCACTCATCCCGCCCCCCGGCCACTTTTAGCAAGTTTTGGGAAAATCCCCATTTTTGACTTTTTCGACACTACCGGCCCTATCGTTCTTTAACATTTTTGCCAACTTTGGAAAATACTTCACAATTTTCACAAAACGCCCCAAATGTGCTTGATTTTGCTCGTTTTTCAGTGAGGCCGCCCCCTGCCCCTTTTTGCAAGGTTTGGGAAAATCCCCATTTTTGACTTTTTCGACACTACCGGCCCTGTCGTTTTTTTCAATTTTTGCCTGGTTTGGAAAATCCTTCACAATTTTCACATTACACATCAACTGTGCTTTCACTCATCCCGCCCCCCGGCCACTTTTAGCAAGTTTTGGGAAAATCCACATTTTTGACTTTTTCGACACTACCGGCCCTGTCGCCTTTTAACATTTTTGCTCACTCATCCCGCCCCCCGGCCACTTTTAGCAGGTTTTGGGAAAATCCCCACTTTTGACTTTTTCGACACTACCGGCCCTGTCGCCTTTTAAAATTTTTGCCCACTTTGGAAAATCCTTCACAATTTTAACATTACACATCAACTGTGCTTGATTTTGCTCACTCATCCCGCCTCCCGGCCACTTTTAGCAAGTTTTGGGAAAATCCCCATTTTTGACTTTTTCGACACTAACGGCCCTGTGGCCTTTTAACATTTTTGCCCACTTTGGAAAATCCTTCACAATTTTCACAAAACGCCCCAACTGTGCTTGATTTTGCTCGTTTTTCACTGAGGCCGCCCCCGGCCCCTTTTTGCAAGGTTTGGGAAAATCCCCATTTTTGACTTTTTCGACACTACGGGCCCTGTCGTTTTTTTCAATTTTTGTCTGGTTTGGAAAATCCTTAACAATTTTCACATTACACATCAACTGTGCTTGATTTTGCTCACTCATCCCGCCCCCCGGCCACTTTTAGCAGGTTTTGGGAAAATCCCCATTTTTGACTTTTTCGACACTACCGGCCCTGTCACCTTTTAAAATTTTTGCCCACTTTGGAAAATCCTTCACAATTTTCAAAAAAAATCCCAAACTGTGCTTGATTTTGCTCGTTTTTCATTCATCCCGCCCCCCGGCCACTTTTAGCAAGTTTTGGGAAAATCCCCATTTTTGACTTTTTCGACACTACCGGCTCTGTCGCCTTATAAAATTTTTGCCCACTTTGGAAAATCCTTCACAATTTTCACAAAACGCCCCAACTGTGCTTGATTTTGCTCGTGTTTCACTCAGCCCGCCCCCCTGGCCCCTTTTAGCAAGGTTTGGGAAAATTCCCATTTTTGACTTTTTCGACACTACCGGCCCTGTCGTTTTTTTCAATTTTTGCCAACTTTGGAAAATCCTTCACAATTTTCACAAAACGCCCCAACTGTGCTTGATTTTGCTCGTTTTTCACTAATCCCGCCCCCCGGCCACTTTTAGCAGGTTTTGGGAAAATCCCCATTTTTGACTTTTTCGACACTACCGGCCCTGTGGCCTTTTAAAATTTTTGCCCACTTTGGAAAATCCTTCACAATTTTCACAAAATACCCAAACTGTGCTTGATTTTGCTCCTTTCCCACTCATCCTGCCCCCCTGGCCCCTTTTGGCAAGGTTTGGGAAAATCCCCATTTTTGACTTTTTCAACACTAACGGCCCTGTCGTTTTTTAAAATTTTTGCCAACTTTGGAAAATCCTTCACAATTTTCACAAAACGCCCCAACTGTGCTTGATTTTGCTCGTTTTTCACTAATCCCGCCCCACGGCCACTTTTAGCAGGTTTTGGGAAAATCCCCATTTTTGACTTTTTCGACACTACCGGCCCTGTGGCCTTTTAAAATTTTTGCCCACTTTGGAAAATCCTTCACAATTTTCACAAAATACCCAAACTGTGCTTGATTTTGCTCCTTTCCCACTCATCCTGCCCCCCTGGCCCCTTTTGGCAAGGTTTGGGAAAATCCCCATTTTTGACTTTTTCAACACTAACGGCCCTGTCGTTTTTTAAAATTTTTGCCAACTTTGGAAAATCCTTCACAATTTTCACAAAACGCCCCAACTGTGCTTGATTTTGCTCGTTTTTCACTAATCCCGCCCCACGGCCACTTTTAGCAGGTTTTGGGAAAATCCCCATTTTTGACTTTTTCGACACTACCGGCCCTGTGGCCTTTTAACATTTTTGCCCACTTTGGAAAATCCTTCACAATTTTCACAAAACACCCCAAATGTGCTTGATTTTGCACGTGTTTCAATCAGCCCGCCCCCCTGGCCCCTTTTAGCAAGGTTTGGGAAAATTCCCATTTTTGACTTTTTCGACACTAACGGCCCTGTCGTTTTTTGAAATTTTTGCCAACTTTGAAAATCCTTCACAATTTTCAGAAAACGCCCCAACAGTGCTTGATTTTTTCTAATTTTTCACTCATCCCGCCCCCCGGCCACTTTTAGCAGGTTTTGGGAAAATCCCCATTTTTGACTTTTTCGACACTACCGGCCCTGTCACCTTTTAAAATTTTTGCCCACTTTGGAAAATCCTTCACAATTTTCAAAAAAAATCCCAAACTGTGCTTGATTTTGCTCGTTTTTCATTCATCCCGCCCCCCGGCCACTTTTAGCAAGTTTTGGGAAAATCCCCATTTTTGACTTTTTCAACACTAACGGCCCTGTCGTTTTTTAAAATTTTTGCCAACTTTGGAAAATCCTTCACAATTTTCACAAAACGCCCCAACTGTGCTTGATTTTGCTCGTTTTTCACTAATCCCGCCCCGCGGCCACTTTTAGCAGGTTTTGGGAAAATCCCCATTTTTGACTTTTTCGACACTACCGGCCCTGTGGCCTTTTAACATTTTTGCCCACTTTGGAAAATCCTTCACAATTTTCACAAAACGCCCCAACTGTGCTTGATTTTTTCTAATTTTTCACTCATCCCGCCTCCCGGCCACTTTTAGCAGGTTTTGGGAAAATCCCCATTTTTGACTTTTTCGACACTACCGGCCTTGTCACCTTTTAAATTTTTTGCCCACTTTGGAAAATCCTTCATAGTTTTCACAAAAATCCCAAACTGTGCTTGATTTTGCTCGTGTTTCACTCATCCCGCCCCCCGGCCACTTTTAGCAGGTTTTGGGAAAATCCCCATTTTTGACTTTTTCGACACTACCAGCCCTGTCACCTTTTAAAATTTTTGCCCACTTTGGAAAATCCTTCACAATTTTCACAAAAATCCCAAACTGTGCTTGATTTTGCTCGTGTTTCACTCAGCCCGCCCCCCTGGCCCCTTTTAGCAAGGTTTGGGAAAATTCCCATTTTTGACTTTTTCGACACTAGCGGCCCTGTCGTTTTTTGAAATTTTTGCCAACTTTGGAAAATCCTTCACAATTTTCACAAAACGCCCCAACTGTGCTTGATTTTGCTAATTTTTCACTCATCCCGCCCCCCGGCCACTTTTAGCAAGTTTTGGGAAAATCCCCATTTTTGACTTTTTCGACACTACCGGCCCTGTGGCCTTTTAAAATTTTTGCCCACTTTGGAAAATCCTTCACAATTTTCACAAAATACCCAAACTGTGCTTGATTTTGCTCCTTTCCCACTCATCCTGCCCCCCTGGCCCCTTTTGGCAAGGTTTGGGAAAATCCCCATTTTTGACTTTTTCAACACTAACGGCCCTGTCGTTTTTTAAAATTTTTGCCAACTTTGGAAAATCCTTCACAATTTTCACAAAACGCCCCAACTGTGCTTGATTTTGCTCGTTTTTCACTAATCCCGCCCCACGGCCACTTTTAGCAGGTTTTGGGAAAATCCCCATTTTTGACTTTTTCGACACTACCGGCCCTGTGGCCTTTTAACATTTTTGCCCACTTTGGAAAATCCTTCACAATTTTCACAAAACACCCCAAATGTGCTTGATTTTGCACGTGTTTCAATCAGCCCGCCCCCCTGGCCCCTTTTAGCAAGGTTTGGGAAAATTCCCATTTTTGACTTTTTCGACACTAACGGCCCTGTCGTTTTTTGAAATTTTTGCCAACTTTGAAAATCCTTCACAATTTTCACAAAACGCCCCAACAGTGCTTGATTTTTTCTAATTTTTCACTCATCCCGCCCCCCGGCCACTTTTAGCAGGTTTTGGGAAAATCCCCATTTTTGACTTTTTCGACACTACCGGCCCTGTCACCTTTTAAAATTTTTGCCCACTTTGGAAAATCCTTCACAATTTTCAAAAAAAATCCCAAACTGTGCTTGATTTTGCTCGTTTTTCATTCATCCCGCCCCCCGGCCACTTTTAGCAAGTTTTGGGAAAATCCCCATTTTTGACTTTTTCGACACTACCGGCCCTGTCGCCTTATAAAATTTTTGCCCACTTTGGAAAATCCTTCACAATTTTCACAAAACACCCCAACTGTGCTTGATTTTGCTCGTGTTTCACTCAGCCCGCCCCCCTGGCCCCTTTTAGCAAGGTTTGGGAAAATTCCCATTTTTGACTTTTTCGACACTACCGGCCCTGTCGTTTTTTTCAATTTTTGCCAACTTTGGAAAATCCTTCACAATTTTCACAAAACGCCCCAACTGTACTTGATTTTGCTAATTTTTCACTCATCCCGCCTCCCGGCCACTTTTAGCAGGTTTTGGGAAAATCCCCATTTTTGACTTTTAGACACTACCGGCCCTATCGTTCTTTAAGATTTTTGCCCACTTTGGAAAATACTTCACAATTTTCACAAAACGCCCCAAATGTGCTTGATTTTGCTCGTTTTTCACTGAGGCCGCCCCCTGCCCCTTTTTGCAAGGTTTGGGAAAATCCCCATTTTTGACTTTTTCGACACTACCGGCCCTGTCGTTTTTTTCAATTTTTGCCTGGTTTGGAAAATCCTTCACAATTTTCACATTACACATCAACTGTGCTTGATTTTGCTCACTCATCCCGCCTCCCGGCCACTTTTAGCAAGTTTTGGGAAAATCCCCATTTTTGACTTTTTCGACACTACCGGCCCTGTGGCCTTTTAAAATTTTTGCCCACTTTGGAAAATCCTTCACAATTTTCACAAAATACCCAAACTGTGCTTGATTTTGCTCCTTTCTCACTCATCCTGCCCCCTGGCCCCTTTTAGCAAGGTTTGGGAAAATCCCCATTTTTGACTTTTTCGACACTAACGGCCCTGTCGTTTTTTAAATTTTTTGCCAACTTTGGAAAATCCTTCACAATTTTCACAAAACGCCCCAACTGTGCTTGATTTTGCTCGTTTTTCACTCATCCCGCCCCCCGGCCACTTTTAGCAGGTTTTGGGAAAATCCCCATTTTTGACTTTTTCGACACTACCGGCCCTATCGTTTTATTCAATTTTTGCCCGGTTTGGAAAATCTTTCACAATTTTCACATTACACATCAACTGTGCTTGATTTTGCTCACTCATCCTGCACACCCCGGCCACTTTTAGCAGGTTTTGGGAAAATCCCCATTTTTGACTTTTTCGACACTATCGGCCCTGTGGCCTTTTAAAATTTTTGCCCACTTTGGAAAATCCTTCACAATTTTAACATTACACATCAACTGTGCTTGATTTTGCTCACTCATCCCGCCTCCCGGCCACTTTTAGCAAGTTTTGGGAAAATCCCCATTTTTGACTTTTTCGACACTACCGGCCCTGTGGCCTTTTAACATTTTTGCCCACTTTGGAAAATCCTTCACAATTTTCACAAAACGCCCCAACTGTGCTTGATTTTGCTCGTTTTTCACTCATCCCGCCTCCCGGCCACTTTTAGCAAGTTTTGGGAAAATCCCCATTTTTGACTTTTTCGACACTACCGGCCCTGTGGCCTTTTAACATTTTTGCCCACTTTGGAAAATCCTTCACAATTTTCACATAATACCCAAACTGTGCTTGATTTTGCTCCTTTCTCACTCATCCCGCCCCCCTGGCCCCTTTTAGCAAGGTTTGGGAAAATCCCCATTTTTGACTTTTTCGACACTAACGGCCCTGTCGTTTTTTTAAATTTTTTGCCAACTTTGGAAAATCCTTCACAATTTTCACAAAACGCCCCAACTGTGCTTGATTTTTTCCAATTTTTTCACTCATCCCGCCCCCCGGCCACTTTTAGCAAGTTTTGGGAAAATCCCCATTTTTGACTTTTTCGACACTACCGGCCCTATCGTTCTTTAACATTTTTGCCAACTTTGGAAAATACTTCACAATTTTCACAAAACGCCCCAAATGTGCTTGATTTTGCTCGTTTTTCAGTGAGGCCGCCCCCTGCCCCTTTTTGCAAGGTTTGGGAAAATCCCCATTTTTGACTTTTTCGACACTACCGGCCCTGTCGTTTTTTTCAATTTTTGCCTGGTTTGGAAAATCCTTCACAATTTTCACATTACACATCAACTGTGCTTTCACTCATCCCGCCCCCCGGCCACTTTTAGCAAGTTTTGGGAAAATCCACATTTTTGACTTTTTCGACACTACCGGCCCTGTCGCCTTTTAACATTTTTGCTCACTCATCCCGCCCCCCGGCCACTTTTAGCAGGTTTTGGGAAAATCCCCACTTTTGACTTTTTCGACACTACCGGCCCTGTCGCCTTTTAAAATTTTTGCCCACTTTGGAAAATCCTTCACAATTTTAACATTACACATCAACTGTGCTTGATTTTGCTCACTCATCCCGCCTCCCGGCCACTTTTAGCAAGTTTTGGGAAAATCCCCATTTTTGACTTTTTCGACACTAACGGCCCTGTGGCCTTTTAACATTTTTGCCCACTTTGGAAAATCCTTCACAATTTTCACAAAACGCCCCAACTGTGCTTGATTTTGCTCGTTTTTCACTGAGGCCGCCCCCGGCCCCTTTTTGCAAGGTTTGGGAAAATCCCCATTTTTGACTTTTTCGACACTACCGGCCCTGTCGTTTTTTTCAATTTTTGTCTGGTTTGGAAAATCCTTAACAATTTTCACATTACACATCAACTGTGCTTGATTTTGCTCACTCATCCCGCCCCCCGGCCACTTTTAGCAGGTTTTGGGAAAATCCCCATTTTTGACTTTTTCGACACTACCGGCCCTGTCACCTTTTAAAATTTTTGCCCACTTTGGAAAATCCTTCACAATTTTCAAAAAAAATCCCAAACTGTGCTTGATTTTGCTCGTTTTTCATTCATCCCGCCCCCCGGCCACTTTTAGCAAGTTTTGGGAAAATCCCCATTTTTGACTTTTTCGACACTACCGGCCCTGTCGCCTTATAAAATTTTTGCCCACTTTGGAAAATCCTTCACAATTTTCACAAAACGCCCCAACTGTGCTTGATTTTGCTCGTGTTTCACTCAGCCCGCCCCCCTGGCCCCTTTTAGCAAGGTTTGGGAAAATTCCCATTTTTGACTTTTTCGACACTACCGGCCCTGTCGTTTTTTTCAATTTTTGCCAACTTTGGAAAATCCTTCACAATTTTCACAAAACGCCCCAACTGTGCTTGATTTTGCTAATTTTTCACTCATCCCGCCTCCCGGCCACTTTTAGCAGGTTTTGGGAAAATCCCCATTTTTGACTTTTTCGACACTACCGGCCCTATCGTTCTTTAAGATTTTTGCCCACTTTGGAAAATACTTCACAATTTTCACAAAACGCCCCAAATGTGCTTGATTTTGCTCGTTTTTCACTGAGGCCGCCCCCTGCCCCTTTTTGCAAGGTTTGGGAAAATCCCCATTTTTGACTTTTTCGACACTACCGGCCCTGTCGTTTTTTTCAATTTTTGCCTGGTTTGGAAAATCCTTCACAATTTTCACATTACACATCAACTGTGCTTGATTTTGCTCACTCATCCCGCCTCCCGGCCACTTTTAGCAAGTTTTGGGAAAATCCCCATTTTTGACTTTTTCGACACTACCGGCCCTGTGGCCTTTTAACATTTTTGCCCACTTTGGAAAATCCTTCACAATTTTCACAAAAATCCCAAACTGTGCTTGATTTTGCTCGTGTTTCACTCAGCCCGCCCCCCTGGCCCCTTTTAGTAAGGTTTGGGAAAATTCCCATTTTTGACTTTTTCGACACTAACGGCCCTGTCGTTTTTTGAAATTTTTGCCAACTTTGGAAAATCCTTCACAATTTTCACAAAACGCCCCAACTGTGCTTGATTTTGCTAATTTTTCACTCATCCCGCCCCCCGGCCACTTTTAGCAGGTTTTGGGAAAATCCCCATTTTTGACTTTTTCGACACTACCGGCCCTGTGGCCTTTTAAAATTTTTGCCCACTTTGGAAAATCCTTCACAATTTTCACAAAATACCCAAACTGTGCTTGATTTTGCTCCTTTCCCACTCATCCTGCCCCCCTGGCCCCTTTTGGCAAGGTTTGGGAAAATCCCCATTTTTGACTTTTTCAACACTAACGGCCCTGTCGTTTTTTAAAATTTTTGCCAACTTTGGAAAATCCTTCACAATTTTCACAAAACGCCCCAACTGTGCTTGATTTTGCTCGTTTTTCACTAATCCCGCCCCACGGCCACTTTTAGCAGGTTTTGGGAAAATCCCCATTTTTGACTTTTTCGACACTACCGGCCCTGTGGCCTTTTAACATTTTTGCCCACTTTGGAAAATCCTTCACAATTTTCACAAAACACCCCAAATGTGCTTGATTTTGCACGTGTTTCAATCAGCCCGCCCCCCTGGCCCCTTTTAGCAAGGTTTGGGAAAATTCCCATTTTTGACTTTTTCGACACTAACGGCGCTGTCGTTTTTTTCAATTTTTGCCTGGTTTGGAAAATCCTTCACAATTTTCACATTACACATCAACTGTGCTTGATTTTGCTCACTCATCCCGCCTCCCGGCCACTTTTAGCAAGTTTTGGGAAAATCCCCATTTTTGACTTTTTCGACACTACCGGCCCTGTGGCCTTTTAAAATTTTTGCCCACTTTGGAAAATCCTTCACAATTTTCACAAAATACCCAAACTGTGCTTGATTTTGCTCCTTTCTCACTCATCCCGCCCCCCTGGCCCCTTTTAGCAAGGTTTGGGAAAATCCCCATTTTTGACTTTTTCGACACTAACGGCCCTGTCGTTTTTTAAAATTTTTGCCAACTTTGGAAAATCCTTCACATTTTTCACAAAACGCCCCAACTGTGCTTGATTTTGCTAATTTTTCACTCATCCCGCCCCCCGGCCACTTTTAGCAAGTTTTGGGAATATCCCCATTTTTGACTTTTTCGACACTACCGGCCCTATCGTTTTTTAACATTTTGCCCACTTTGGAAAATCCTTCACAATTTTCACAAAACGCCCCAACTGTGCTTGATTTTTTCTAATTTTTCACTCATCCCGCCTCCCGGCCACTTTTAGCAGGTTTTGGGAAAATCCCCATTTTTGACTTTTTCGACACTACCGGCCTTGTCACCTTTTAAAATTTTGCCCACTTTGGAAAATCCTTCATAGTTTTCACAAAAATCCCAAACTGTGCTTGATTTTGCTCGTGTTTCACTCATCCCGCCCCCCGGCCACTTTTAGCAGGTTTTGGGAAAATCCCCATTTTTGACTTTTTCGACACTACCAGCCCTGTCACCTTTTAAAATTTTTGCCCACTTTGGAAAATCCTTCACAATTTTCACAAAAATCCCAAACTGTGCTTGATTTTGCTCGTGTTTCACTCAGCCCGCCCCCCTGGCCCCTTTTAGCAAGGTTTGGGAAAATTCCCATTTTTGACTTTTTCGACACTAACGGCCCTGTCGTTTTTTGAAATTTTTGCCAACTTTGGAAAATCCTTCACAATTTTCACAAAACGCCCCAACTGTGCTTGATTTTGCTAATTTTTAACTCATCCCGCCCCCCGGCCACTTTTAGCAGGTTTTGGGAAAATCCCCATTTTTGACTTTTTCGACACTACCGGCCCTGTGGCCTTTTAAAATTTTTGCCCACTTTGGAAAATCCTTCACAATTTTCACAAAATACCCAAACTGTGCTTGATTTTGCTCCTTTCCCACTCATCCTGCCCCCCTGGCCCCTTTTGGCAAGGTTTGGGAAAATCCCCATTTTTGACTTTTTCAACACTAACGGCCCTGTCGTTTTTTAAAATTTTTGCCAACTTTGGAAAATCCTTCACAATTTTCACAAAACGCCCCAACTGTGCTTGATTTTGCTCGTTTTTCACTAATCCCGCCCCACGGCCACTTTTAGCAGGTTTTGGGAAAATCCCCATTTTTGACTGTTTCGACACTACCGGCCCTGTGGCCTTTTAAAATTTTTGCCCACTTTGGAAAATCCTTCACAATTTTCACAAAACACCCCAAATGTGCTTGATTTTGCACGTGTTTCAATCAGCC
Organism: Scomber scombrus; assembly: GCF_963691925.1. Classification (NCBI taxonomy): domain Eukaryota; kingdom Metazoa; phylum Chordata; class Actinopteri; order Scombriformes; family Scombridae; genus Scomber; species Scomber scombrus. The sequence goes on along the minus strand of NC_084986.1, from coordinate 28,770,265 downwards.
CGCCCCCCTGGCCCCTTTTAGCAAGGTTTGGGAAAATTCCCATTTTTGACTTTTTCGACACTAACGGCCCTGTCGTTTTTTGAAATTTTTGCCAACTTTGAAAATCCTTCACAATTTTCACAAAACGCCCCAACAGTGTTTGATTTTTTCTAATTTTTCACTCATCCCGCCCCCCGGCCACTTTTAGCAGGTTTTGGGAAAATCCCCATTTTTGACTTTTTCGACACTACCGGCCCTGTCACCTTTTAAAATTTTTGCCCACTTTGGAAAATCCTTCACAATTTTCAAAAAAAATCCCAAACTGTGCTTGATTTTGCTCGTTTTTCATTCATCCCGCCCCCCGGCCACTTTTAGCAAGTTTTGGGAAAATCCCCATTTTTGACTTTTTCAACACTAACGGCCCTGTCGTTTTTTAAAATTTTTGCCAACTTTGGAAAATCCTTCACAATTTTCACAAAACGCCCCAACTGTGCTTGATTTTGCTCGTTTTTCACTAATCCCGCCCCACGGCCACTTTTAGCAGGTTTTGCGAAAATCCCCATTTTTGACTTTTTCGACACTACCGGCCCTGTGGCCTTTTAACATTTTTGCCCACTTTGGAAAATCCTTCACAATTTTCACAAAACACCCCAAATGTGCTTGATTTTGCACGTGTTTCAATCAGCCCGCCCCCCTGGCCCCTTTTAGCAAGGTTTGGGAAAATTCCCATTTTTGACTTTTTCGACACTAACGGCCCTGTCGTTTTTTGAAATTTTTGCCAACTTTGAAAATCCTTCACAATTTTCACAAAACGCCCCAACAGTGCTTGATTTTTTCTAATTTTTCACTCATCCCGCCCCCCGGCCACTTTTAGCAGGTTTTGGGAAAATCCCCATTTTTGACTTTTTCGACACTACCGGCCCTGTCACCTTTTAAAATTTTTGCCCACTTTGGAAAATCCTTCACAATTTTCAAAAAAAATCCCAAACTGTGCTTGATTTTGCTCGTTTTTCATTCATCCCGCCCCCCGGCCACTTTTAGCAAGTTTTGGGAAAATCCCCATTTTTGACTTTTTCGACACTACCGGCCCTGTCGCCTTATAAAATTTTTGCCCACTTTGGAAAATCCTTCACAATTTTCACAAAACACCCCAACTGTGCTTGATTTTGCTCGTGTTTCACTCAGCCCGCCCCCCTGGCCCCTTTTAGCAAGGTTTGGGAAAATTCCCATTTTTGACTTTTTCGACACTACCGGCCCTGTCGTTTTTTTCAATTTTTGCCAACTTTGGAAAATCCTTCACAATTTTCACAAAACGCCCCAACTGTACTTGATTTTGCTAATTTTTCACTCATCCCGCCTCCCGGCCACTTTTAGCAGGTTTTGGGAAAATCCCCATTTTTGACTTTTTCGACACTACCGGCCCTATCGTTCTTTAAGATTTTTGCCCACTTTGGAAAAAACTTCACAATTTTCACAAAACGCCCCAACTGTGCTTGATTTTGCTAATTTTTCACTCATCCCGCCCCCCGGCCACTTTTAGCAGGTTTTGGGAAAATCCCCATTTTTGACTTTTTCGACACTACCGGCCCTGTGGCCTTTTAAAATTTTTGCCCACTTTGGAAAATCCTTCACAATTTTCACAAAATACCCAAACTGTGCTTGATTTTGCTCCTTTCCCACTCATCCTGCCCCCCTGGCCCCTTTTGGCAAGGTTTGGGAAAATCCCCATTTTTGACTTTTTCAACACTAACGGCCCTGTCGTTTTTTAAAATTTTTGCCAACTTTGGAAAATCCTTCACAATTTTCACAAAACGCCCCAACTGTGCTTGATTTTGCTCGTTTTTCACTAATCCCGCCCCACGGCCACTTTTAGCAGGTTTTGGGAAAATCCCCATTTTTGACTTTTTCGACACTACCGGCCCTGTGGCCTTTTAACATTTTTGCCCACTTTGGAAAATCCTTCACAATTTTCACAAAACACCCCAAATGTGCTTGATTTTGCACGTGTTTCAATCAGCCCGCCCCCCTGGCCCCTTTTAGCAAGGTTTGGGAAAATTCCCATTTTTGACTTTTTCGACACTAACGGCCCTGTCGTTTTTTGAAATTTTTGCCAACTTTGAAAATCCTTCACAATTTTCAGAAAACGCCCCAACAGTGCTTGATTTTTTCTAATTTTTCACTCATCCCGCCCCCCGGCCACTTTTAGCAGGTTTTGGGAAAATCCCCATTTTTGACTTTTTCGACACTACCGGCCCTGTCACCTTTTAAAATTTTTGCCCACTTTGGAAAATCCTTCACAATTTTCAAAAAAAATCCCAAACTGTGCTTGATTTTGCTCGTTTTTCATTCATCCCGCCCCCCGGCCACTTTTAGCAAGTTTTGGGAAAATCCCCATTTTTGACTTTTTCAACACTAACGGCCCTGTCGTTTTTTAAAATTTTTGCCAACTTTGGAAAATCCTTCACAATTTTCACAAAACGCCCCAACTGTGCTTGATTTTGCTCGTTTTTCACTAATCCCGCCCCACGGCCACTTTTAGCAGGTTTTGGGAAAATCCCCATTTTTGACTTTTTCGACACTACCGGCCCTGTGGCCTTTTAACATTTTTGCCCACTTTGGAAAATCCTTCACAATTTTCACAAAACGCCCCAACTGTGCTTGATTTTTTCTAATTTTTCACTCATCCCGCCTCCCGGCCACTTTTAGCAGGTTTTGGGAAAATCCCCATTTTTGACTTTTTCGACACTACCGGCCTTGTCACCTTTTAAATTTTTTGCCCACTTTGGAAAATCCTTCATAGTTTTCACAAAAATCCCAAACTGTGCTTGATTTTGCTCGTGTTTCACTCATCCCGCCCCCCGGCCACTTTTAGCAGGTTTTGGGAAAATCCCCATTTTTGACTTTTTCGACACTACCAGCCCTGTCACCTTTTAAAATTTTTGCCCACTTTGGAAAATCCTTCACAATTTTCACAAAAATCCCAAACTGTGCTTGATTTTGCTCGTGTTTCACTCAGCCCGCCCCCCTGGCCCCTTTTAGCAAGGTTTGGGAAAATTCCCATTTTTGACTTTTTCGACACTAACGGCCCTGTCGTTTTTTGAAATTTTTGCCAACTTTGGAAAATCCTTCACAATTTTCACAAAACGCCCCAACTGTGCTTGATTCTGCTAATTTTTCACTCATCCCGCCCCCCGGCCACTTTTAGCAAGTTTTGGGAAAATCCCCATTTATGACTTTTTCGACACTACCGGCCCTGTGGCCTTTTAAAATTTTTGCCCACTTTGGAAAATCCTTCACAATTTTCACAAAATACCCAAACTGTGCTTGATTTTGCTCCTTTCCCACTCATCCCGCCCCCCTGGCCCCTTTTGGCAAGGTTTGGGAAAATCCCCATTTTTGACTTTTTCAACACTAACGGCCCTGTCGTTTTTTAAAATTTTTGCCAACTTTGGAAAATCCTTCACAATTTTCACAAAACGCCCCAACTGTGCTTGATTTTGCTCGTTTTTCACTAATCCCGCCCCACGGCCACTTTTAGCAGGTTTTGGGAAAATCCCCATTTTTGACTTTTTCGACACTACCGGCCCTGTGGCCTTTTAACATTTTTGCCCACTTTGGAAAATCCTTCACAATTTTCACAAAACACCCCAAATGTGCTTGATTTTGCACGTGTTTCAATCAGCCCGCCCCCCTGGCCCCTTTTAGCAAGGTTTGGGAAAATTCCCATTTTTGACTTTTTCGACACTAACGGCCCTGTCGTTTTTTGAAATTTTTGCCAACTTTGAAAATCCTTCACAATTTTCACAAAACGCCCCAACAGTGCTTGATTTTTTCTAATTTTTCACTCATCCCGCCCCCCGGCCACTATTAGCAGGTTTTGGGAAAATCCCCATTTTTGACTTTTTCGACACTACCGGCCCTGTCACCTTTTAAAATTTTTGCCCACTTTGGAAAATCCTTCACAATTTTCAAAAAAAATCCCAAACTGTGCTTGATTTTGCTCGTTTTTCATTCATCCCGCCCCCCGGCCACTTTTAGCAAGTTTTGGGAAAATCCCCATTTTTGACTTTTTCGACACTACCGGCCCTGTCGCCTTATAAAATTTTTGCCCACTTTGGAAAATCCTTCACAATTTTCACAAAACACCCCAACTGTGCTTGATTTTGCTCGTGTTTCACTCAGCCCGCCCCCCTGGCCCCTTTTAGCAAGGTTTGGGAAAATTCCCATTTTTGACTTTTTCGACACTACCGGCCCTGTCGTTTTTTTCAATTTTTGCCAACTTTGGAAAATCCTTCACAATTTTCACAAAACGCCCCAACTGTACTTGATTTTGCTAATTTTTCACTCATCCCGCCTCCCGGCCACTTTTAGCAGGTTTTGGGAAAATCCCCATTTTTGACTTTTAGACACTACCGGCCCTATCGTTCTTTAAGATTTTTGCCCACTTTGGAAAATACTTCACAATTTTCACAAAACGCCCCAAATGTGCTTGATTTTGCTCGTTTTTCACTGAGGCCGCCCCCTGCCCCTTTTTGCAAGGTTTGGGAAAATCCCCATTTTTGACTTTTTCGACACTACCGGCCCTGTCGTTTTTTTCAATTTTTGCCTGGTTTGGAAAATCCTTCACAATTTTCACATTACACATCAACTGTGCTTGATTTTGCTCACTCATCCCGCCTCCCGGCCACTTTTAGCAAGTTTTGGGAAAATCCCCATTTTTGACTTTTTCGACACTACCGGCCCTGTGGCCTTTTAAAATTTTTGCCCACTTTGGAAAATCCTTCACAATTTTCACAAAATACCCAAACTGTGCTTGATTTTGCTCCTTTCTCACTCATCCCGCCCCCCTGGCCCCTTTTAGCAAGGTTTGGGAAAATCCCCATTTTTGACTTTTTCGACACTAACGGCCCTGTCGTTTTTTAAAATTTTTGCCAACTTTGGAAAATCCTTCACAATTTTCACAAAATGCCCCAACTGTGCTTGATTTTGCAAATTTTTCACTCATCCCGCCCCCCGGCCACTTTTAGCAAGTTTTGGGAAAATCCCCATTTTTGACTTTTTCGACACTACCGGCCCTATCGTTCTTTAACATTTTTGCCAACTTTGGAAAATACTTCACAATTTTCACAAAACGCCCCAAATGTGCTTGATTTTGCTCGTTTTTCACTGAGGCCGCCCCCTGCCCCTTTTTGCAAGGTTTGGGAAAATCCCCATTTTTGACTTTTTCGACACTACCGGCCCTGTCGTTTTTTTCAATTTTTGCCTGGTTTGGAAAATCCTTCACAATTTTCACATTACACATCAACTGTGCTTTCACTCATCCCGCCCCCCGGCCACTTTTAGCAAGTTTTGGGAAAATCCACATTTTTGACTTTTTCGACACTACCGGCCCTGTCGCCTTTTAACATTTTTGCTCACTCATCCCGCCCCCCGGCCACTTTTAGCAGGTTTTGGGAAAATCCCCACTTTTGACTTTTTCGACACTACCGGCCCTGTCGCCTTTTAAAATTTTTGCCCACTTTGGAAAATCCTTCACAATTTTAACATTACACATCAACTGTGCTTGATTTTGCTCACTCATCCCGCCTCCCGGCCACTTTTAGCAAGTTTTGGGAAAATCCCCATTTTTGACTTTTTCGACACTAACGGCCCTGTGGCCTTTTAACATTTTTGCCCACTTTGGAAAATCCTTCACAATTTTCACAAAACGCCCCAACTGTGCTTGATTTTGCTCGTTTTTCACTGAGGCCGCCCCCGGCCCCTTTTTGCAAGGTTTGGGAAAATCCCCATTTTTGACTTTTTCGACACTACCGGCCCTGTCGTTTTTTTCAATTTTTGTCTGGTTTGGAAAATCCTTAACAATTTTCACATTACACATCAACTGTGCTTGATTTTGCTCACTCATCCCGCCTCCCGGCCACTTTTAGCAAGTATTGGGAAAATCCCCATTTTTGACTTTTTCGACACTACCGGCCCTGTCACCTTTTAAAATTTTTGCCCAATTTGGAAAATCCTTCACAATTTTCACAAAACGCCCCAACTGTGCTTGATTTTGCTCGTTTTTCACTCATCCCGCCCCCCGGCCCCTTTTAGCAAGTTTTGGGAAAATCCACATTTTTGACTTTTTCGACACTACCGGCCCTGTCGCCTTTTAACATTTTTGCCCACTTTGGAAAATCCTTCACAATTTTCACAAAACGCCCCAACTGTGCTTGATTTTTTCTAATTTTTCACTCATCCCGCCCCCCGGCCACTTTTAGCAGGTTTTGGGAAAATCCCCATTTTTGACTTTTTCGACACTACCGGCCCTGTCACCTTTTAAAATTTTTGCCCCCTTTGGAAAATCCTTCACAATTTTCAAAAAAAATCCCAAACTGTGCTTGATTTTGCTCGTTTTTCATTCATCCCGCCCCCCGGCCACTTTTAGCAAGTTTTGGGAAAATCCCCATTTTTGACTTTTTCGACACTACCGGCCCTGTCGCCTTATAAAATTTTTGCCCACTTTGGAAAATCCTTCACAATTTTCACAAAACGCCCCAACTGTGCTTGATTTTGCATGTGTTTCACTCAGCCCGCCCCCCTGGCCCCTTTTAGCAAGGTTTGGGAAAATTCCCATTTTTGACTTTTTCGACACTACCGGCCCTGTCGTTTTTTTCAATTTTTGCCAACATTGGAAAATCCTTCACAATTTTCACAAAACGCCCCAACTGTGCTTGATTTTGCTCGTGTTTCACTCAGCCCGCCCCCCTGGCCCCTTTTAGCAAGGTTTGGGAAAATTCCCATTTTTGACTTTTTCGACACTAACGGCCCTGTCGTTTTTTGAAATTTTTGCCAACTTTGGAAAATCCTTCACAATTTTCACAAAACGCCCCAACTGTGCTTGATTTTGCTAATTTTTCACTCATCCCGCCCCCCGGCCACTTTTAGCAAGTTTTGGGAAAATCCCCATTTTTGACTTTTTCGACACTACCGGCCCTGTGGCCTTTTAAAATTTTTGCCCACTTTGGAAAATCCTTCACAATTTTCACAAAATACCCAAACTGTGCTTGATTTTGCTCCTTTCCCACTCATCCTGCCCCCCTGGCCCCTTTTGGCAAGGTTTGGGAAAATCCCCATTTTTGACTTTTTCAACACTAACGGCCCTGTCGTTTTTTAAAATTTTTGCCAACTTTGGAAAATCCTTCACAATTTTCACAAAACGCCCCAACTGTGCTTGATTTTGCTCGTTTTTCACTAATCCCGCCCCACGGCCACTTTTAGCAGGTTTTGGGAAAATCCCCATTTTTGACTTTTTCGACACTACCGGCCCTGTGGCCTTTTAACATTTTTGCCCACTTTGGAAAATCCTTCACAATTTTCACAAAACACCCCAAATGTGCTTGATTTTGCACGTGTTTCAATCAGCCCGCCCCCCTGGCCCCTTTTAGCAAGGTTTGGGAAAATTCCCATTTTTGACTTTTTCGACACTAACGGCCCTTTCGTTTTTTGAAATTTTTGCCAACTTTGAAAATCCTTCACAATTTTCACAAAACGCCCCAACAGTGCTTGATTTTTTCTAATTTTTCACTCATCCCGCCCCCCGGCCACTTTTAGCAGGTTTTGGGAAAATCCCCATTTTTGACTTTTTCGACACTACCGGCCCTTTCACCTTTTAAAATTTTTGCCCATTTTGGAAAATCCTTCACAATTTTCAAAAAAAATCCCAAACTGTGCTTGATTTTGCTCGTTTTTCATTCATCCCGCCCCCCGGCCACTTTTAGCAAGTTTTGGGAAAATCCCCATTTTTGACTTTTTCGACACTACCGGCCCTGTCGCCTTATAAAATTTTTGCCCACTTTGGAAAATCCTTCACAATTTTCACAAAACACCCCAACTGTGCTTGATTTTGCTCGTGTTTCACTCAGCCCGCCCCCCTGGCCCCTTTTAGCAAGGTTTGGGAAAATTCCCATTTTTGACTTTTTCGACACTACCGGCCCTGTCGTTTTTTTCAATTTTTGCCAACTTTGGAAAATCCTTCACAATTTTCACAAAACGCCCCAACTGTACTTGATTTTGCTAATTTTTCACTCATCCCGCCTCCCGGCCACTTTTAGCAGGTTTTGGGAAAATCCCCATTTTTGACTTTTAGACACTACCGGCCCTATCGTTCTTTAAGATTTTTGCCCACTTTGGAAAATACTTCACAATTTTCACAAAACGCCCCAAATGTGCTTGATTTTGCTCGTTTTTCACTGAGGCCGCCCCCTGCCCCTTTTTGCAAGGTTTGGGAAAATCCCCATTTTTGACTTTTTCGACACTACCGGCCCTGTCGTTTTTTTCAATTTTTGCCTGGTTTGGAAAATCCTTCACAATTTTCACATTACACATCAACTGTGCTTGATTTTGCTCACTCATCCCGCCTCCCGGCCACTTTTAGCAAGTTTTGGGAAAATCCCCATTTTTGACTTTTTCGACACTACCGGCCCTGTGGCCTTTTAAAATTTTTGCCCACTTTGGAAAATCCTTCACAATTTTCACAAAATACCCAAACTGTGCTTGATTTTGCTCCTTTCTCACTCATCCCGCCCCCCTGGCCCCTTTTAGCAAGGTTTGGGAAAATCCCCATTTTTGACTTTTTCGACACTAACGGCCCTGTCGTTTTTTAAAATTTTTGCCAACTTTGGAAAATCCTTCACAATTTTCACAAAATGCCCCAACTGTGCTTGATTTTGCAAATTTTTCACTCATCCCGCCCCCCGGCCACTTTTAGCAAGTTTTGGGAAAATCCCCATTTTTGACTTTTTCGACACTACCGGCCCTATCGTTCTTTAACATTTTTGCCAACTTTGGAAAATACTTCACAATTTTCACAAAACGCCCCAAATGTGCTTGATTTTGCTCGTTTTTCACTGAGGCCGCCCCCTGCCCCTTTTTGCAAGGTTTGGGAAAATCCCCATTTTTGACTTTTTCGACACTACCGGCCCTGTCGTTTTTTTCAATTTTTGCCTGGTTTGGAAAATCCTTCACAATTTTCACATTACACATCAACTGTGCTTTCACTCATCCCGCCCCCCGGCCACTTTTAGCAAGTTTTGGGAAAATCCACATTTTTGACTTTTTCGACACTACCGGCCCTGTCGCCTTTTAACATTTTTGCTCACTCATCCCGCCCCCCGGCCACTTTTAGCAGGTTTTGGGAAAATCCCCACTTTTGACTTTTTCGACACTACCGGCCCTGTCGCCTTTTAAAATTTTTGCCCACTTTGGAAAATCCTTCACAATTTTAACATTACACATCAACTGTGCTTGATTTTGCTCACTCATCCCGCCTCCCGGCCACTTTTAGCAAGTTTTGGGAAAATCCCCATTTTTGACTTTTTCGACACTAACGGCCCTGTGGCCTTTTAACATTTTTGCCCACTTTGGAAAATCCTTCACAATTTTCACAAAACGCCCCAACTGTGCTTGATTTTGCTCGTTTTTCACTGAGGCCGCCCCCGGCCCCTTTTTGCAAGGTTTGGGAAAATCCCCATTTTTGACTTTTTCGACACTACCGGCCCTGTCGTTTTTTTCAATTTTTGTCTGGTTTGGAAAATCCTTAACAATTTTCACATTACACATCAACTGTGCTTGATTTTGCTCACTCATCCCGCCTCCCGGCCACTTTTAGCAAGTATTGGGAAAATCCCCATTTTTGACTTTTTCGACACTACCGGCCCTGTCACCTTTTAAAATTTTTGCCCAATTTGGAAAATCCTTCACAATTTTCACAAAACGCCCCAACTGTGCTTGATTTTGCTCGTTTTTCACTCATCCCGCCCCCCGGCCCCTTTTAGCAAGTTTTGGGAAAATCCACATTTTTGACTTTTTCGACACTACCGGCCCTGTCGCCTTTTAACATTTTTGCCCACTTTGGAAAATCCTTCACAATTTTCACAAAACGCCCCAACTGTGCTTGATTTTTTCTAATTTTTCACTCATCCCGCCCCCCGGCCACTTTTAGCAGGTTTTGGGAAAATCCCCATTTTTGACTTTTTCGACACTACCGGCCCTGTCACCTTTTAAAATTTTTGCCCCCTTTGGAAAATCCTTCACAATTTTCAAAAAAAATCCCAAACTGTGCTTGATTTTGCTCGTTTTTCATTCATCCCGCCCCCCGGCCACTTTTAGCAAGTTTTGGGAAAATCCCCATTTTTGACTTTTTCGACACTACCGGCCCTGTCGCCTTATAAAATTTTTGCCCACTTTGGAAAATCCTTCACAATTTTCACAAAACGCCCCAACTGTGCTTGATTTTGCTCGTGTTTCACTCAGCCCGCCCCCCTGGCCCCTTTTAGCAAGGTTTGGGAAAATTCCCATTTTTGACTTTTTCGACACTACCGGCCCTGTCGTTTTTTTCAATTTTTGCCAACTTTGGAAAATCCTTCACAATTTTCACAAAACGCCCCAACTGTGCTTGATTTTGCTAATTTTTCACTCATCCCGCCTCCCGGCCACTTTTAGCAGGTTTTGGGAAAATCCCCATTTTTGACTTTTTCGACACTACCGGCCCTATCGTTCTTTAAGATTTTTGCCCACTTTGGAAAATACTTCACAATTTTCACAAAACGCCCCAAATGTGCTTGATTTTGCTCGTTTTTCACTGAGGCCGCCCCCTGCCCCTTTTTGCAAGGTTTGGGAAAATCCCCATTTTTGACTTTTTCGACACTACCGGCCCTGTCGTTTTTTTCAATTTTTGCCTGGTTTGGAAAATCCTTCACAATTTTCACATTACAGATCAACTGTGCTTGATTTTGCTCACTCATCCCGCCTCCCGGCCACTTTTAGCAAGTTTTGGGAAAATCCCCATTTTTGACTTTTTCGACACTACCGGCCCTGTGGCCTTTTAAAATTTTTGCCCACTTTGGAAAATCCTTCACAATTTTCACAAAAATCCCAAACTGTGCTTGATTTTGCTCGTGTTTCACTCAGCCCGCCCCCCTGGCCCCTTTTAGTAAGGTTTGGGAAAATTCCCATTTTTGACTTTTTCGACACTAACGGCCCTGTCGTTTTTTGAAATTTTTGCCAACTTTGGAAAATCCTTCACAATTTTCACAAAACGCCCCAACTGTGCTTGATTTTGCTAATTTTTCACTCATCCCGCCCCCCGGCCACTTTTAGCAGGTTTTGGGAAAATCCCCATTTTTGACTTTTTCGACACTACCGGCCCTGTGGCCTTTTAAAATTTTTGCCCACTTTGGAAAATCCTTCACATTTTTCACAAAATACCCAAACTGTGCTTGATTTTGCTCCTTTCCCACTCATCCTGCCCCCCTGGCCCCTTTTGGCAAGGTTTGGGAAAATCCCCATTTTTGACTTTTTCAACACTAACGGCCCTGTCGTTTTTTAAAATTTTTGCCAACTTTGGAAAATCCTTCACAATTTTCACAAAACGCCCCAACTGTGCTTGATTTTGCTCGTTTTTCACTAATCCCGCCCCACGGCCACTTTTAGCAGGTTTTGGGAAAATCCCCATTTTTGACTTTTTCGACACTACCGGCCCTGTGGCCTTTTAACATTTTTGCCCACTTTGGAAAATCCTTCACAATTTTCACAAAACACCCCAAATGTGCTTGATTTTGCACGTGTTTCAATCAGCCCGCCCCCCTGGCCCCTTTTAGCAAGGTTTGGGAAAATTCCCATTTTTGACTTTTTCGACACTAACGGCGCTGTCGTTTTTTTTAATTTTTTCCTGGTTTGGAAAATCCTTCACAATTTTCACATTACACATCAACTGTGCTTGATTTTGCTCACTCATCCCGCCTCCCGGCCACTTTTAGCAAGGTTTGGGAAAATCCCCATTTTTGACTTTTTCGACACTAACGGCCCTGTCGTTTTTTTAAAATTTTTGCCAACTTTGGAAAATCCTTCACATTTTTCACAAAACGCCCCAACTGTGCTTGATTTTGCTAGTTTTTCACTCAGCCCGCCCCCCTGGCCCCTTTTAGCAAGGTTTGGGAACATTCCTATTTTTGACTTTTTCGACACTAACGGCCCTGTCGTTTTTTTTAAATTTTTGCCAACTTTGGAAAATCCTTCACAATTTTCACAAAACGCCCCAACTGTGCTTGATTTTGCTAATTTTTCACTCATCCCGCCCCCCGGCCACTTTTAGCAAGTTTTGGGAATATCCCCATTTTTGACTTTTTCGACACTACCGGCCCTATCGTTTTTTAACATTTTGCCCACTTTGGAAAATCCTTCACAATTTTCACAAAACGCCCCAACTGTGCTTGATTTTTTCTAATTTTTCACTCATCCCGCCTCCCGGCCACTTTTAGCAGGTTTTGGGAAAATCCCCATTTTTGACTTTTTCGACACTACCGGCCTTGTCACCTTTTAAAATTTTGCCCACTTTGGAAAATCCTTCATAGTTTTCACAAAAATCCCAAACTGTGCTTGATTTTGCTCGTGTTTCACTCATCCCGCCCCCCGGCCACTTTTAGCAGGTTTTGGGAAAATCCCCATTTTTGACTTTTTCGACACTACCAGCCCTGTCACCTTTTAAAATTTTTGCCCACTTTGGAAAATCCTTCACAATTTTCACAAAAATCCCAAACTGTGCTTGATTTTGCTCGTGTTTCACTCAGCCCGCCCCCCTGGCCCCTTTTAGCAAGGTTTGGGAAAATTCCCATTTTTGACTTTTTCGACACTAACGGCCCTGTCGTTTTTTGAAATTTTTGCCAACTTTGGAAAATCCTTCACAATTTTCACAAAACGCCCCAACTGTGCTTGATTTTGCTAATTTTTCACTCATCCCGCCCCCCGGCCACTTTTAGCAGGTTTTGGGAAAATCCCCATTTTTGACTTTTTCGACACAACCGGCCCTGTGGCCTTTTAAAATTTTTGCCCACTTTGGAAAATCCTTCACAATTTTCACAAAATACCCAAACTGTGCTTGATTTTGCTCCTTTCCCACTCATCCTGCCCCCCTGGCCCCTTTTGGCAAGGTTTGGGAAAATCCCCATTTTTGACTTTTTCGACACAACCGGCCCTGTCACCTTTTAAAATTTTTGCCCACTTTGGAAAATCCTTCACAATTTTCAAAAAAAATCCCAAACTGTGCTTGATTTTGCTCGTTTTTCATTCATCCCGCCCCCCGGCCACTTTTAGCAAGTTTTGGGAAAATCCCCATTTTTGACTTTTTCAACACTAACGGCCCTGTCGTTTTTTAAAATTTTTGCCAACTTTGGAAAATCCTTCACAATTTTCACAAAACGCCCCAACTGTGCTTGATTTTGCTCGTTTTTAACTAATCCCGCCCCACGGCCACTTTTAGCAGGTTTTGCGAAAATCCCCATTTTTGACTTTTTCGACACTACCGGCCCTGTGGCCTTTTAAAATTTTTGCCCACTTTGGAAAATCCTTCACAATTTTCACAAAACACCCCAAATGTGCTTGATTTTGCACGTGTTTCAATCAGCCCGCCCCCCTGGCCCCTTATAGCAAGGTTTGGGAAAATCCCCATTTTTGACTTTTTCAACACTAACGGCCCTGTCGTTTTTTGAAATTTTTGCCAACTTTGAAAATCCTTCACAATTTTCACAAAACGCCCCAACAGTGCTTGATTTTTTCTAATTTTTCACTCATCCCGCCCCCCGGCAACTTTTAGCAGGTTTTGGGAAAATCCCCATTTTTGACTTTTTCGACACTACCGGCCCTGTCACCTTTTAAAATTTTTGCCCACTTTGGAAAATCCTTCACAATTTTCAAAAAAAATCCCAAACTGTGCTTGATTTTGCTCGTTTTTCATTCATCCCGCCCCCCGGCCACTTTTAGCAAGTTTTGGGAAAATCCCCATTTTTGACTTTTTCGACACTACCGGCCCTGTCGCCTTATAAAATTTTTGCCCACTTTGGAAAATCCTTCACAATTTTCACAAAACACCCCAACTGTGCTTGATTTTGCTCGTGTTTCACTCAGCCCGCCCCCCTGGCCCCTTTTAGCAAGGTTTGGGAAAATTCCCATTTTTGACTTTTTCGACACTACCGGCCCTGTCGTTTTTTTCAATTTTTGCCAACTTTGGAAAATCCTTCACAATTTTCACAAAACGCCCCAACTGTACTTGATTTTGCTAATTTTTCACTCATCCCGCCTCCCGGCCACTTTTAGCAGGTTTTGGGAAAATCCCCATTTTTGACTTTTTCGACACTACCGGCCCTATCGTTCTTTAAGATTTTTGCCCACTTTGGAAAATACTTCACAATTTTCACAAAACGCCCCAAATGTGCTTGATTTTGCTCGTTTTTCACTGAGGCCGCCCCCTGCCCCTTTTTGCAAGGTTTGGGAAAATCCCCATTTTTGACTTTTTCGACACTAACGGCCCTGTCGTTTTTTGAAATTTTTGCCAACTTTGGAAAATCCTTCACAATTTTCACAAAACGCCCCAACTGTGCTTGATTTTGCTAATTTTTCACTCATCCCGCCCCCCGGCCACTTTTAGCAGGTTTTGGGAAAATCCCCATTTTTGACTTTTTCGACACAACCGGCCCTGTGGCCTTTTAAAATTTTTGCCCACTTTGGAAAATCCTTCACAATTTTCACAAAATACCCAAACTGTGCTTGATTTTGCTCCTTTCCCACTCATCCTGCCCCCCTGGCCCCTTTTGGCAAGGTTTGGGAAAATCCCCATTTTTGACTTTTTCGACACAACCGGCCCTGTCACCTTTTAAAATTTTTGCCCACTTTGGAAAATCCTTCACAATTTTCAAAAAAAATCCCAAACTGTGCTTGATTTTGCTCGTTTTTCATTCATCCCGCCCCCCGGCCACTTTTAGCAAGTTTTGGGAAAATCCCCATTTTTGACTTTTTCAACACTAACGGCCCTGTCGTTTTTTAAAATTTTTGCCAACTTTGGAAAATCCTTCACAATTTTCACAAAACGCCCCAACTGTGCTTGATTTTGCTCGTTTTTAACTAATCCCGCCCCACGGCCACTTTTAGCAGGTTTTGCGAAAATCCCCATTTTTGACTTTTTCGACACTACCGGCCCTGTGGCCTTTTAAAATTTTTGCCCACTTTGGAAAATCCTTCACAATTTTCACAAAACACCCCAAATGTGCTTGATTTTGCACGTGTTTCAATCAGCCCGCCCCCCTGGCCCCTTATAGCAAGGTTTGGGAAAATCCCCATTTTTGACTTTTTCAACACTAACGGCCCTGTCGTTTTTTGAAATTTTTGCCAACTTTGAAAATCCTTCACAATTTTCACAAAACGCCCCAACAGTGCTTGATTTTTTCTAATTTTTCACTCATCCCGCCCCCCGGCAACTTTTAGCAGGTTTTGGGAAAATCCCCATTTTTGACTTTTTCGACACTACCGGCCCTGTCACCTTTTAAAATTTTTGCCCACTTTGGAAAATCCTTCACAATTTTCAAAAAAAATCCCAAACTGTGCTTGATTTTGCTCGTTTTTCATTCATCCCGCCCCCCGGCCACTTTTAGCAAGTTTTGGGAAAATCCCCATTTTTGACTTTTTCGACACTACCGGCCCTGTCGCCTTATAAAATTTTTGCCCACTTTGGAAAATCCTTCACAATTTTCACAAAACACCCCAACTGTGCTTGATTTTGCTCGTGTTTCACTCAGCCCGCCCCCCTGGCCCCTTTTAGCAAGGTTTGGGAAAATTCCCATTTTTGACTTTTTCGACACTACCGGCCCTGTCGTTTTTTTCAATTTTTGCCAACTTTGGAAAATCCTTCACAATTTTCACAAAACGCCCCAACTGTACTTGATTTTGCTAATTTTTCACTCATCCCGCCTCCCGGCCACTTTTAGCAGGTTTTGGGAAAATCCCCATTTTTGACTTTTTCGACACTACCGGCCCTATCGTTCTTTAAGATTTTTGCCCACTTTGGAAAATACTTCACAATTTTCACAAAACGCCCCAAATGTGCTTGATTTTGCTCGTTTTTCACTGAGGCCGCCCCCTGCCCCTTTTTGCAAGGTTTGGGAAAATCCCCATTTTTGACTTTTTCGACACTAACGGCCCTGTCGTTTTTTGAAATTTTTGCCAACTTTGGAAAATCCTTCACAATTTTCACAAAACGCCCCAACTGTGCTTGATTTTGCTAATTTTTCACTCATCCCGCCCCCCGGCCACTTTTAGCAGGTTTTGGGAAAATCCCCATTTTTGACTTTTTCGACACTACCAGCCCTGTCACCTTTTAAAATTTTTGCCCACTTTGGAAAATCCTTCACAATTTTCACAAAAATCCCAAACTGTGCTTGATTTTGCTCGTGTTTCACTCAGCCCGCCCCCCTGGCCCCTTTTAGCAAGGTTTGGGAAAATTCCCATTTTTGACTTTTTCGACACTAACGGCCCTGTCGTTTTTTGAAATTTTTGCCAACTTTGGAAAATCCTTCACAATTTTCACAAAACGCCCCAACTGTGCTTGATTTTGCTAATTTTTCACTCATCCCGCCCCCCGGCCACTTTTAGCAGGTTTTGGGAAAATCCCCATTTTTGACTTTTTCGACACTACCGGCCCTGTGGCCTTTTAAAATTTTTGCCCACTTTGGAAAATCCTTCACAATTTTCACAAAATACCCAAACTGTGCTTGATTTTGCTCCTTTCCCACTCATCCTGCCCCCCTGGCCCCTTTTGGCAAGGTTTGGG
The DNA here is from genome assembly GCF_963691925.1 of Scomber scombrus. Lineage (NCBI taxonomy): Eukaryota > Metazoa > Chordata > Actinopteri > Scombriformes > Scombridae > Scomber > Scomber scombrus. Next base: position 28,753,650 of record NC_084986.1, on the reverse strand, counting down.
AAAATCCCCATTTTTGACTTTTTCAACACTAACGGCCCTGTCGTTTTTTAAAATTTTTGCCAACTTTGGAAAATCCTTCACAATTTTCACAAAAGGCCCCAACTGTGCTTGATTTTGCTCGTTTTTCACTAATCCCGCCCCACGGCCACTTTTAGCAGGTTTTGGGAAAATCCCCATTTTTGACTTTTTCGACACTACCGGCCCTGTGGCCTTTTAACATTTTTGCCCACTTTGGAAAATCCTTCACAATTTTCACAAAACACCCCAAATGTGCTTGATTTTGCACGTGTTTCAATCAGCCCGCCCCCCTGGCCCCTTTTAGCAAGGTTTGGGAAAATTCCCATTTTTGACTTTTTCGACACTAAGGGCCCTGTCGTTTTTTGAAATTTTTGCCAACTTTGAAAATCCTTCACAATTTTCACAAAACGCCCCAACAGTGCTTGATTTTTTCTAATTTTTCACTCATCCCGCCCCCCGGCCACTTTTAGCAGGTTTTGGGAAAATCCCCATTTTTGACTTTTTCGACACTACCGGCCCTGTCACCTTTTAAAATTTTTGCCCACTTTGGAAAATCCTTCACAATTTTCAAAAAAAATCCCAAACTGTGCTTGATTTTGCTCGTTTTTCATTCATCCCGCCCCCCGGCCACTTTTAGCAAGTTTTGGGAAAATCCCCATTTTTGACTTTTTCAACACTAACGGCCCTGTCGTTTTTTAAAATTTTTGCCAACTTTGGAAAATCCTTCACAATTTTCACAAAACGCCCCAACTGTGCTTGATTTTGCTCGTTTTTCACTAATCCCGCCCCACGGCCACTTTTAGCAGGTTTTGGGAAAATCCCCATTTTTGACTTTTTCGACACTACCGGCCCTGTGGCCTTTTAACATTTTTGCCCACTTTGGAAAATCCTTCACAATTTTCACAAAACGCCCCAACTGTGCTTGATTTTTTCTAATTTTTCACTCATCCCGCCTCCCGGCCACTTTTAGCAGGTTTTGGGAAAATCCCCATTTTTGACTTTTTCGACACTACCGGCCTTGTCACCTTTTAAAATTTTTGCCCACTTTGGAAAATCCTTCATAGTTTTCACAAAAATCCCAAACTGTGCTTGATTTTGCTCGTGTTTCACTCATCCCGCCCCCCGGCCACTTTTAGCAGGTTTTGGGAAAATCCCCATTTTTGACTTTTTCGACACTACCAGCCCTGTCACCTTTTAAAATTTTTGCCCACTTTGGAAAATCCTTCATAGTTTTCACAAAAATCCCAAACTGTGCTTGTTTGCTCGTGTTTCACTCAGCCCGCCCCCCTGGCCCCTTTTAGCAAGGTTTGGGAAAATTCCCATTTTTGACTTTTTCGACACTAACGGCCCTGTCGTTTTTTGAAATTTTTGCCAACTTTGGAAAATCCTTCACAATTTTCACAAAACGCCCCAACTGTGCTTGATTTTGCTAATTTTTCACTCATCCCGCCCCCCGGCCACTTTTAGCAGGTTTTGGGAAAATCCCCATTTTTGACTTTTTCGACACTACCGGCCCTGTGGCCTTTTAAAATTTTTGCCCACTTTGGAAAATCCTTCACAATTTTCACAAAATACCCAAACTGTGCTTGATTTTGCTCCTTTCCCACTCATCCTGCCCCCCTGGCCCCTTTTGGCAAGGTTTGGGAAAATCCCCATTTTTGACTTTTTCAACACTAACGGCCCTGTCGTTTTTTAAAATTTTTGCCAACTTTGGAAAATCCTTCACAATTTTCACAAAACGCCCCAACTGTGCTTGATTTTGCTCGTTTTTCACTAATCCCGCCCCACGGCCACTTTTAGCAGGTTTTGGGAAAATCCCCATTTTTGACTTTTTCGACACTACCGGCCCTGTGGCCTTTTAACATTTTTGCCCACTTTGGAAAATCCTTCACAATTTTCACAAAACACCCCAAATGTGCTTGATTTTGCACGTGTTTCAATCAGCCCGCCCCCCTGGCCCCTTTTAGCAAGGTTTGGGAAAATTCCCATTTTTGACTTTTTCGACACTAACGGCCCTGTCGTTTTTTGAAATTTTTGCCAACTTTGAAAATCCTTCACAATTTTCACAAAACGCCCCAACAGTGCTTGATTTTTTCTAATTTTTCACTCATCCCGCCCCCCGGCCACTTTTAGCAGGTTTTGGGAAAATCCCCATTTTTGACTTTTTCGACACTACCGGCCCTGTCACCTTTTAAAATTTTTGCCCACTTTGGAAAATCCTTCACAATTTTCAAAAAAAATCCCAAACTGTGCTTGATTTTGCTCGTTTTTCATTCATCCCGCCCCCCGGCCACTTTTAGCAAGTTTTGGGAAAATCCCCATTTTTGACTTTTTCAACACTAACGGCCCTGTCGTTTTTTAAAATTTTTGCCAACTTTGGAAAATCCTTCACAATTTTCACAAAACGCCCCAACTGTGCTTGATTTTGCTCGTTTTTCACTAATCCCGCCCCACGGCCACTTTTAGCAGGTTTTGCGAAAATCCCCATTTTTGACTTTTTCGACACTACCGGCCCTGTGGCCTTTTAACATTTTTGCCCACTTTGGAAAATCCTTCACAATTTTCACAAAACACCCCAAATGTGCTTGATTTTGCACGTGTTTCAATCAGCCCGCCCCCCTGGCCCCTTTTAGCAAGGTTTGGGAAAATTCCCATTTTTGACTTTTTCGACACTAACGGCCCTGTCGTTTTTTGAAATTTTTGCCAACTTTGAAAATCCTTCACAATTTTCACAAAACGCCCCAACAGTGCTTGATTTTTTCTAATTTTTCACTCATCCCGCCTCCCGGCCACTTTTAGCAGGTTTTGGGAAAATCCCCATTTTTGACTTTTTCGACACTACCGGCCTTGTCACCTTTTAAAATTTTTGCCCACTTTGGAAAATCCTTCATAGTTTTCACAAAAATCCCAAACTGTGCTTGATTTTGCTCGTGTTTCACTCATCCCGCCCCCCGGCCACTTTTAGCAGGTTTTGGGAAAATCCCCATTTTTGACTTTTTCGACACTACCGGCCTTGTCACCTTTTAAAATTTTTGCCCACTTTGGAAAATCCTTCATAGTTTTCACAAAACGCCCCAACTGTGCTTGATTTTGCTAATTTTTCACTCATCCCGCCCCCCGGCCACTTTTAGCAGGTTTTGGGAAAATCCCCATTTTTGACTTTTTCGACACTACCGGCCCTGTGGCCTTTTAAAATTTTTGCCCACTTTGGAAAATCCTTCACAATTTTCACAAAATACCCAAACTGTGCTTGATTTTGCTCCTTTCCCACTCATCCTGCCCCCCTGGCCCCTTTTGGCAAGGTTTGGGAAAATCCCCATTTTTGACTTTTTCAACACTAACGGCCCTGTCGTTTTTTAAAATTTTTGCCAACTTTGGAAAATCCTTCACAATTTTCACAAAACGCCCCAACTGTGCTTGATTTTGCTCGTTTTTCACTAATCCCGCCCCACGGCCACTTTTAGCAGGTTTTGGGAAAATCCCCATTTTTGACTTTTTCGACACTACCGGCCCTGTGGCCTTTTAACATTTTTGCCCACTTTGGAAAATCCTTCACAATTTTCACAAAACACCCCAAATGTGCTTGATTTTGCACGTGTTTCAATCAGCCCGCCCCCCTGGCCCCTTTTAGCAAGGTTTGGGAAAATTCCCATTTTTGACTTTTTCGACACTAACGGCCCTGTCGTTTTTTGAAATTTTTGCCAACTTTGAAAATCCTTCACAATTTTCACAAAACGCCCCAACAGTGCTTGATTTTTTCTAATTTTTCACTCATCCCGCCCCCCGGCCACTTTTAGCAGGTTTTGGGAAAATCCCCATTTTTGACTTTTTCGACACTACCGGCCCTGTCACCTTTTAAAATTTTTGCCCACTTTGGAAAATCCTTCACAATTTTCAAAAAAAATCCCAAACTGTGCTTGATTTTGCTCGTTTTTCATTCATCCCGCCCCCCGGCCACTTTTAGCAAGTTTTGGGAAAATCCCCATTTTTGACTTTTTCAACACTAACGGCCCTGTCGTTTTTTAAAATTTTTGCCAACTTTGGAAAATCCTTCACAATTTTCACAAAACGCCCCAACTGTGCTTGATTTTGCTCGTTTTTCACTAATCCCGCCCCACGGCCACTTTTAGCAGGTTTTGCGAAAATCCCCATTTTTGACTTTTTCGACACTACCGGCCCTGTGGCCTTTTAACATTTTTGCCCACTTTGGAAAATCCTTCACAATTTTCACAAAACACCCCAAATGTGCTTGATTTTGCACGTGTTTCAATCAGCCCGCCCCCCTGGCCCCTTTTAGCAAGGTTTGGGAAAATTCCCATTTTTGACTTTTTCGACACTAACGGCCCTGTCGTTTTTTGAAATTTTTGCCAACTTTGAAAATCCTTCACAATTTTCACAAAACGCCCCAACAGTGCTTGATTTTTTCTAATTTTTCACTCATCCCGCCTCCCGGCCACTTTTAGCAGGTTTTGGGAAAATCCCCATTTTTGACTTTTTCGACACTACCGGCCTTGTCACCTTTTAAAATTTTTGCCCACTTTGGAAAATCCTTCATAGTTTTCACAAAAATCCCAAACTGTGCTTGATTTTGCTCGTGTTTCACTCATCCCGCCCCCCGGCCACTTTTAGCAGGTTTTGGGAAAATCCCCATTTTTGACTTTTTCGACACTACCGGCCCTGTGGCCTTTTAACATTTTTGCCCACTTTGGAAAATCCTTCACAATTTTCACAAAACACCCCAAATGTGCTTGATTTTGCACGTGTTTCAATCAGCCCGCCCCCCTGGCCCCTTTTAGCAAGGTTTGGGAAAATTCCCATTTTTGACTTTTTCGACACTAAGGGCCCTGTCGTTTTTTGAAATTTTTGCCAACTTTGAAAATCCTTCACAATTTTCACAAAACGCCCCAACAGTGCTTGATTTTTTCTAATTTTTCACTCATCCCGCCCCCCGGCCACTTTTAGCAGGTTTTGGGAAAATCCCCATTTTTGACTTTTTCGACACTACCGGCCCTGTCACCTTTTAAAATTTTTGCCCACTTTGGAAAATCCTTCACAATTTTCAAAAAAAATCCCAAACTGTGCTTGATTTTGCTCGTTTTTCATTCATCCCGCCCCCCGGCCACTTTTAGCAAGTTTTGGGAAAATCCCCATTTTTGACTTTTTCAACACTAACGGCCCTGTCGTTTTTTAAAATTTTTGCCAACTTTGGAAAATCCTTCACAATTTTCACAAAACGCCCCAACTGTGCTTGATTTTGCTCGTTTTTCACTAATCCCGCCCCACGGCCACTTTTAGCAGGTTTTGGGAAAATCCCCATTTTTGACTTTTTCGACACTACCGGCCCTGTGGCCTTTTAACATTTTTGCCCACTTTGGAAAATCCTTCACAATTTTCACAAAACGCCCCAACTGTGCTTGATTTTTTCTAATTTTTCACTCATCCCGCCTCCCGGCCACTTTTAGCAGGTTTTGGGAAAATCCCCATTTTTGACTTTTTCGACACTACCGGCCTTGTCACCTTTTAAAATTTTTGCCCACTTTGGAAAATCCTTCATAGTTTTCACAAAAATCCCAAACTGTGCTTGATTTTGCTCGTGTTTCACTCATCCCGCCCCCCGGCCACTTTTAGCAGGTTTTGGGAAAATCCCCATTTTTGACTTTTTCGACACTACCAGCCCTGTCACCTTTTAAAATTTTTGCCCACTTTGGAAAATCCTTCATAGTTTTCACAAAAATCCCAAACTGTGCTTGTTTGCTCGTGTTTCACTCAGCCCGCCCCCCTGGCCCCTTTTAGCAAGGTTTGGGAAAATTCCCATTTTTGACTTTTTCGACACTAACGGCCCTGTCGTTTTTTGAAATTTTTGCCAACTTTGGAAAATCCTTCACAATTTTCACAAAACGCCCCAACTGTGCTTGATTTTGCTAATTTTTCACTCATCCCGCCCCCCGGCCACTTTTAGCAGGTTTTGGGAAAATCCCCATTTTTGACTTTTTCGACACTACCGGCCCTGTGGCCTTTTAAAATTTTTGCCCACTTTGGAAAATCCTTCACAATTTTCACAAAATACCCAAACTGTGCTTGATTTTGCTCCTTTCCCACTCATCCTGCCCCCCTGGCCCCTTTTGGCAAGGTTTGGGAAAATCCCCATTTTTGACTTTTTCAACACTAACGGCCCTGTCGTTTTTTAAAATTTTTGCCAACTTTGGAAAATCCTTCACAATTTTCACAAAACGCCCCAACTGTGCTTGATTTTGCTCGTTTTTCACTAATCCCGCCCCACGGCCACTTTTAGCAGGTTTTGGGAAAATCCCCATTTTTGACTTTTTCGACACTACCGGCCCTGTGGCCTTTTAACATTTTTGCCCACTTTGGAAAATCCTTCACAATTTTCACAAAACACCCCAAATGTGCTTGATTTTGCACGTGTTTCAATCAGCCCGCCCCCCTGGCCCCTTTTAGCAAGGTTTGGGAAAATTCCCATTTTTGACTTTTTCGACACTAACGGCCCTGTCGTTTTTTGAAATTTTTGCCAACTTTGAAAATCCTTCACAATTTTCACAAAACGCCCCAACAGTGCTTGATTTTTTCTAATTTTTCACTCATCCCGCCCCCCGGCCACTTTTAGCAGGTTTTGGGAAAATCCCCATTTTTGACTTTTTCGACACTACCGGCCCTGTCACCTTTTAAAATTTTTGCCCACTTTGGAAAATCCTTCACAATTTTCAAAAAAAATCCCAAACTGTGCTTGATTTTGCTCGTTTTTCATTCATCCCGCCCCCCGGCCACTTTTAGCAAGTTTTGGGAAAATCCCCATTTTTGACTTTTTCAACACTAACGGCCCTGTCGTTTTTTAAAATTTTTGCCAACTTTGGAAAATCCTTCACAATTTTCACAAAACGCCCCAACTGTGCTTGATTTTGCTCGTTTTTCACTAATCCCGCCCCACGGCCACTTTTAGCAGGTTTTGCGAAAATCCCCATTTTTGACTTTTTCGACACTACCGGCCCTGTGGCCTTTTAACATTTTTGCCCACTTTGGAAAATCCTTCACAATTTTCACAAAACACCCCAAATGTGCTTGATTTTGCACGTGTTTCAATCAGCCCGCCCCCCTGGCCCCTTTTAGCAAGGTTTGGGAAAATTCCCATTTTTGACTTTTTCGACACTAACGGCCCTGTCGTTTTTTGAAATTTTTGCCAACTTTGAAAATCCTTCACAATTTTCACAAAACGCCCCAACAGTGCTTGATTTTTTCTAATTTTTCACTCATCCCGCCTCCCGGCCACTTTTAGCAGGTTTTGGGAAAATCCCCATTTTTGACTTTTTCGACACTACCGGCCTTGTCACCTTTTAAAATTTTTGCCCACTTTGGAAAATCCTTCATAGTTTTCACAAAAATCCCAAACTGTGCTTGATTTTGCTCGTGTTTCACTCATCCCGCCCCCCGGCCACTTTTAGCAGGTTTTGGGAAAATCCCCATTTTTGACTTTTTCGACACTACCGGCCTTGTCACCTTTTAAAATTTTTGCCCACTTTGGAAAATCCTTCATAGTTTTCACAAAACGCCCCAACTGTGCTTGATTTTGCTAATTTTTCACTCATCCCGCCCCCCGGCCACTTTTAGCAGGTTTTGGGAAAATCCCCATTTTTGACTTTTTCGACACTACCGGCCCTGTGGCCTTTTAAAATTTTTGCCCACTTTGGAAAATCCTTCACAATTTTCACAAAATACCCAAACTGTGCTTGATTTTGCTCCTTTCCCACTCATCCTGCCCCCCTGGCCCCTTTTGGCAAGGTTTGGGAAAATCCCCATTTTTGACTTTTTCAACACTAACGGCCCTGTCGTTTTTTAAAATTTTTGCCAACTTTGGAAAATCCTTCACAATTTTCACAAAACGCCCCAACTGTGCTTGATTTTGCTCGTTTTTCACTAATCCCGCCCCACGGCCACTTTTAGCAGGTTTTGGGAAAATCCCCATTTTTGACTTTTTCGACACTACCGGCCCTGTGGCCTTTTAACATTTTTGCCCACTTTGGAAAATCCTTCACAATTTTCACAAAACACCCCAAATGTGCTTGATTTTGCACGTGTTTCAATCAGCCCGCCCCCCTGGCCCCTTTTAGCAAGGTTTGGGAAAATTCCCATTTTTGACTTTTTCGACACTAACGGCCCTGTCGTTTTTTGAAATTTTTGCCAACTTTGAAAATCCTTCACAATTTTCACAAAACGCCCCAACAGTGCTTGATTTTTTCTAATTTTTCACTCATCCCGCCCCCCGGCCACTTTTAGCAGGTTTTGGGAAAATCCCCATTTTTGACTTTTTCGACACTACCGGCCCTGTCACCTTTTAAAATTTTTGCCCACTTTGGAAAATCCTTCACAATTTTCAAAAAAAATCCCAAACTGTGCTTGATTTTGCTCGTTTTTCATTCATCCCGCCCCCCGGCCACTTTTAGCAAGTTTTGGGAAAATCCCCATTTTTGACTTTTTCAACACTAACGGCCCTGTCGTTTTTTAAAATTTTTGCCAACTTTGGAAAATCCTTCACAATTTTCACAAAACGCCCCAACTGTGCTTGATTTTGCTCGTTTTTCACTAATCCCGCCCCACGGCCACTTTTAGCAGGTTTTGGGAAAATCCCCATTTTTGACTTTTTCGACACTACCGGCCCTGTGGCCTTTTAACATTTTTGCCCACTTTGGAAAATCCTTCACAATTTTCACAAAACACCCCAAATGTGCTTGATTTTGCACGTGTTTCAATCAGCCCGCCCCCCTGGCCCCTTTTAGCAAGGTTTGGGAAAATTCCCATTTTTGACTTTTTCGACACTAACGGCCCTGTCGTTTTTTGAAATTTTTGCCAACTTTGAAAATCCTTCACAATTTTCACAAAACGCCCCAACAGTGCTTGATTTTTTCTAATTTTTCACTCATCCCGCCCCCCGGCCACTTTTAGCAGGTTTTGGGAAAATCCCCATTTTTGACTTTTTCGACACTACCGGCCCTGTCACCTTTTAAAATTTTTGCCCACTTTGGAAAATCCTTCACAATTTTCAAAAAAAATCCCAAACTGTGCTTGATTTTGCTCGTTTTTCATTCATCCCGCCCCCCGGCCACTTTTAGCAAGTTTTGGGAAAATCCCCATTTTTGACTTTTTCAACACTAACGGCCCTGTCGTTTTTTAAAATTTTTGCCAACTTTGGAAAATCCTTCACAATTTTCACAAAACGCCCCAACTGTGCTTGATTTTGCTCGTTTTTCACTAATCCCGCCCCACGGCCACTTTTAGCAGGTTTTGCGAAAATCCCCATTTTTGACTTTTTCGACACTACCGGCCCTGTGGCCTTTTAACATTTTTGCCCACTTTGGAAAATCCTTCACAATTTTCACAAAACACCCCAAATGTGCTTGATTTTGCACGTGTTTCAATCAGCCCGCCCCCCTGGCCCCTTTTAGCAAGGTTTGGGAAAATTCCCATTTTTGACTTTTTCGACACTAACGGCCCTGTCGTTTTTTGAAATTTTTGCCAACTTTGAAAATCCTTCACAATTTTCACAAAACGCCCCAACAGTGCTTGATTTTTTCTAATTTTTCACTCATCCCGCCTCCCGGCCACTTTTAGCAGGTTTTGGGAAAATCCCCATTTTTGACTTTTTCGACACTACCGGCCTTGTCACCTTTTAAAATTTTTGCCCACTTTGGAAAATCCTTCATAGTTTTCACAAAACGCCCCAACTGTGCTTGATTTTGCTAATTTTTCACTCATCCCGCCCCCCGGCCACTTTTAGCAGGTTTTGGGAAAATCCCCATTTTTGACTTTTTCGACACTACCGGCCCTGTGGCCTTTTAAAATTTTTGCCCACTTTGGAAAATCCTTCACAATTTTCACAAAATACCCAAACTGTGCTTGATTTTGCTCCTTTCCCACTCATCCTGCCCCCCTGGCCCCTTTTGGCAAGGTTTGGGAAAATCCCCATTTTTGACTTTTTCAACACTAACGGCCCTGTCGTTTTTTAAAATTTTTGCCAACTTTGGAAAATCCTTCACAATTTTCACAAAACGCCCCAACTGTGCTTGATTTTGCTCGTTTTTCACTAATCCCGCCCCACGGCCACTTTTAGCAGGTTTTGGGAAAATCCCCATTTTTGACTTTTTCGACACTACCGGCCCTGTGGCCTTTTAACATTTTTGCCCACTTTGGAAAATCCTTCACAATTTTCACAAAACACCCCAAATGTGCTTGATTTTGCACGTGTTTCAATCAGCCCGCCCCCCTGGCCCCTTTTAGCAAGGTTTGGGAAAATTCCCATTTTTGACTTTTTCGACACTAACGGCCCTGTCGTTTTTTGAAATTTTTGCCAACTTTGAAAATCCTTCACAATTTTCACAAAACGCCCCAACAGTGCTTGATTTTTTCTAATTTTTCACTCATCCCGCCCCCCGGCCACTTTTAGCAGGTTTTGGGAAAATCCCCATTTTTGACTTTTTCGACACTACCGGCCCTGTCACCTTTTAAAATTTTTGCCCACTTTGGAAAATCCTTCACAATTTTCAAAAAAAATCCCAAACTGTGCTTGATTTTGCTCGTTTTTCATTCATCCCGCCCCCCGGCCACTTTTAGCAAGTTTTGGGAAAATCCCCATTTTTGACTTTTTCAACACTAACGGCCCTGTCGTTTTTTAAAATTTTTGCCAACTTTGGAAAATCCTTCACAATTTTCACAAAACGCCCCAACTGTGCTTGATTTTGCTCGTTTTTCACTAATCCCGCCCCACGGCCACTTTTAGCAGGTTTTGGGAAAATCCCCATTTTTGACTTTTTCGACACTACCGGCCCTGTGGCCTTTTAACATTTTTGCCCACTTTGGAAAATCCTTCACAATTTTCACAAAACACCCCAAATGTGCTTGATTTTGCACGTGTTTCAATCAGCCCGCCCCCCTGGCCCCTTTTAGCAAGGTTTGGGAAAATTCCCATTTTTGACTTTTTCGACACTAACGGCCCTGTCGTTTTTTGAAATTTTTGCCAACTTTGAAAATCCTTCACAATTTTCACAAAACGCCCCAACAGTGCTTGATTTTTTCTAATTTTTCACTCATCCCGCCCCCCGGCCACTTTTAGCAGGTTTTGGGAAAATCCCCATTTTTGACTTTTTCGACACTACCGGCCCTGTCACCTTTTAAAATTTTTGCCCACTTTGGAAAATCCTTCACAATTTTCAAAAAAAATCCCAAACTGTGCTTGATTTTGCTCGTTTTTCATTCATCCCGCCCCCCGGCCACTTTTAGCAAGTTTTGGGAAAATCCCCATTTTTGACTTTTTCAACACTAACGGCCCTGTCGTTTTTTAAAATTTTTGCCAACTTTGGAAAATCCTTCACAATTTTCACAAAACGCCCCAACTGTGCTTGATTTTGCTCGTTTTTCACTAATCCCGCCCCACGGCCACTTTTAGCAGGTTTTGCGAAAATCCCCATTTTTGACTTTTTCGACACTACCGGCCCTGTGGCCTTTTAACATTTTTGCCCACTTTGGAAAATCCTTCACAATTTTCACAAAACACCCCAAATGTGCTTGATTTTGCACGTGTTTCAATCAGCCCGCCCCCCTGGCCCCTTTTAGCAAGGTTTGGGAAAATTCCCATTTTTGACTTTTTCGACACTAACGGCCCTGTCGTTTTTTGAAATTTTTGCCAACTTTGAAAATCCTTCACAATTTTCACAAAACGCCCCAACAGTGCTTGATTTTTTCTAATTTTTCACTCATCCCGCCCCCCGGCCACTTTTAGCAGGTTTTGGGAAAATCCCCATTTTTGACTTTTTCGACACTACCGGCCCTGTCACCTTTTAAAATTTTTGCCCACTTTGGAAAATCCTTCACAATTTTCAAAAAAAATCCCAAACTGTGCTTGATTTTGCTCGTTTTTCATTCATCCCGCCCCCCGGCCACTTTTAGCAAGTTTTGGGAAAATCCCCATTTTTGACTTTTTCGACACTACCGGCCCTGTCGCCTTATAAAATTTTTGCCCACTTTGGAAAATCCTTCACAATTTTCACAAAACACCCCAACTGTGCTTGATTTTGCTCGTGTTTCACTCAGCCCGCCCCCCTGGCCCCTTTTAGCAAGGTTTGGGAAAATTCCCATTTTTGACTTTTTCGACACTACCGGCCCTGTCGTTTTTTTCAATTTTTGCCAACTTTGGAAAATCCTTCACAATTTTCACAAAACGCCCCAACTGTACTTGATTTTGCTAATTTTTCACTCATCCCGCCTCCCGGCCACTTTTAGCAGGTTTTGGGAAAATCCCCATTTTTGACTTTTTCGACACTACCGGCCCTATCGTTCTTTAAGATTTTTGCCCACTTTGGAAAATACTTCACAATTTTCACAAAACGCCCCAAATGTGCTTGATTTTGCTTGTTTTTCACTGAGGCCGCCCCCTGCCCCTTTATGCAAGGTTTGGGAAAATCCCCATTTTTGACTTTTTCGACACTAACGGCCCTGTCGTTTTTTGAAATTTTTGCCAACTTTGGAAAATCCTTCACAATTTTCACAAAACGCCCCAACTGTGCTTGATTTTGCTAATTTTTCACTCATCCCGCCCCCCGGCCACTTTTAGCAGGTTTTGGGAAAATCCCCATTTTTGACTTTTTCGACACTACCGGCCCTGTGGCCTTTTAAAATTTTTGCCCACTTTGGAAAATCCTTCACAATTTTCACAAAATACCCAAACTGTGCTTGATTTTGCTCATTTCCCACTCATCCTGCCCCCCTGGCCCCTTTTGGCAAGGTTTGGGAAAATCCCCATTTTTGACTTTTTCAACACTAACGGCCCTGTCGTTTTTTAAAATTTTTGCCAACTTTGGAAAATCCTTCACAATTTTCACAAAACGCCCCAACTGTGCTTGATTTTGCTCGTTTTTCACTAATCCCGCCCCACGGCCACTTTTAGCAGGTTTTGGGAAAATCCCCATTTTTGACTTTTTCGACACTACCGGCCCTGTGGCCTTTTAACATTTTTGCCCACTTTGGAAAATCCTTCACAATTTTCACAAAACACCCCAAATGTGCTTGATTTTGCACGTGTTTCAATCAGCCCGCCCCCCTGGCCCCTTTTAGCAAGGTTTGGGAAAATTCCCATTTTTGACTTTTTCGACACTAACGGCCCTGTCGTTTTTTGAAATTTTTGCCAACTTTGAAAATCCTTCACAATTTTCACAAAACGCCCCAACAGTGCTTGATTTTTTCTAATTTTTCACTCATCCCGCCCCCCGGCCACTTTTAGCAGGTTTTGGGAAAATCCCCATTTTTGACTTTTTCGACACTACCGGCCCTGTCACCTTTTAAAATTTTTGCCCACTTTGGAAAATCCTTCACAATTTTCAAAAAAAATCCCAAACTGTGCTTGATTTTGCTCGTTTTTCCATTCATCCCGCCCCCCGGCCACTTTTAGCAAGTTTTGGGAAAATCCCCATTTTTGACTTTTTCGACACTACCGGCCCTGTCGCCTTATAAAATTTTTGCCCACTTTGGAAAATCCTTCACAATTTTCACAAAACACCCCAACTGTGCTTGATTTTGCTCGTGTTTCACTCAGCCCGCCCCCCTGGCCCCTTTTAGCAAGGTTTGGGAAAATTCCCATTTTTGACTTTTTCGACACTACCGGCCCTGTCGTTTTTTTCAATTTTTGCCAACTTTGGAAAATCCTTCACAATTTTCACAAAACGCCCCAACTGTACTTGATTTTGCTAATTTTTCACTCATCCCGCCTCCCGGCCACTTTTAGCAGGTTTTGGGAAAATCCCCATTTTTGACTTTTTCGACACTACCGGCCCTATCGTTCTTTAAGATTTTTGCCCACTTTGGAAAATACTTCACAATTTTCACAAAACGCCCCAAATGTGCTTGATTTTGCTCGTTTTTCACTGAGGCCGCCCCCTGCCCCTTTTTGCAAGGTTTGGGAAAATCCCCATTTTTGACTTTTTCGACACTACCGGCCCTGTCGTTTTTTTCAATTTTTGCCTGGTTTGGAAAATCCTTCACAATTTTCACATTACACATCAACTGTGCTTGATTTTGCTCACTCATCCCGCCTCCCGGCCACTTTTAGCAAGTTTTGGGAAAATCCCCATTTTTGACTTTTTCGACACTACCGGCCCTGTGGCCTTTTAAAATTTTTGCCCACTTTGTAAAATCCTTCACAATTTTCACAAAATACCCAAACTGTGCTTGATTTTGCTCCTTTCTCACTCATCCCGCCCCCCTGGCCCCTTTTAGCAAGGTTTGGGAAAATCCCCATTTTTGACTTTTTCGACACTAACGGCCCTGTCGTTTTTTAAAATTTTTGCCAACTTTGGAAAATCCTTCACAATTTTCACAAAACGCCCCAACTGTGCTTGATTTTGCTAATTTTTCACTCATCCCGCCCCCCCGCCACTTTTAGCAAGTTTTGGGAATATCCCCATTTTTGACTTTTTCGACACTACCGGCCCTATCGTTTTTTAACATTTTGCCCACTTTGGAAAATCCTTCACAATTTTCACAAAACGCCCCAACTGTGCTTGATTTTGCTCGTTTTTCACACATCCCGCCCCCCGGCCACTTTTAGCAAGTTTTGGGAAAATCCACATTTTTGACTTTTTCGACACTACCGGCCCTGTCGCCTTTTAAAATTTTTGCCCACTTTGGAAAATCCTTCACAATTTTCACAAAACACCCCAACTGTGCTTCATTTTGCTCGTGTTTCACTCAGCCCGCCTCCCTGGCCCCGTTTAGCAAGGTTTGGGAAAATTCCCATTTTTGACTTTTTCGACACTAACGGCCCTGTCGTTTTTTTTAAATTTTTGCCAACTTTGGAAAATCCTTCACAATTTTCACAAAACGCCCCAACTGTGCTTGATTTTGCTAATTTTTCAATCATCCCGCCCCCCGGCCATTTTTAGCAGGTTTTGGGAAAATCCCCATTTTTGACTTTTTCGACACTACCGGCCCTGTCACCTTTTAAAATTTTTGCCCACGTTGGAAAATCCTTCACAATTTTCACAAAACGCCCCAACTGTGCTTGATTTTGCTCGTTTTTCACTCAGCCCGTCCCCCGGCCACTTTTAGCAAGTTTTGGGAAAATCCCCATTTTTGACATTTCCGACACTACCGGCCCTGTCGTTTTATTCAATTTTTGCCCGGTTTGGAAAATCCTTCACAATTTTCACATTACACATCAACTGTGCTTGATTTTGCTCACTCATCCAATTTTAGCAAGTTTTGGGAAAATCCCCTTTTTTGACTTTTTCGACACTAACGGCCCTGTCGTTTTTTTTTAAATTTTTGCCAACTTTGGAAAATCCTTCACAATTTTCACAAAACGCCCCAACTGTGCTTGATTTTGCTCGTTTTTCACTCAGCCCGTCCCCCGGCCACTTTTAGCAAGTTTTGGGAAAATCCCCATTTTTGACATTTTCGACACTACCGGCCCTGTCGTTTTATTCAATTTTTGCCCGGTTTGGAAAATCCTTCACAATTTTCACAAAATACCCAAACTGTGCTTGATTTTGCTCATTTTTCACTCATCCCGCCCCCCTGGCCCCTTTTATCAAGCTTTGGGAAAATCCCCTTTTTTGACTTTTTCGACACTAACGGCCCTGTCGTTTTTTAAAATTTTTGCCAACTTTGGAAAATCCTTCACAATTTTCACAAAACGCCCCAACTGTGCTTGATTTTGCTCGTTTTTCACTCATCCCGCCCCCCGGCCACTTTTAGCAAGTTTTGGGAAAATCCCCATTTTTGACTTTTTCGACACTACCGGCCCTGTGGCCTTATAACATTTTTGCCCACTTTGGAAAATCCTTCACAATTTATACAAAACGCCCCAACTGTGCTTGATTTTGCTAGTTTTTCACTCAGCCCGCCCCCCTGGCCCCTTTTAGCAAGGTTTGGGAACATTCCTATTTTTGACTTTTTCGACACTAACGGCCCTGTCGTTTTTTTAAATTTTTGCCAACTTTGGAAAATCCTTCACAATTTTCACAAAACGCCCCAACTGTGCTTGATTTTGCTAATTTTTCTCTCATCCTGCCCCCCGGCCACTTTTAGCAAGTTTTGGGAATATCCCCATTTTTGACTTTTTCGACACTACCGGCCCTATCGTTTTTTAACATTTTTGCCCACTTTGGAAAATCCTTCACAATTTTCACAAAACGCCCCAACTGTGCTTGATTTTTTCTAATTTTTCACTCATCCCGCCCCCCGGCCACTTTTAGCAGGTTTTGGGAAAATCCCCATTTTTGACTTTTTCGACACTACCGGCCCTGTCACCTTTTAAAATTTTTGCCCACTTTGGAAAATCGTTCACAATTTTCACAAAATACCCAAACTGTGCTTGATTTTGCTCCTTTCTCACTCATCCCGCCCCCCTGGCCCCTTTTAGCAAGGTTTGGGAAAATCCCCATTTTTGACTTTTTCGACACTACCGGCCCTGTCGTTTTTTTCAATTTTTGGCTGGTTTGGAAAATCCTTCACAATTTTCACATTAAACATACACTGTGCTTGATTTTGCTCACTCATCCCGCCTCCCGGCCACTTTTAGCAAGTTTTGGGAAAATCCCCATTTTTGACTTTTTCGACACTACCGGCCCTGTGGCCTTTTAAAATTTTTGCCCACTTTGGAAAATCCTTCACAATTTTCACAAAATACCCAAACTGTGCTTGATTTTGCTCGTTTTTCACTCATCCCGCCCCCCGGCCACTTTTAGCAGGTTTTGGGAAAATCCCCATTTTTGACTTTTTCGACACTACCGGCCCTGTCACCTTTTAAAATTTTTGCCCACGTTGGAAAATCCTTCACAATTTTCACAAAACGCCCCAACTGTGCTTGATTTTGCTCGTTTTTCACTCAGCCCGTCCCCCGGCCACTTTTAGCAAGTTTTGGGAAAATCCCCATTTTTGACATTTCCGACACTACCGGCCCTGTCGTTTTATTCAATTTTTGCCAACTTTGGAAAATCCTTCACAATTTTCACAAAACGCCCCAACTGTGCTTGATTTTGCTAATTTTTCTCTCATCCTGCCCCCCGGCCACTTTTAGCAAGTTTTGGGAATATCCCCATTTTTGACTTTTTCGACACTACCGGCCCTATCGTTTTTTAACATTTTTGCCCACTTTGGAAAATCCTTCACAATTTTCACAAAACGCCCCAACTGTGCTTGATTTTTTCTAATTTTTCACTCATCCCGCCCCCCGGCCACTTTTAGCAGGTTTTGGGAAAATCCCCATTTTTGACTTTTTCGACACTACCGGCCCTGTCACCTTTTAAAATTTTTGCCCACTTTGGAAAATCGTTCACAATTTTCACAAAATACCCAAACTGTGCTTGATTTTGCTCCTTTCTCACTCATCCCGCCCCCCTGGCCCCTTTTAGCAAGGTTTGGGAAAATCCCCATTTTTGACTTTTTCGACACTACCGGCCCTGTCGTTTTTTTCAATTTTTGGCTGGTTTGGAAAATCCTTCACAATTTTCACATTAAACATACACTGTGCTTGATTTTGCTCACTCATCCCGCCTCCCGGCCACTTTTAGCAAGTTTTGGGAAAATCCCCATTTTTGACTTTTTCGACACTACCGGCCCTGTGGCCTTTTAAAATTTTTGCCCACTTTGGAAAATCCTTCACAATTTTCACAAAATACCCAAACTGTGCTTGATTTTGCTCGTTTTTCACTCATCCCGCCCCCCGGCCACTTTTAGCAAGTTTTGGGAAAATCCACATTTTTGACTTTTTCGACACTACCGGCCCTGTCGCCTTTTAAAATTTTTGCCCACTTTGGAAAATCCTTCACAATTTTCACAAAACGCCCCAACTGTGCTTGATTTTGCTAATTTTTCACTCATCCCACCCCCCGGCCATTTTTAGCAGGTTTTGGGAAAATCCCCATTTTTGACTTTTTCGACACTACCGGCCCTGTCGCCTTTTAAAATTTTTGCCCACTTTGGAAAATCCTTCACAATTTTCACAAAACACCCCAACTGTGCTTCATTTTGCTCGTGTTTCACTAAGCCCGCCTCCCTGGCCCCGTTTAGCAAGGTTTGGGAAAATTCCCATTTTTGACTTTTTCGACACTTACGGCCCTGTCGTTTTTTTTAAATTTTTGCCAACTTTGGAAAATCCTTCACAATTTTCACAAAACGCCCCAACTGTGCTTGATTTTGCTCGTTTTTCACTCATCCCGCCCCCGGCCACTTTTAGCAAGTTTTGGGAAAATCCCCATTTTTGACTTTTTCGACACTACCGTCCCTGTGGCCTTTTAACATTTTTGCCCACTTTGGAAAATCCTTCACAATTTTCACAAAACGCCCCAAATGTGCTTGATTTTGCACGTGTTTCAATCAGCCCGCCCCCCTGGCCCCTTTTAGCAAGGTTTGGGAAAATTCCCATTTTTGACTTTTTCGACACTAACGGCCCTGTCGTTTTTTGAAATTTTTGCCAACTTTGAAAATCCTTCACAATTTTCACAAAACGCCCCAACTGTGCTTGATTTTGCTCGTTTTTCACTCATCCCGCCCCCCGGCCACTTTTAGCAAGTTTTGGGAAAATCCCCATTTTTGACATTTTCGACACTACCGGCCCTATCGTTTTATTAAATTTTTGCCTGGTTTGGAAAATCCTTCACAATTTTCACATTACACATCAACTGTGTTTGATTTTGCTCACTCATCCCGCCCCCCGGCCACTTTTAGCAGGTTTTGGGAAAATCCCCATTTTTGACTTTTTCGACACTACCGGCCCTGTGGCCTTTTAAAATTTTTGCCCACTTTGGAAAATCCTTCACAATTTTCACAAAATACCCAAACTGTGCTTGATTTTGCTCCTTTCCCACTCATCCTGCCCCCCTGGCCCCTTTTAGCAAGGTTTGGGAAAATCCCCATTTTTGACTTTTTCGACACTAACGGCCCTGTCGTTTTTTAAAATTTTTGCCAACTTTGGAAAATCCTTCACAATTTTCACAAAACGCCCCAACTGTGCTTGATTTTGCTCGTTTTTCACTCATCCCGCCCCCCGGACACTTTTAGCAGGTTTTGGGAAAATCCCCATTTTTGACTTTTTCGACACTACCGGTCCTGTCACCTTTTAAAATTTTTGCCCACTTTGGAAAATCCTTCACAATTTTCACAAAACGCCCCAACTGTGCTTGATTTTGCTCGTTTTTCACTCATCCCGCCCCCGGCCACTTTTAGCAAGTTTTGGGAAAATCCACATTTTTGACTTTTTCGACACTACCGGCCCTGTCACCTTTTAAAATTTTTGCCCACTTTGGAAAATCCTTCACAATTTTCACAAAACGCCCAAACTGTGCTTGATTTTGCTCGTTTTTCACTCATCCCGCCCCCCGGCCACTTTTAGCAAGTTTTGGGAAAATCCCCATTTTTGACATTTTCGACACTACTGGCCCTATCGTTTTATTCAATTTTTGCCCGGTTTGGAAAATCCTTCACAATTTTGACATTACACATCAAATGTGCTTGATTTTGCTCACTCATCCCGCCCCCAGGCCACTTTTAGCAGGTTTTGGGAAAATCCCCATTTTTGACTTTTTCGACACTACCGGCCCTGTCACCTTTTAAAATTTTTGCCCACTTTGGAAAATCCTTCACAATTTTCACAAATATCCCAAACTGTGCTTGATTTTGCTCGTTTTTCATTCATCCCGCCCCCCGGCCAGTTTTAGCAAGTTTTGGGAAAATCCACATTTTTGACTTTTTCGACACTAACGAACCTGTCGTTTTATGAAATTTTTGCCAACTTTGGAAAATCCTTCACAATTTTCACAAAACGCCCCAACTGTGCTTGATTTTGCTAATTTTTCACTCATCCCGCCCCCCGGCCACTTTTAGCAGGTTTTGGGAAAATCCTCATTTTTGACTTTTTCGACACTACCGGCCCTGTCGCCTTTTAACATTTTTGCCCACTTTGGAAAATCCTTCACAATTTTCACAAAACGCCCCAACTGTGCTTGATTTTGCTCGTTTTTCACTCAGCCCGCCCCCCGGCCACTTTTAGCAAGTTTTGGGAAAATCCCCATTTTTGACATTTTCGACACTACCGGCCCTATCGTTTTATTCAATTTTTGCCTGGTTTGGAAAATCCTTCACAATTTTCACATTACACATCAACTGTGTTTGATTTTGCTCACTCATCCCGCCCCCCGGCCACTTTTAGCAAGTTTTGGGAAAATCCCCATTTTTGACTTTTTCGACACTACCGGCCCTTTCGACTTTTAACATTTTTGCCCACTTTGGAAAATCCTTCACAATTTTCACAAAACGCCCCAACTGTGCTTGTTTTTGCTCATTTTTCACTCATCCCGCCCCCCGGCCATTTTTAGCAGGTTTTGGGAAAATCCCCATTTTTGACTTTTTCGACACTACCGGCCCTGTCACCTTTTAAAATTTTTGCCCACGTTGGAAAATCCTTCACAATTTTCACAAAACGCCCCAATTGTGCTTGATTTTGCTCGTTTTTCACTCAGCCCGTCCCCCGGCCACTTTTAGCAAGTTTTGGGAAAATCCCCATTTTTGACATTTTCGACACTACCGGCCCTGTCGTTTTATTCAATTTTTGCCCGGTTTGGAAAATCCTTCACAATTTTCACATTACACATCAACTGTGCTTGATTTTGCTCACTCATCCAATTTTAGCAAGTTTTGGGAAAATCCCCATTTTTGACTTTTTCGACACTACCGGCCCTGTGGCCTTTTAAAATTTTTGCCCACTTTGGAAAATCCTTCACAATTTTCACAAAATACCCTATCTGTGCTTGATTTTGCTCCTTTCTCACTCATCCCGCCCCCCTGGCCCCTTTTAGCAAGGTTTGGGAAAATTCCCATTTTTGACTTTTTCGACACTAACGGCCCTGTCGTTTTTTTAAATTTTTGCCAACTTTGGAAAATCCTTCACAATTTTCACAAAATACCCAAACTGTGCTTGATTTTGCTCCTTTCTCACTCATCCTGCCCCCCTGGCCCCTTTTAGAAAGGTTTGGGAAAATCCCCATTTTTGACTTTTTCGACACTACCGGCCCTGTGGCCTTATAACATTTTTGCCCACTTTGGAAAATCCTTCACAATTTTCACAAAACGCCCCAACTGTGCTTGATTTCGCTCGTTTTTTACTGAGCCCGCCCCCGGCCCCTTTTTGCAAGGTTTGGGAAAATCCCCTTTTTTGACTTTTTCGACACTACCGGCCCTGTCACCTTTTAAAATTTTTGCCCACTTTGGAAAATCCTTCACAATTTTCACAAAACGCCCCAACTGTGCTTGATTTTGCTCGTTTTTCACTCATCCCGCCCCCCGGCCACTTTTAGCAAGTTTTGGGAAAATCCCCATTTTTGACTTTTTCGACACTACCATCCGTGTGGCCTTTTAACATTTTTGCCCACTTTGGAAAATCCTTCACAATTTTCACAAAACGCCCCAAATGTGCTTGATTTTGCTAATTTTTCACTCATCCCGCCCCCAGGCCACTTTTAGCAGGTTTTGGGAAAATCCCCATTTTTGACTTTTTCGACACTACCGGCCCTGTGGCCTTTTAAAATTTTTGCCCACTTTGGAAAATCCTTCACAATTTTCACAAAATACCCAAACTGTGCTTGATTTTGCTCCTTTCTCACTCATCCCGCCCCCCTGGCCCCTTTTAGCAAGGTTTGGGAAAATCCCCTTTTTTGACTTTTTCGACACTAACGGCCCTGTCGTTTTTTAAAATTTTTGCCAACTTTGGAAAATCCTTCACAATTTTCACAAAACGCCCCAACTGTCCTTGATTTTGCTCGTTTTTCACTCATCCCGCCCCCCGGCCACTTTTAGCAAGTTTTGGGAAAATCCCCATTTTTGACTTTTTCGACACTACCGGCCCTGACGCCTTATAACATTTTTGCCCACTTTGGAAAATCCTTCACAATTTATACAAAACGCCCCAACTGTGCTTGATTTTGCTCGTTTTTCACTCAGCCCGTCCCCCGGCCACTTTTAGCAAGTTTTGGGGAAAATCCCCATTTTTGATATTTTCGACACTACCGGACCTGTCGTTTTATTCAATTTTTGCCCACTTTGGAAAATCCTTCACAATTTTCACATTACACATCAACTGTGCTTGATTTTGCTAACTCATCCCGCCCCCCGGCCACTTTTAGCAAGTTTTGGGAAAATCCCCATTTTTGACTTTTTCGACACTACCGGCCCTGTCGCCTTTTAAATTTTTTGCCCACTTTGGAAAATCCTTTACAATTTTCACAAAACGCACCAACTGTGCATTATTTTGCTCGTGTTTCAATCAACCCGCCCCCCTGGCCCCTTTTAGCAAGCTTTGGGAAAATTCCCATTTTTGACTTTTTCGACAGTAACGGCCCTGTCGTTTTTTTAAATTTTTGCCAACTTTGGAAAATCCTTCACAATTTTCACAAAACGCCCCAACTGTGCTTGATTTTGCTCGTTTTTCACTCATCCCGCCCCCCGGCCACTTTTAGCAAGTTTTGGGAAAATCCCCATTTTTGACTTTTTCGACACTACCGGCCCTGTCGCCTTTTAAAATTTTTTGCCCACTTTGGAAAATCCTTTACAATTTTCACAAAACGCACCAACTGTGCATTATTTTGCTCGTGTTTCAATCAACCCGCCCCCCTGGCCACTTTTAGCAAGCGTTGGGAAAATTCCCATTTTTGACTTTTTCGACAGTAACGGCCCTGTCGTTTTTTTAAATTTTTGCCAACTTTGGAAAATCCTTCACAATTTTCACAAAGCGCCCCAACATTGCTTGATTTTGCTAATTTTTCACTCATCCCGCCCCCCGGCCACTTTTAGAAGGTTTTGGGAAAATCCCCATTTTTGACTTTTTCGACACTACCGGCCCTGTCACCTTTTAAAATTTTTGCCCACTTTGGAAAATCCTTCACAATTTTCACAAAACGCCCCAACTGTGCTTGATTTTGCTCATTTTTCACTCATCCCGCCCCCCGGCCACTTTTAGCAAGTTTTGGGAAAACCCCCATTTTTGACTTTTTCGACACTACCATCCGTGTGGCCTTTTAACATTTTTGCCCACTTTGGAAAATCCTTCACAATTTTCACAAAACGCCCCAAATGTGCTTGATTTTGCTCGTTTTTCACTGAGGCCGCCCCCCGGCCCCTTTTAGCAAGTTTTGGGAAAATCCCCATTTTTGACTTTTTCGACACTACCGGCCCTTTCGTTTTATTTAATTTTTACCCACTTTGGAAAATCCTTCACAATTTTCACAAAACGCCCCAACTGTGCTTGATTTAGTTCGTTTTTCACTCATCCCGCCCTCCGGCCCCTTTTAGCAAGGTTTGGGACAATCGCCCACCCTTCCCCATTTATGACATTTCCGACACTCTTTTAAATTTTGCCCACTTTGGAAAATCCTTCACAATTTTCACATAACGCCCCAACTGGATGAGGGTTAGGGTTAGGGTTAGGGTTGGGGTTATCTTGGTGAGAAAAGACGTTTTAAGCCATAAAAACATTTTTGTAAGCCATTCTCTCAAGAACTGCTGGAAAGGCTATTTTATCAACAGAAACAATTCAATGTGGTGAATTCTGCATTATGTACATTTTTTCTCCATTCCCAGACAGAATAAGTGATTCAGTGTGCAATTGCATGATCTTGGTGAGAAAAGACAATTTAAGCCATAAAAACCTATTTGTAAGCCATTCTCTTAACAGAGCTGCTAAAACAGCCGTTTTATCAACAGAAACAGTTCAATGTGGTGAATTCTGCATTATCTGGGTTTTTTGTGGATTTCCAGACAGAATAAGTGATTCAGTGAGCAATTGCATGATCTTGGTGAGAAAAGACAATTTAAGCCATAAAAACCTATTTGTAAGCCATTCTCTTAACAGAGCTGCTAAACCAGCCGTTTTATCAACAGAAACAGTTCAATGTGGTGAATTCTGCATTATCTGGGTTTTTTGTGGATTTCCAGACAGAATAAGTGATTCAGAGTACATTTGGATGAGCTTGGTGAGAAAAAACGATTAAAGCAATAAAAATATGTTTTTAATACATTCTCTTAACAGAGCTGCTAAAACAACCGTTTTATCAACAGAAACAGTTCAATGTCGTGAATCCTGCATTATCTGGGTTTTTTGTGGATTTCCAAACAGAATAAGTGATTTTGTGTGATCTTGGTGAGAAAAGACGTTTTAAGCCATAAAATCATATTTGTAAGTCATTCTCTTAACAGAGCTGCTAAAACAGCCGTTTTATCAACAGAAACAGTTCAATGTGGTGAATTCTGCATTATCTGGGCTTTTTGTGGATTTCCAGACAGAATAAGTGATTCAGTGTGCATTTGGATGATCTTGGTGAGAAAAGACGTTTTAAGCCATAAAAACCTATTTGTAAGCCATTCTCTTAACAGATCTGCTAAAACAACCGTTTTATCTACATAAACAGTTCAATGTGGTGAATTCTGCATTATCTGGGTTTTTTTGTGGATTTCCAGACAGAATAAGTGATTCAGTGTGCATTTGGATGATCTTGGTGAGAAAAGACGATTAAAGCAATAAAAATATGTTTGTAATACGTTCTCTTAACAGAGCTGCTAAAACAGCCGTTTTATCAACAGAAACAGTTCAATGTGGTGAATTCTGCATTATCTGGGTTTTTTTGTGGATTTCCAGACAGAATAAGTGATTCAGTGTGCATTTGGATGATCTTGGTGAGAAAGGACGATTAAAGCAATAAAAATATGTTTGTAATACATTCTCTTAACAGAGCTGCTAAAACAGCCGTTTTATCAACAGAAACAGTTCAATGTCGTGAATCCTGCATTATCTGGGTTTTTTGTGGATTTCCAGACAGAATAAGTGATTTTGTGTGATCTTGGTGAGAAAAGACGTTTTAAGCCATAAAATCATATTTGTATCATTCTCCTAACAGAACTGCTGAAAACGCTGTTTTATCAACAGAAACAGTTCAATGTCGTGAATCCTATATTATCTGAGTTTTTTGTGGTTTTCCAGACAGAATAAGTGATTCAGTGTGCATTTGGATGATCTTGGTGAGAAAAGACGTTTTAAGCCATAAAAACCTATTTGTAAGCCATTCTCTTAACAGAGCTGCTAAAACAGCCGTTTTATCAACAGAAACAGTTCAATGTGGTGAATCCTGCATTATCTTGGTTTTTTGTGGATTTCCAGACAGAATAAGTGATTTTGTGTGATCTTGGTGAGAAAAGACGTTTTAAGCCATAAAAACCTATTTGTAAGCCATTCTCTTAACAGAGCTGCTAAAACAGCCGTTTTATCAACAGAAACAGTTCAATGTGGTGAATTCTGCATTATCTGGTTTTTTTGTGGATTTCCAGACAGAATAAGTGATTCAGTGTGCATTTGGATGATCTTGGTGAAAAAAAGACGTTTTAAGCCATAAAAACCTATTTGTAAGCCATTCTCTTAACAGAGCTGCTAAAACAGCCGTTTTATCAACAGAAACAGTTCAATGTGGTGAATTCTGCATTATCTGGGTTTTTTGTGGATTTCCAAACAGAATAAGTGATTCAGTGTGCATTTGGATGATCTTGGTGAGAAAAGACGTTTTTAAGCCATAAAAAATTGTAAGCCATTCTCTTAACAGAACTGCTGGAAACCCTGTTTTATCAACAGAAACAGTTCAATGCGGTGGAGTTTACATTATTGGCTTTTTCCTGGATTTCCAGACAGAATAAGTGATTCAGTGTGCATTTGGATGATCTTGGTGAGAAAAGACGATTAAAGCAATAAAAATATGTTTGTAATACATTCTCTTAACAGAGCTGCTAAAACAGCCGTTTTATCAACAGAAACAGTTCAATGTGGTGAATTCTGCATTATCTGGGTTTTTTGTGGATTTCCAGACAGAATAAGTGATTCAGTGTGCATTTGGATGATCTTGGTGAGAAAAGACGTATTAAGCCATAAAAACCTATTTGTAAGCCATTCTCTTAACAGAGCTGCTAAAACAGCCGTTTTATCAACAGAAACAGTTCAATGTGGTGAATTCTGCATTATCTGGGTTTTTTGTGGATTTCCAGACAGAATAAGTGATTCAGTGTGCATTTGGATGATCTTGGTGAGAAAAGACGATTAAAGCAATAAAAATATGTTTGTAATACATTCTCTTAACAGAGCTGCTAAAACAGCCGTTTTATCAACAGAAACAGTTCAATGTGGTGAATTCTGCATTATCTGGGTTTTTTGTGGATTTCCAGACAGAATAAGTGATTCAGTGTGCATTTGGATGATCTTGGTGAGAAAAGACGTATTAAGCCATAAAAACCTATTTGTAAGCCATTCTCTTAACAGATCTGCTAAAAAGCCGTTTTATCAACAGAAACAGTTCAATGCGGTGGAGTTTACATTATTGGCTTTTTTTGTGGATTTCCAGACAGAATAAGTGATTCAGTGTGCATTTGGATGATCTTGGTGAGAAAAGACGATTAAAGCAATACAAATATGTTTGTAATACGTTCTCTTAACAGAGCTGCTAAAACAGCCGTTTTATCAACAGAAACAGTTCAATGTGGTGAATTCTGCATTATCTGGGTTTTTTGTGGATTTCCAGACAGAATAAGTGATTCAGTGTGCATTTGGATGATCTTGGTGAGAAAGGACGATTAAAGCAATAAAAATATGTTTGTAATACATTCTCTTAACAGAGCTGCTAAAACAGCCGTTTTATCAACAGAAACAGTTCAATGTCGTGAATCCTATATTATCTGAGTTTTTTGTGGATTTCCAGACAGAATAAGTGATTCAGTGTGCATTTGGATGATCTTGGTGAGAAAAGACGTTTTAAGCCATAAAAACCTATTTGTAAGCCATTCTCTTAACAGAGCTGCTAAAACAGCCGTTTTATCAACAGAAACAGTTCAATGTGGTGAATCCTTCATTATCTTGGTTTTTTGTGGATTTCCAGACAGAATAAGTGATTTTGTGTGATCTTGGTGAGAAAAGACGTTTTAAGCCATAAAAACCTATTTGTAAGCCATTCTCTTAACAGAGCTGCTAAAACAGCCGTTTTATCAACAGAAACAGTTCAATGTGGTGAATTCTGCATTATCTGGTTTTTTTGTGGATTTCCAGACAGAATAAGTGATTCAGTGTGCATTTGGATGATCTTGGTGAAAAAAAGACGTTTTAAGCCATAAAAACCTATTTGTAAGCCATTCTCTTAACAGAGCTGCTAAAACAGCCGTTTTATCAACAGAAACAGTTCAATGTGGTGAATTCTGCATTATCTGGGTTTTTTGTGGATTTCCAAACAGAATAAGTGATTCAGTGTGCATTTGGATGATCTTGGTGAGAAAAGACGTTTTTAAGCCATAAAAAATTGTAAGCCATTCTCTTAACAGAACTGCTGGAAACCCTGTTTTATCAACAGAAACAGTTCAATGCGGTGGAGTTTACATTATTGGCTTTTTCCTGGATTTCCAGACAGAATAAGTGATTCAGTGTGCATTTGGATGATCTTGGTGAGAAAAGACGATTAAAGCAATAAAAATATGTTTGTAATACATTCTCTTAACAGAGCTGCTAAAACAGCCGTTTTATCAACAGAAACAGTTCAATGTGGTGAATTCTGCATTATCTGGGTTTTTTGTGGATTTCCAGACAGAATAAGTGATTCAGTGTGCATTTGGATGATCTTGGTGAGAAAAGACGTATTAAGCCATAAAAACCTATTTGTAAGCCATTCTCTTAACAGAGCTGCTAAAACAGCCGTTTTATCAACAGAAACAGTTCAATGTGGTGAATTCTGCATTATCTGGGTTTTTTGTGGATTTCCAGACAGAATAAGTGATTCAGTGTGCATTTGGATGATCTTGGTGAGAAAAGACGATTAAAGCAATAAAAATATGTTTGTAATACATTCTCTTAACAGAGCTGCTAAAACAGCCGTTTTATCAACAGAAACAGTTCAATGTGGTGAATTCTGCATTATCTGGGTTTTTTGTGGATTTCCAGACAGAATAAGTGATTCAGTGTGCATTTGGATGATCTTGGTGAGAAAAGACGTTTTAAGCCATAAAAACCTATTTGTAAGCCATTCTCTTAACAGATCTGCTAAAAAGCCGTTTTATCTACAGAAACAGTTCAATGTGGTGAATTCTGCATTATCTGGGTTTTTTTGTGGATTTCCAGACAGAATAAGTGATTCAGTGTGCATTTGGATGATCTTGGTGAGAAAAGACGATTAAAGCAATAAAAATATGTTTGTAATACGTTCTCTTAACAGAGCTGCTAAAACAGCCGTTTTATCAACAGAAACAGTTCAATGTGGTGAATTCTGCATTATCTGGGTTTTTTGTGGATTTCCAGACAGAATAAGTGATTCAGTGTGCATTTGGATGATCTTGGTGAGAAAGGACGATTAAAGCAATAAAAATATGTTTGTAATACATTCTCTTAACAGAGCTGCTAAAACAGCCGTTTTATCGACAGAAACAATTCAATGTCGTGAATCCTGCATTATCTGGGTTTTTTGTGGATTTCCAGACAGAACAAGTGATTTTGTGTGATCTTGGTGAGAAAAGACGTTTTAAGCCATAAAAACCTATTTGTAAGCCATTCTCTTAACAGAGCTGCTAAAACAGCCGTTTTATCAACAGAAACAGTTCAATGTGGTGAATCCTGCATTATCTTGGTTTTTTGTGGATTTCCAGACAGAATAAGTGATTTTGTGTGATCTTGGTGAGAAAAGACGTTTTAAGCCATAAAAACCTATTTGTAAGCCATTCTCTTAACAGAGCTGCTAAAACAGCCGTTTTATCAACAGAAACAGTTCAATGTGGTGAATTCTGCATTATCTGGTTTTTTTGTGGATTTCCAGACAGAATAAGTGATTCAGTGTGCATTTGGATGATCTTGGTGAAAAAAAGACGTTTTAAGCCATAAAAACCTATTTGTAAGCCATTATCTTAACAGAGCTGCTAAAACAGCCGTTTTATCAACAGAAACAGTTCAATGTGGTGAATTCTGCATTATCTGGTTTTTTTGTGGATTTCCAGACAGAATAAGTGATTCAGTGTGCATTTGGATGATCTTGGTGAAAAAAAGACGTTTTAAGCCATAAAAACCTATTTGTAAGCCATTCTCTTAACAGAGCTGCTAAAACAGCCGTTTTATCAACAGAAACAGTTCAATGTGGTGAATTCTGCATTATCTGGGTTTTTTGTGGATTTCCAAACAGAATAAGTGATTCAGTGTGCATTTGGATGATCTTGGTGAGAAAAGACGTTTTTAAGCCATAAAAAATTGTAAGCCATTCTCTTAACAGAACTGCTGGAAACCCTGTTTTATCAACAGAAACAGTTCAATGCGGTGGAGTTTACATTATTGGCTTTTTCCTGGATTTCCAGACAGAATAAGTGATTCAGTGTGCATTTGGATGATCTTGGTGAGAAAAGACGATTAAAGCAATAAAAATATGTTTGTAATACATTCTCTTAACAGAGCTGCTAAAACAGCCGTTTTATCAACAGAAACAGTTCAATGTGGTGAATTCTGCATTATCTGGGTTTTTTGTGGATTTCCAGACAGAATAAGTGATTCAGTGTGCATTTGGATGATCTTGGTGAGAAAAGACGTATTAAGCCATAAAAACCTATTTGTAAGCCATTCTCTTAACAGAGCTGCTAAAACAGCCGTTTTATCAACAGAAACAGTTCAATGTGGTGAATTCTGCATTATCTGGGTTTTTTGTGGATTTCCAGACAGAATAAGTGATTCAGTGTGCATTTGGATGATCTTGGTGAGAAAAGACGATTAAAGCAATACAAATATGTTTGTAATACATTCTCTTAACAGCGCTGCTAAAACAGCCGTTTTATCAACAGAAACAGTTCAATGTGGTGAATTCTGCATTATATGGGTTTTTTGTGGATTTCCAGACAGAATAAGTGATTCAGTGTGCACTTGGATGATCTTGGTGAGAAAAGACGTTTTAACCTTCCTGTCGTGTTCGGGTCAAATCTGACCGATTTCCATTTCGATCAATCATAAATATTGTGTTTTACATTTTACTGTCTCAAGGGCTTATGATATCCTCCACACTAGGCATTTGAACATATACAATTGCTGATCACTACTTTCATTGAATTTTGAGTTGTTTAGTCAACTTTGTAACACCTGTGGTAATCCCGGTCAAAAATGACCGCCATGGGAAATGAATGGGTGACCTTAGATTATGTTCATTCATCAGATAGTACACAACCACAAATCCACCACCACACGCACACACAAACACACCTACACTAACACACACAAACACATTCACGCACACACACACACAAACACACCTACACGCGCACACACACTAACACACACAAACACATACACGCACACACACACACACAAACACACCTACACGCACACT
This sequence comes from Scomber scombrus, assembly GCF_963691925.1. Taxonomy (NCBI): domain Eukaryota; kingdom Metazoa; phylum Chordata; class Actinopteri; order Scombriformes; family Scombridae; genus Scomber; species Scomber scombrus. The sequence goes on along the minus strand of NC_084986.1, from coordinate 28,723,216 downwards.
CACACACCTACACGCACACACACACACACGCACATACACGCACCTGCACGCACACACACACACACACTCCACCCCACGTGAACCCCCTTTCAGACTGACCATGTGTCCTCTCTTTCCCGTGCTTATGTGGCTTTCCCCCTACGTGAACCACACCTTCCAGACTAAACGTGTAACACTTCAAAGTTACCAATTAGGTGTTTGTTATGGGAACCTGGCTCTTTCCCGGGCTAATGTGTCCATCCCCCCACGTGAACCACACTTTCGATACAAAACGTCTTCTCACAGATCCCCTATATGTAGCTTGCTTGTGCATTGCTCTTATTTTACTCTGAACACAATGAGTCAACTGTTTCAATTTTTGCCCACGTTGGAAAATCCTTCACAATTTTCACACAACGCCCCAACTGTGCTTGATTTTGCTCCTTTCTGACTCAGTCCGCCCCCCTTGCCCCTTTTAGCAAGGTTTGGGAAAATCCCCATTTTTGACTTTTTCGACACTACCGGCCCTGTCGTTTTTTAAAATTTTTGCCCACTTTGGAAAATCCTTCACAATTTTCACAACACGCCCCAACTGTGCTTGATTTTGCTCGTTTTTCAATCAGCCCGCCCCCTGGCCCCTTTTAGCAAAAATTTGGGAAAATCCCAATTTTTGACTTTTTCGACACTACCGGACCTGTCGTTTTTTTCAATTTTTGCCCACTTTGGAAAATCCTTCACAATTTTCACAAAACGCCCCAACTGTGCTTGATTTTGCTCCTTTTTCACCCAGCCCCCCCCTCTGGCCTCTTTAAGCAAAGTTTGTGAAAATCCCAATTTTTGACTTTTTCGACACTACCGGACCTGTCTTTTTTTTCAATTTATGCCCGGTTTGGAAAATCCTTCACAATTTTCACAAAACGCCCCAACTGTGCTTGATTTTGCTCCTTTCTGACTCAGTCCGCCCCCCTGGCCCCTTTTAGTAAGGTTTGGGAAAATCCCCATTTTTGACTTTTTCGACACTACCGGCCCTGTCTTTTTTTTCAAATTTTACCCGGTTTGGAAAATCCTTCACAATTTTCACAAAACGCCCCAACTTTGCTTGATTTTGCTCGTTTTTCAATAAGCCCGCCACCTAGCCTCTTTTAGCAAAGATTTGGGAAAATCCGCATTTTTGACTTTTTCGACACTACCGGCCCTGTCGTTTTTTAAAATTTTTGCCCACTTTGGAAAATCCTTCACAATTTTCACAACACGCCCCAACTGTGCTTGATTTTGCTCGTTTTTCAATCAGCCCGCCCCCTGGCCCCTTTTAGCAAAAATTTGGGAAAATCCCAATTTTTGACTTTTTCGACACTACCGGACCTGTCGTTTTTTTCAATTTTTGCCCACTTTGGAAAATCCTTCACAATTTTCACAAAACGCCCCAACTGTGCTTGATTTTGCTCCTTTTTCACCCAGCCCCCCCCTCTGGCCTCTTTAAGCAAAGTTTGTGAAAATCCCAATTTTTGACTTTTTCGACACTACCGGACCTGTCTTTTTTTTCAATTTATGCCCGGTTTGGAAAATCCTTCACAATTTTCACAAAACGCCCCAACTGTGCTTGATTTTGCTCCTTTCTGACTCAGTCCGCCCCCCTGGCCCCTTTTAGTAAGGTTTGGGAAAATCCCCATTTTTGACTTTTTCGACACTACCGGCCCTGTCTTTTTTTTCAAATTTTACCCGGTTTGGAAAATCCTTCACAATTTTCACAAAACGCCCCAACTTTGCTTGATTTTGCTCGTTTTTCAATAAGCCCGCCACCTAGCCTCTTTTAGCAAAGATTTGGGAAAATCCGCATTTTTGACTTTTTCGACACTACCGGCCCTGTCGTTTTTTTCAAATTTTGCCCGGTTTGGAAAATCCTTCACAATTTTCCCAAAACACCCCAACTGTGCTTGATTTTGCTCCTTTCTGACTCAGTCCGCCCCCCTGGCCCCTTTTAGTAAGGTTTGGGAAAATCCCCATTTTTGACTTTTTCGACACTACCGGCCCTGTCTTTTTTTTCAAATTTTACCCGGTTTGGAAAATCCTTCACAATTTTCACAAAACGCCCCAACTTTGCTTGATTTTGCTCGTTTTTCAATAAGCCCGCCACCTAGCCTCTTTTAGCAAAGATTTGGGAAAATCCGCATTTTTGACTTTTTCGACACTACCGGCCCTGTCGTTTTTTTCAATTTTTGCCCACTTTGGATAATCCTTCACAATTTTCACACAACGCCCCAACTGTGCTTGATTTTGCTCCTTTCTGACTCAGCCCGCCCCCCTGGCCCCTTTTAGCAAGGTTTGGGAAAATCCCCATTTTTGACTTTTTCGACACTACCGGCCCTGTCGTTTTTTTCAATTTTTGCCCACTATGGAAAATCCTTCACAATTTTCACAAAACGCCCCAACTGTGCTTGATTTTGCTCATTTTTTACTCAGCCCCCCCCCTCTGGCCTCTTTAAGCAAATTTTGTGAAAATCCCCATTTTTGACTTTTTCGACACTACCGGCCCTGTCTTTTTTTTCAAATTTTGCCCGGTTTGGAAAATCCTTCACAATTTTCCCAAAACGCCCCAACTGTGCTTGATTTTGCTCCTTTCTGACTCAGTCCGCCCCCCTGGCCCCTTTTAGCAAGGTTTGGGAAAATCCCCATTTTTGACTTTTTCGACACTACCGGCCCTGTCTTTTTTTCAATTTATGCCCAGTTTGGAAAATCCTTCACAATTTTCCCAAAACGCCCCAACTGTGTTTGATTTTGCTCCTTTCTGACTCAGTCCGCACCCCTGGCCCCTTTTAGCAAGGTTTGGGAAAATCCCCATTTTTGACTTTTTCGACACTACCGGCCCTGTCGTTTTTTAAAATTTTTGCCCGGTTTGGAAAATCCTTCACAATTTTCACACAACGCCCCAACTGTGCTTGATTTTGCTCCTTTCTTACTTAGTCCGCCCCCAGGCCCTTTTTAGTAAGGTTTTGGAAAATCCCCATTTTTGACTTTTTCGACACTACCGGACCTGTCGTTTTTTTCAAATTTTGCCCGGTTTGGAAAATCCTTCACAATTTTTTCAAAACGCCACAACTGTGCTAGATTTTGCTCATTTCTGACTCAGTCCGCCCCCCTGGCCCCTTTTAGCAAGGTTTGGGAAAATCCGCATTTTTGACTTTTTCGACACTACCGGCCCTGTCGTTTTTTTCAATTTTTGCCCACTTTGGAAAATCCTTCACAATTTTCACACAACGCCCCAACTGTGCTTGATTTTGCTCCTTTCTGACTCAGCCCGCCCCCCTGGCCCCTTTTAGCAAAGTTTGGGAAAATCCCCATTTTTGACTTTTTCGACACTACCGGCCCTGTCGTTTTTTTCAATTTTTGCCCACTATGGAAAATCCTTCACAATTTTCACAAAACGCCCCAACTGTGCTTGATTTTGCTCGTTTTTCACTCAACCCCCCCTCTGGCCTCTTTAAGCAAATTTTGTGAAAATCCCCATTTTTGACTTTTTCGACACTACCGGCCCTGTCTTTTTTTTCAAATTTTGCCCGGTTTGGAAAATCCTTCACAATTTTCACACAACGTCCCAACTGTGCTTGATTTTGCTCGTTTTTCAATCAGCCCGCCCCCTGGCCCCTTTTAGCAAAAATTGGGGAAAATCCCAATTTTTGACTTTTTCGACACTACCGGCCCTGTCGTTTTTTTCAAATTTTGCCCGGTTTGGAAAATCCTTCACAATTTTCCCAAAACGTCCCAACTGTGCTTGATTTTGCTCCTTTCTTACTTAGTCCGCCCCCCAGGCCCCTTTTAGTAAGGTTTTGGAAAATCCCCATTTTTGACTTTTTCGACACTACCGGACCTGTCGTTTTTTTTCAAATTTTGCCCGGTTTGGAAAATCCTTCACAATTTTTTCAAATCGCCACAACTGTGCTAGATTTTGCTCATTTCTGACTCAGTCCGCCCCCCTGGCCCCTTTTAGCAAGGTTTGGGAAAATCCGCATTTTTGACTTTTTCGACACTACCGGCCCTGTCGTTTTTTTCAATTTTTGCCCACTTTGGAAAATCCTTCACAATTTTCACACAACGCCCCAACTGTGCTTGATTTTGCTCCTTTCTGACTCAGCCCGCCCCCCTGGCCCCTTTTAGCAAGGTTTGGGAAAATCCCCATTTTTGACTTTTTCGACACTACCGGCCCTGTCGTTTTTTTCAAATTTTGCCCGGTTTGGAAAATCCTTCACAATTTTCACAAAACGCCCCAACTGTGCTTGATTTTGCTCGTTTTTCACTCAGCCCCCCCCTCTGGCCTCTTTAAGCAAATTTTGTGAAAATCCCCATTTTTGACTTTTTCGACACTACCGGCCCTGTCTTTTTTTTCAAATTTTGCCCGGTTTGGAAAATCCTTCACAATTTTCACACAACGTCCCAACTGTGCTTGATTTTGCTCGTTTTTCAATCAGCCCGCCCCCTGGCCCCTTTTAGCAAAAATTGGGGAAAATCCCAATTTTTGACTTTTTCGACACTACCGGCCCTGTCGTTTTTTTCAAATTTTGCCCGGTTTGGAAAATCCTTCACAATTTTCCCAAAACGTCCCAACTGTGCTTGATTTTGCTCCTTTCTTACTTAGTCCGCCCCCCAGGCCCCTTTTAGTAAGGTTTTGGAAAATCCCCATTTTTGACTTTTTCGACACTACCGGACCTGTCGTTTTTTTTCAAATTTTGCCCGGTTTGGAAAATCCTTCACAATTTTTTCAAATCGCCACAACTGTGCTAGATTTTGCTCATTTCTGACTCAGTCCGCCCCCCTGGCCCCTTTTAGCAAGGTTTGGGAAAATCCGCATTTTTGACTTTTTCGACACTACCGGCCCTGTCGTTTTTTTCAATTTTTGCCCACTTTGGAAAATCCTTCACAATTTTCACACAACGCCCCAACTGTGCTTGATTTTGCTCCTTTCTGACTCAGCCCGCCCCCCTGGCCCCTTTTAGCAAGGTTTGGGAAAATCCCCATTTTTGACTTTTTCGACACTACCGGCCCTGTCGTTTTTTTCAAATTTTGCCCGGTTTGGAAAATCCTTCACAATTTTCACAAAACGCCCCAACTGTGCTTGATTTTGCTCGTTTTTCACTCAGCCCCCCCCTCTGGCCTCTTTAAGCAAATTTTGTGAAAATCCCCATTTTTGACTTTTTCGACACTACCGGCCCTGTCTTTTTTTTCAAATTTTGCCCGGTTTGGAAAATCCTTCACAATTTTCACACAACGCCACAACTGTGCTTGATTTTGCTCGTTTTTCAATCAGCCCGCCCCCTGGCCCCTTTTAGCAAAAATTTGGGAAAATCCCAATTTTTGACTTTTTCGACACTACCGGCCCTGTCGTTTTTTTCAAATTTTGCCCGGTTTGGAAAATCCTTCACAATTTTCCCAAAACGTCCCAACTGTGCTTGATTTTGCTCCTTTCTTACTTAGTCCGCCCCCCTGGCCCCTTTTAGCAAGGTTTTGGAAAATCCCCATTTTTGACTTTTTCGACACTACCGGACCTGTCGTTTTTTTCAAATTTTGCCCACTTTGGAAAATCCTTCACAATTTTCCCAAAACGCCCCAACTGTGCTTGATTTTGCTCGTTTTTCAATAAGCCCGCCCCCTGGCCCCTTTTAGCAAAGATTTGGGAAAATCTGCATTTTTGACTTTTTCGACACTACCGGCCCTGTCGTTTTTTTCAAATTTTGCCCGGTTTGGAAAATCCTTCACAATTTTCCCAAAACGGCCCAACTGTGCTTGATTTTGCTCATTTCTGACTCAGTCCGCCCCCCTGGCCCCTTTTAGCAAGGTTTTGGAAAATCCCCATTTTTGACTTTTTCGATACTACCGGACCTGTCGTTTTTTTCAAATTTTGCCCGGTTTGGAAAATCCTTCACAATTTTCACACAACGCCCCAACTGTGCTTGATTTTGCTCGTTTTTCAATCAGCCCGCCCCCTGGCCCCTTTTAGCAAAAATTTGGGAAAATCCCAATTTTTGACTTTTTCGACACTACCGGCCCTGTCGTTTTTTCAAATTTTGCCCGGTTTGGAAAATCCTTCACAATTTTCCCAAAACGTCCCAACTGTGCTTGATTTTGCTCCTTTCTTACTTAGTCCGCCCCCCTGGCCCCTTTTAGCAAGGTTTGGGAAAATCCCCATTTTTGACTTTTTCGACACTACCGGCCCTGTCGTTTTTTAAAATTTTTGCCCGGTTTGGAAAATCCTTCACAATTTTCACACAACGCCCCAACTGTGCTTGATTTTGCTCCTTTCTTACTTAGTCCGCCCCCCAGGCCCCTTTTAGTAAGGTTTTGGAAAATCCCCATTTTTGACTTTTTCGACACTACCGGACCTGTCGTTTTTTTCAAATTTTGCCCGGTTTGGAAAATCCTTCACAATTTTTTCAAAACGCCACAACTGTGCTAGATTTTGCTCATTTCTGACTCAGTCCGCCCCCCTGGCCCCTTTTAGCAAGGTTTGGGAAAATCCGCATTTTTGACTTTTTCGACACTACCGGCCCTGTCGTTTTTTTCAATTTTTGCCCACTTTGGAAAATCCTTCACAATTTTCACACAACGCCCCAACTGTGCTTGATTTTGCTCCTTTCTGACTCAGCCCGCCCCCCTGGCCCCTTTTAGCAAGGTTTGGGAAAATCCCCATTTTTGACTTTTTCGACACTACCGGCCCTGTCGTTTTTTTCAAATTTTGCCCGGTTTGGAAAATCCTTCACAATTTTCACAAAACGCCCCAACTGTGCTTGATTTTGCTCGTTTTTCACTCAGCCCCCCCCTCTGGCCTCTTTAAGCAAATTTTGTGAAAATCCCCATTTTTGACTTTTTCGACACTACCGGCCCTGTCTTTTTTTTCAAATTTTGCCCGGTTTGGAAAATCCTTCACAATTTTCCCAAAACGTCCCAACTGTGCTTGATTTTGCTCCTTTCTTACTTAGTCCGCCCCCCTGGCCCCTTTTAGCAAGGTTTTGGAAAATCCCCATTTTTGACTTTTTCGACACTACCGGACCTGTCGTTTTTTTCAAATTTTGCCCACTTTGGAAAATCCTTCACAATTTTCCCAAAACGCCCCAACTGTGCTTGATTTTGCTCGTTTTTCAATAAGCCCGCCCCCTGGCCCCTTTTAGCAAAGATTTGGGAAAATCTGCATTTTTGACTTTTTCGACACTACCGGCCCTGTCGTTTTTTTCAAATTTTGCCCGGTTTGGAAAATCCTTCACAATTTTCCCAAAACGCCCCAACTGTGCTTGATTTTGCTCCTTTCTTACTTAGTCCGCCCCCCTGGCCCCTTTTAGCAAGGTTTTGGAAAATCCCCATTTTTGACTTTTTCGACACTACCGGACCTGTCGTTTTTTTCAAATTTTGCCCACTTTGGAAAATCCTTCACAATTTTCTCAAAACGGCCCAACTGTGCTTGATTTTGCTCATTTCTGACTCAGTCCGCCCCCCTGGCCCCTTTTAGCAAGGTTTAGGAAAATCCCCATTTTTGACTTTTTCGACACTACCGGCCCTGTCTTTTTTTTCAAATTTTGCCCGGTTTGGAAAATCCTTCACAATTTTTACACAACGCCCCAACTGTGCTTGATTTTGCTCGTTTTTCACTCAGCCCCCCCCTCTGGCCTCTTTAAGCAAATTTTGTGAAAATCCCCATTTTTGACTTTTTCGACACTACCGGCCCTGTCTTTTTTTTCAAATTTTGCCCGGTTTGGAAAATCCTTCACAATTTTCACACAACGCCCCAACTGTGCTTGATTTTGCTCCTTTCTCACTCAGCCCGCCCCCCTGGCCCCTTTTAGCAAGGATTTGGGAAAATCCCCATTTTTGACTTTTTCGACACTACCGGCCCTGTCGTTTTTTTCAATTTTTGCCCACTTTGGAAAATCCTTCACAATTTTCACAAAACGCCCCAACTGTGCTTGATTTTGCTCCTTTTTCACCCAGCCCCCCCCTCTGGCCTCTTTAAGCAAAGTTTGTGAAAATCCCAATTTTTGACTTTTTCGACACTACCGGACCTGTCTTTTTTTTCAATTTATGCCCGGTTTGGAAAATCCTTCACAATTTTCACAAAACGCCCCAACTGTGCTTGATTTTGCTCGTTTTTCAATAAGCCCGCCACCTAGCCTCTTTTAGCAAAGATTTGGGAAAATCCGCATTTTTGACTTTTTCGACACTACCGGCCCTGTCGTTTTTTTCAAATTTTGCCCGGTTTGGAAAATCCTTCACAATTTTCCCAAAACACCCCAACTGTGCTTGATTTTGCTCCTTTCTTACTTAGTCCGCCCCCCTGGCCCCTTTTAGCAAGGTTTTGGAAAATCCCCATTTTTGACTTTTTCGACACTACCGGCCCTGTCGTTTTTTTCAATTTTTGCCCACTTTGGATAATCCTTCACAATTTTCACACAACGCCCCAACTGTGCTTGATTTTGCTCCTTTCTGACTCAGCCCGCCCCCCTGGCCCCTTTTAGCAAGGTTTGGGAAAATCCCCATTTTTGACTTTTTCGACACTACCGGCCCTGTCGTTTTTTTCAATTTTTGCCCACTATGGAAAATCCTTCACAATTTTCACAAAACGCCCCAACTGTGCTTGATTTTGCTCATTTTTTACTCAGCCCCCCCCCTCTGGCCTCTTTAAGCAAATTTTGTGAAAATCCCCATTTTTGACTTTTTCGACACTACCGGCGCTGTCTTTTTTTTCAAATTTTGCCCGGTTTGGAAAATCCTTCACAATTTTCCCAAAACGCCCCAACTGTGCTTGATTTTGCTCCTTTCTGACTCAGTCCGCCCCCCTGGCCCCTTTTAGCAAGGTTTGGGAAAATCCCCATTTTTGACTTTTTCGACACTACCGGCCCTGTCTTTTTTTCAATTTATGCCCAGTTTGGAAAATCCTTCACAATTTTCCCAAAACGCCCCAACTGTGTTTGATTTTGCTCCTTTCTGACTCAGTCCGCACCCCTGGCCCCTTTTAGCAAGGTTTGGGAAATTCCCATTTTTGACTTTTTCGACACTACCGGCCCTGTCGTTTTTTAAAATTTTTGCCCGGTTTGGAAAATCCTTCACAATTTTCACACAACGCCCCAACTGTGCTTGATTTTGCTCCTTTCTTACTTAGTCCGCCCCCCAGGCCCTTTTTAGTAAGGTTTTGGAAAATCCCCATTTTTGACTTTTTCGACACTACCGGACCTGTCGTTTTTTTCAAATTTTGCCCGGTTTGGAAAATCCTTCACAATTTTTTCAAAACGCCACAACTGTGCTAGATTTTGCTCATTTCTGACTCAGTCCGCCCCCCTGGCCCCTTTTAGCAAGGTTTGGGAAAATCCGCATTTTTGACTTTTTCGACACTACCGGCCCTGTCGTTTTTTTCAATTTTTGCCCACTTTGGAAAATCCTTCACAATTTTCACACAACGCCCCAACTGTGCTTGATTTTGCTCCTTTCTGACTCAGCCCGCCCCCCTGGCCCCTTTTAGCAAGGTTTGGGAAAATCCCCATTTTTGACTTTTTCGACACTACCGGCCCTGTCGTTTTTTTCAATTTTTGCCCACTATGGAAAATCCTTCACAATTTTCACAAAACGCCCCAACTGTGCTTGATTTTGCTCGTTTTTCACTCAACCCCCCCTCTGGCCTCTTTAAGCAAATTTTGTGAAAATCCCCATTTTTGACTTTTTCGACACTACCGGCCCTGTCTTTTTTTTCAAATTTTGCCCGGTTTGGAAAATCCTTCACAATTTTCACACAACGTCCCAACTGTGCTTGATTTTGCTCGTTTTTCAATCAGCCCGCCCCCTGGCCCCTTTTAGCAAAAATTGGGGAAAATCCCAATTTTTGACTTTTTCGACACTACCGGCCCTGTCGTTTTTTTCAAATTTTGCCCGGTTTGGAAAATCCTTCACAATTTTCCCAAAACGTCCCAACTGTGCTTGATTTTGCTCCTTTCTTACTTAGTCCGCCCCCCAGGCCCCTTTTAGTAAGGTTTTGGAAAATCCCCATTTTTGACTTTTTCGACACTACCGGACCTGTCGTTTTTTTTCAAATTTTGCCCGGTTTGGAAAATCCTTCACAATTTTTTCAAATCGCCACAACTGTGCTAGATTTTGCTCATTTCTGACTCAGTCCGCCCCCCTGGCCCCTTTTAGCAAGGTTTGGGAAAATCCGCATTTTTGACTTTTTCGACACTACCGGCCCTGTCGTTTTTTTCAATTTTTGCCCACTTTGGAAAATCCTTCACAATTTTCACACAACGCCCCAACTGTGCTTGATTTTGCTCCTTTCTGACTCACCCCGCCCCCCTGGACCCTTTTAGCAAGGTTTGGGAAAATCCCCATTTTTGACTTTTTCGACACTACCGGCCCTGTCGTTTTTTTCAAATTTTGCCCGGTTTGGAAAATCCTTCACAATTTTCACAAAACGCCCCAACTGTGCTTGATTTTGCTCGTTTTTCACTCAGCCCCCCCCTCTGGCCTCTTTAAGCAAATTTTGTGAAAATCCCCATTTTTGACTTTTTCGACACTACCGGCCCTGTCTTTTTTTTCAAATTTTGCCCGGTTTGGAAAATCCTTCACAATTTTCACACAACGCCACAACTGTGCTTGATTTTGCTCGTTTTTCAATCAGCCCGCCCCCTGGCCCCTTTTAGCAAAAATTTGGGAAAATCCCAATTTTTGACTTTTTCGACACTACCGGCCCTGTCGTTTTTTTCAAATTTTGCCCGGTTTGGAAAATCCTTCACAATTTTCCCAAAACGTCCCAACTGTGCTTGATTTTGCTCCTTTCTTACTTAGTCCGCCCCCCTGGCCCCTTTTAGCAAGGTTTTGGAAAATCCCCATTTTTGACTTTTTCGACACTACCGGACCTGTCGTTTTTTTCAAATTTTGCCCACTTTGGAAAATCCTTCTTAATTTTCCCAAAACGCCCCAACTGTGCTTGATTTTGCTCGTTTTTCAATAAGCCCGCCCCCTGGCCCCTTTTAGCAAAGATTTGGGAAAATCTGCATTTTTGACTTTTTCGACACTACCGGCCCTGTCGTTTTTTTCAAATTTTGCCCGGTTTGGAAAATCCTTCACAATTTTCCCAAAACGCCCCAACTGTGCTTGATTTTGCTCGTTTTTCAATCAGCCCGCCCCCTGGCCCCTTTTAGCAAAAATTTGGGAAAATCCCAATTTTTGACTTTTTCGACACTACCGGCCCTGTCGTTTTTTCAAATTTTGCCCGGTTTGGAAAATCCTTCACAATTTTCCCAAAACGTCCCAACTGTGCTTGATTTTGCTCCTTTCTTACTTAGTCCGCCCCCCTGGCCCCTTTTAGCAAGGTTTGGGAAAATCCCCATTTTTGACTTTTTCGACACTACCGGCCCTGTCGTTTTTTAAAATTTTTGCCCGGTTTGGAAAATCCTTCACAATTTTCACACAACGCCCCAACTGTGCTTGATTTTGCTCCTTTCTTACTTAGTCCGCCCCCCAGGCCCCTTTTAGTAAGGTTTTGGAAAATCCCCATTTTTGACTTTTTCGACACTACCGGACCTGTCGTTTTTTTCAAATTTTGCCCGGTTTGGAAAATCCTTCACAATTTTTTCAAAACGCCACAACTGTGCTAGATTTTGCTCATTTCTGACTCAGTCCGCCCCCCTGGCCCCTTTTAGCAAGGTTTGGGAAAATCCGCATTTTTGACTTTTTCGACACTACCGGCCCTGTCGTTTTTTTCAATTTTTGCCCACTTTGGAAAATCCTTCACAATTTTCACACAACGCCCCAACTGTGCTTGATTTTGCTCCTTTCTGACTCAGCCCGCCCCCCTGGCCCCTTTTAGCAAGGTTTGGGAAAATCCCCATTTTTGACTTTTTCGACACTACCGGCCCTGTCGTTTTTTTCAAATTTTGCCCGGTTTGGAAAATCCTTCACAATTTTCACAAAACGCCCCAACTGTGCTTGATTTTGCTCGTTTTTCAATCAGCCCCCCCCTCTGGCCTCTTTAAGCAAATTTTGTGAAAATCCCCATTTTTGACTTTTTCGACACTACCGGCCCTGTCTTTTTTTTCAAATTTTGCCCGGTTTGGAAAATCCTTCACAATTTTCACACAACGCCACAACTGTGCTTGATTTTGCTCGATTTTCAATCAGCCCGCCCCCTGGCCCCTTTTAGCAAAAATTTGGGAAAATCCCAATTTTTGACTTTTTCGACACTACCGGCCCTGTCGTTTTTTTCAAATTTTGCCCGGTTTGGAAAATCCTTCACAATTTTCTCAAAACGGCCCAACTGTGCTTGATTTTGCTCATTTCTGACTCAGTCCGCCCCCCTGGCCCCTTTTAGCAAGGTTTAGGAAAATCCCCATTTTTGACTTTTTCGACACTACCGGCCCTGTCTTTTTTTTCAAATTTTGCCCGGTTTGGAAAATCCTTCACAATTTTCACATAACGCCCCAACTGTGCTTGATTTTGCTCGTTTTTCAATCAGCCCGCCCCCTGGCCCCTTTTAGCAAAAATTTGGGAAAATCCAAAATTATTGACTTTTTCGACACTACCGGCCCTGTCGTTTTTTTCAAATTTTGCCCGGTTTGGAAAATCCTTCACAATTTTCCCAAAACGTCTCAACTGTGCTTGATTTTGCTCCTTTCTTACTTAGTCCGCCCCCCTGGCCCCTTTTAGCAAGGTTTTGGAAAATCCCCATTTTTGACTTTTTCGATACTACCGGACCTGTCGTTTTTTTCAAATTTTGCCCGGTTTGGAAAATCCTTCACAATTTTCACACAACGCCCCAACTGTGCTTGATTTTGCTCGTTTTTCAATCAGCCCGCCCCCTGGCCCCTTTTAGCAAAAATTTGGGAAAATCCCAATTTTTGACTTTTTCGACACTACCGGCCCTGTCGTTTTTTCAAATTTTGCCCGGTTTGGAAAATCCTTCACAATTTTCCCAAAACGTCCCAACTGTGCTTGATTTTGCTCCTTTCTTACTTAGTCCGCCCCCCTGGCCCCTTTTAGCAAGGTTTGGGAAAATCCCCATTTTTGACTTTTTCGACACTACCGGACCTGTCGTTTTTTAAAATTTTTGCCCGGTTTGGAAAATCCTTCACAATTTTCACACAACGCCCCAACTGTGCTTGATTTTGCTCCTTTCTTACTTAGTCCGCCCCCCAGGCCCCTTTTAGTAAGGTTTTGGAAAATCCCCATTTTTGACTTTTTCGACACTACCGGACCTGTCGTTTTTTTCAAATTTTGCCCGGTTTGGAAAATCCTTCACAATTTTTTCAAAACGCCACAACTGTGCTAGATTTTGCTCATTTCTGACTCAGTCCGCCCCCCTGGCCCCTTTTAGCAAGGTTTGGGAAAATCCGCATTTTTGACTTTTTCGACACTACCGGCCCTGTCGTTTTTTTCAATTTTTGCCCACTTTGGAAAATCCTTCACAATTTTCACACAACGCCCCAACTGTGCTTGATTTTGCTCCTTTCTGACTCAGCCCGCCCCCCTGGCCCCTTTTAGCAAGGTTTGGGAAAATCCCCATTTTTGACTTTTTCGACACTACCGGCCCTGTCGTTTTTTTCAAATTTTGCCCGGTTTGGAAAATCCTTCACAATTTTCACAAAACGCCCCAACTGTGCTTGATTTTGCTCGTTTTTCACTCAGCCCCCCCCTCTGGCCTCTTTAAGCAAATTTTGTGAAAATCCCCATTTTTGACTTTTTCGACACTACCGGCCCTGTCTTTTTTTTCAAATTTTGCCCGGTTTGGAAAATCCTTCACAATTTTCACACAACGCCACAACTGTGCTTGATTTTGCTCGTTTTTCAATCAGCCCGCCCCCTGGCCCCTTTTAGCAAAAATTTGGGAAAATCCCAATTTTTGACTTTTTCGACACTACCGGCCCTGTCGTTTTTTTCAAATTTTGCCCGGTTTGGAAAATCCTTCACAATTTTCCCAAAACGTCCCAACTGTGCTTGATTTTGCTCCTTTCTTACTTAGTCCGCCCCCCTGGCCCCTTTTAGCAAGGTTTAGGAAAATCCCCATTTTTGACTTTTTCGACACTACCGGCCCTGTCTTTTTTTTCAAATTTTGCCCGGTTTGGAAAATCCTTCACAATTTTCACACAACGCCCCAACTGTGCTTGATTTTGCTCGTTTTTAAATCAGCCCGCCCCCTGGCCCCTTTTAGCAAAAATTTGGGAAAATCCCAATTTTTGACTTTTTCGACACTACCGGCCCTGTCGTTTTTTTCAAATTTTGCCCGGTTTGGAAAATCCTTCACAATTTTCCCAAAACGTCCCAACTGTGCTTGATTTTGCTCCTTTCTTACTTAGTCCGCCCCCCTGGCCCCTTTTAGCAAGGTTTTGGAAAATCCCCATTTTTGACTTTTTCGATACTACCGGACCTGTCGTTTTTTTCAAATTTTGCCCGGTTTGGAAAATCCTTCACAATTTTCACACAACGCCCCAACTGTGCTTGATTTTGCTCGTTTTTCAATCAGCCCGCCCCCTGGCCCCTTTTAGCAAAAATTTGGGAAAATCCCAATTTTTGACTTTTTCGACACTACCGGCCCTGTCGTTTTTTCAACCTTTGCCCGGTTTGGAAAATCCTTCACAATTTTCCCAAAACGTCCCAACTGTGCTTGATTTTGCTCCTTTCTTACTTAGTCCGCCCCCCTGGCCCCTTTTAGCAAGGTTTGGGAAAATCCCCATTTTTGACTTTTTCGACACTACCGGCCCTGTCGTTTTTTAAAATTTTTGCCCGGTTTGGAAAATCCTTCACAATTTTCACACAACGCCCCAACTGTGCTTGATTTTGCTCCTTTCTTACTTAGTCCGCCCCCCAGGCCCCTTTTAGTAAGGTTTTGGAAAATCCCCATTTTTGACTTTTTCGACACTACCGGACCTGTCGTTTTTTTCAAATTTTGCCCGGTTTGGAAAATCCTTCACAATTTTTTCAAAACGCCACAACTGTGCTAGATTTTGCTCATTTCTGACTCAGTCCGCCCCCCTGGCCCCTTTTAGCAAGGTTTGGGAAAATCCGCATTTTTGACTTTTTCGACACTACCGGCCCTGTCGTTTTTTTCAATTTTTGCCCACTTTGGAAAATCCTTCACAATTTTCACACAACGCCCCAACTGTGCTTGATTTTGCTCCTTTCTGACTCAGCCCGCCCCCCTGGCCCCTTTTAGCAAGGTTTGGGAAAATCCCCATTTTTGACTTTTTCGACACTACCGGCCCTGTCGTTTTTTTCAATTTTTACCCACTATGGAAAATCCTTCACAATTTTCACAAAACGCCCCAACTGTGCTTGATTTTGCTCGTTTTTCACTCAGCCCCCCCCTCTGGCCTCTTTAAGCAAATTTTGTGAAAATCCCCATTTTTGACTTTTTCGACACTACCGGCCCTGTCTTTTTTTTCAAATTTTGCCCGGTTTGGAAAATCCTTCACAATTTTCACACAACGCCCCAACTGTGCTTGATTTTGCTCGTTTTTCAATCAGCCCGCCCCCTGGCCCCTTTTAGCAAAGATTTGGGAAAATCTGCATTTTTGACTTTTTCGACACTACCGGCCCTGTCGTTTTTTTCAAATTTTGCCCGGTTTGGAAAATCCTTCACAATTTTCCCAAAACGCCCCAACTGTGCTTGATTTTGCTCCTTTCTTACTTAGTCCGCCCCCCTGGCCCCTTTTAGCAAGGTTTTGGAAAATCCCCATTTTTGACTTTTTCGACACTACCGGCCCTGTCTTTTTTTTCAAATTTTGCCCGGTTTGGAAAATCCTTCACAATGTTCACACAACGCCCCAACTGTGCTTGATTTTGCTCGTTTTTCAAACAGCCCGCCCCCTGGCCCCTTTTAGCAAAAATTTGGGAAAATCCCAATTTTTGACTTTTTCGACACTACCGGCCCTGTCGTTTTTTTCAAATTTTGCCCGGTTTGGAAAATCCTTCACAATTTTCCCAAAACGTCCCAACTGTGCTTGATTTTGCTCCTTTCTTACTTAGTCCGCCCCCTGGCCCCTTTTAGCAAGGTTTTGGAAAATCCCCATTTTTGACTTTTTCGATACTACCGGACCTGTCGTTTTTTTCAAATTTTGCCCGGTTTGGAAAATCCTTCACAATTTTCACACAACGCCCCAACTGTGCTTGATTTTGCTCGTTTTTCAATCAGCCCGCCCCCTGGCCCCTTTTAGCAAAAATTTGGGAAAATCCCAATTTTTGACTTTTTCGACACTACCGGCCCTTTTGTTTTTTTCAAATTTTGCCCGGTTTGGAAAATCCTTCACAATTTTCCCAAAACGTCCCAACTGTGCTTGATTTTGCTCGTTTTTCAATAAGCCCGCCCCCTGGCCCCTTTTAGCAAAGATTTGGGAAAATCTGCATTTTTGACTTTTTCGACACTACCGGCCCTGTCGTTTTTTTCAAATTTTGCCCACTTTGGAAAATCCTTCACAATTTTCTCAAAACGGCCCAACTGTGCTTGATTTTGCTCCTTTCTTACTTAGTCCGCCCCCCTGGCCCCTTTTAGCAAGGTTTTGGAAAATCCCCATTTTTGACTTTTTCGACACTACCGGCCCTGTCTTTTTTTTCAAATTTTGCCCGGTTTGGAAAATCCTTCACAATTTTCACACAACGCCCCAACTGTGCTTGATTTTGCTCGTTTTTCAATCAGCCCGCCCCCTGGCCCCTTTTAGCAAAAATTTGGGAAAATCCCAATTTTTGACTTTTTCGACACTACCGGCCCTGTCGTTTTTTTTCAAATTTTGCCCGGTTTGGAAAATCCTTCACAATTTTCCCAAAACGTCCCAACTGTGCTTGATTTTGCTCCTTTCTTACTTAGTCCGCCCCCCTGGCCCCTTTTAGCAAGGTTTTGGAAAATCCCCATTTTTGACTTTTTCGATACTACCGGACCTGTCGTTTTTTTCAAATTTTGCCCGGTTTGGAAAATCCTTCACAATTTTCACACAACGCCCCAACTGTGCTTGATTTTGCTCGTTTTTCAATCAGCCCGCCCCCTGGCCCCTTTTAGCAAAAATTTGGGAAAATCCCAATTTTTGACTTTTTCGACACTACCGGCCCTGTCGTTTTTTTCAAATTTTGCCCGGTTTGGAAAATCCTTCACAATTTTCCCAAAACGTCCCAACTGTGCTTGATTTTGCTCGTTTTTCAATAAGCCCGCCCCCTGGCCCCTTTTAGCAAAGATTTGGGAAAATCCCCATTTTTGACTTTTTCGACACTACCGGACCTGTCGTTTTTTTCAAATTTTGCCCACTTAGGAAAATCCTTCACAATTTTCCCAAAACGTCCCAACTGTGCTTGATTTTGCTCCTTTCTTACTTAGTCCGCCCCCCTGGCCCCTTTTAGCAAGGTTTTGGAAAATCCCCATTTTTGACTTTTTCGACACTACCGGCCCTGTCTTTTTTTTCAAATTTTGCCCGGTTTGGAAAATCCTTCACAATTTTCACACAACGCCCCAACTGTGCTTGATTTTGCTCGTTTTTCAATCAGCCCGCCCCCTGGCCCCTTTTAGCAAAAATTTGGGAAAATCCCCATTTTTGACTTTTTCGACACTACCGGCCCTGTCGTTTTTTTCAAATTTTGCCCGGTTTGGAAAATCCTTCACAATTTTCCCAAAACGTCCCAACTGTGCTTGATTTTGCTCGTTTTTCAATAAGCCCGCCCCCTGGCCCCTTTTAGCAAAGATTTGGGAAAATCTGCATTTTTGACTTTTTCGACACTACCGGCCCTGTCGTTTTTTTCAAATTTTGCCCACTTTGGAAAATCCTTCACAATTTTCTCAAAACGGCCCAACTGTGCTTGATTTTGCTCCTTTCTTACTTAGTCCGCCCCCCTGGCCCCTTTTAGCAAGGTTTTGGAAAATCCCCATTTTTGACTTGTTCGACACTACCGGCCCTGTCTTTTTTTTCAAATTTTGCCCGGTTTGGAAAATCCTTCACAATTTTCACACAACGCCCCAACTGTGCTTGATTTTGCTCGTTTTTCAATCAGCCCGCCCCCTGGCCCCTTTTAGCAAAAATTTGGGAAAATCCCAATTTTTGACTGTCGTTTTTTTTCAAATTTTGCCCGGTTTGGAAAATCCTTCACAATTTTCCCAAAACGTCCCAACTGTGCTTGATTTTGCTCCTTTCTTACTTAGTCCGCCCCCCTGGCCCCTTTTAGCAAGGTTTTGGAAAATCCCCATTTTTGACTTTTTCGATACTACCGGACCTGTCGTTTTTTTCAAATTTTGCCCGGTTTGGAAAATCCTTCACAATTTTCACACAACGCCCCAACTGTGCTTGATTTTGCTCGTTTTTCAATCAGCCCGCCCCCTGGCCCCTTTTAGCAAAAATTTGGGAAAATCCCAATTTTTGACTTTTTCGACACTACCGGCCCTTTCGTTTTTTTCAAATTTTGCCCGGTTTGGAAAATCCTTCACAATTTTCTCAAAACGCCCCAACTGTGCTTGATTTTGCTTCTTTTTCACCCAGCCCCCCCCTCTGGCCTCTTTAAGCAAAGTTTGGGAAAATCCCCATTTTTGACTTTTTCGACACTACCGCCCCTGTAATTTTTTTCAATTTTTGCCCTCTTTGGAAAATCCTTCACAATTTTCACAAAACGCCCCAACTATGCTTGATTTTGCTCGTTTTTCAATAAGCCCGCCCCCTGGCCCCTTTTAGCAAAGATTTGGGAAAATCCGCATTTTTGACTTTTTCGACACTACCGGCCCTGTCGTTTTTTTCAAATTTTGCCCGGTTTGGAAAATCCTTCACAATTTTCCCAAAACGCCCCAACTGTGCTTGATTTTGCTCCTTTCTTACTTAGTCCGCCCCCCTGGCCCCTTTTAGCAAGGTTTTGGAAAATCCCCATTTTTGACTTTTTCGACACTACCGGACCTGTCGTTTTTTTCAAATTTTGCCCACTTTGGAAAATCCTTCACAATTTTCTCAAAACGCCCCAACTGTGCTTGATTTTGCTCATTTCTGACTCAGTCCGCCCCCCTGGCCCCTTTTAGCAAGGTTTGGGAAAATCCGCATTTTTGACTTTTTCGACACTACCGGCCCTGTCGTTTTTTTCAATTTTTGCCCACTTTGGAAAATCCTTCACAATTTTCACACAACGCCCCAACTGTGCTTGATTTTGCTCCTTTCTGACTCAGCCCGCCCCCCTGGCCCCTTTTAGCAAGGTTTGGGAAAATCCCAATTTTTGACTTTTTCGACACTACCGGACCTGTCGTTTTTTTCAAATTTTGCCCACTTTGGAAAATCCTTCACAATTTTCTCAAAACGCCCCAACTGTGCTTGATTTTGCTCCTTTTTCACCCAGCCCCCCCCTCTGGCCTCTTTAAGCAAAGTTTGGGAAAATCCCCATTTTTGACTTTTTCGACACTACCGGCACTGTCGTTTTTTTCAAATTTTGCCCGGTTTGGAAAATCCTTCACAATTTTCCCAAAACGCCCCAACTGTGCTTGATTTTGTTCCTTTCTGACTCAGTCCGCCCCCCTGGCCCCTTTTAGCAAGGTTTGGGAAAATCCCCATTTTTGACTTTTTCGACACTACCGGCCCTGTCTTTTTTTTCAAATTTTGCCCACTTTGGAAAATCCTTCACAATTTTCACAAAACGCCCCAACTGTGCTTGATTTTGCTCCTTTCTGACTCAGTCCACCCCCTGGCACCTTTTAGCAAGGTTTGGGAAAATCCCCATTTTTGACTTTTTCGACACGACCGCCCCTGTCGTTTTTTTCAATTTTTGCCCTCTTTGGAAAATCCTTCACAATTTTCACAAAACGCCCCAACTGTGCTTGATTTTGCTCGTTTTTCAATAAGCCCGCCCCCTGGCCCCTTTTAGCAAAGATTTGGGAAAATCCGCATTTTTGACTTTTTCGACACTACCGGCCCTGTCGTTTTTTTCAAATTTTGCCCGGTTTGGAAAATCCTTCACAATTTTCCCAAAACGCCCCAACTGTGCTTGATTTTGCTCCTTTCTTACTTAGTCCGCCCCCCTGGCCCCTTTTAGCAAGGTTTTGGAAAATCCCCATTTTTGACTTTTTCGACACTACCGGACCTGTCGTTTTTTTCAAATTTTGCCCACTTTGGAAAATCCTTCACAATTTTCTCAAAACGCCCCAACTGTGCTTGATTTTGCTCATTTCTGACTCAGTCCGCCCCCTGGCCCCTTTTAGCAAGGTTTGGGAAAATCCGCATTTTTGACTTTTTCGACACTACCGGACCTGTCGTTTTTTTCAATTTTTGCCCACTTTGGAAAATCCTTCACAATTTTCTCAAAACGCCCCAACTCTGCTTGATTTTGCTCCTTTCTGACTCAGTCCGCCCCCCTGGCCCCTTTTAGTAAGGTTTGGGAAAATCCGCATTTTTGACTTTTTCGACACTACCGGCCCTATCGTTTTTTTCAATTTTTGCCCACTATGGAAAATCCTTCACAATTTTCACACAACGCCCCAACTGTGCTTGATTTTGCTCCTTTTTATCACTCAGCCCGCCCCCCTGGCCCCTTTTAGCAAGGATTTGGGAAAATCCCCATTTTTGACTTTTTCGACACTACCGGCCCTGTCGTTTTTTTCAAATTTTGCCCGGTTTGGAAAATCCTTCACAATTTTCCCAAAACGCCCCAACTGTGCTTGATTTTGCTCCTTTCTGACTCAGTCCGCCCCCCTGGCCCCTTTTAGCAAGGTTTGGGAAAATCCCCTTTTTTGACTTTTTCGACACTACCGGCCCTGTCTTTTTTTTCAATTTATGCCCGGTTTGGAAAATCCTTCACAATTTTCCCAAAACGCCCCAACTGTGCTTGATTTTGCTCCTTTCTGACTCAGTCCGCCCCCCTGGCCCCTTTTAGCAAGGTTTGGGAAAATCCCCATTTTTGACTTTTTCGACAATACCGGCCCTGTCTTTTTTTCAAATTTTGCCCGGTTTGGAAAATCCTTCACAATTTTCACAAAACGCCCCAACTGTGCTTGATTTTGCTCGTTTTTCAATCATCCCGCCCCCTGGCCCCTTTTAGCAAAAATTTGGGAAAATCCCCTTTTTTGACTTTTTCGACACTACCGGCCCTGTCTTTTTTTTCAATTTATGCCCGGTTTGGAAAATCCTTCACAATTTTCCCAAAACGCCCCAACTGTGCTTGATTTTGCTCCTTTCTGACTCAGTCCGCCCCCCTGGCCCCTTTTAGCAAGGTTTGGGAAAATCCCCATTTTTGACTTTTTCGACACTACCGGCTTTGTCTTTTTTTTTCAAACTTTACCCGGTTTGGAAAATCCTTCACAATTTTCACAAAACGCCCCAACTGTGCTTGATTTTGCTCGTTTTTCAATAAGCCCGCCCCCTGGCCCCTTTTAGCAAAGATTTGGGAAAATCACATTTTTGACTTTTTCGACACTACCGGCCCTGTCGTTTTTTTCAAATTTTGCCCGGTTTGGAAAATCCTTCACAATTTTCTCAAAACGCCCCAACTGTGCTTGATTTTGCTCCTTTCTGACTCAGTCCGCCCCCCTGGCACCTTTTAGCAAGGTTTGGGAAAATCCCCATTTTTGACTTTTTCGACACTACCGGCCCTGTCTTTTTTTTCAAATTTTTCCCGGTTTGGAAAATCCTTCACAATTTTCACAAAACGCCCCAACTGTGCTTGATTTTGCTCCTTTTTCACCCAGCCCCCCCCTGGCCTCTTTAATCAAATTTGGGAAAATCCCCATTTTTGACTTTTTCAACACTACCGGCCCTGTCGTTTTTTTCAAATTTTGCCCGGTTTGGAAAATCCTTCACAATTTTCACACAACGCCCCAACTGTGCTTGATTTTGCTCCTTTCTCACTCAGCCCGCCCCCCTGGCCCGTTTTAGCAAGGATTTGGGAAAATCCCCATTTTTGACTTTTTCGACACTATCGGCCCTGTCGTTTTTTTCAAATTTTGCCCGGTTTGGAAAATCCTTCACAATTTTCACAAAACGCCCCAACTGTGCTTGATTTTGCTCCTTTCTGACTCAGTCCGCCCCCCTGGCCCCTTTTAGCAAGGTTTGGGAAAATCCCCATTTTTGACTTTTTCGACACTACCGGCCCTGTCGTTTTTTTCAATTTTTGCCCACGTTGGAAAATCCTTCACAATTTTCACAAAACGCCCCAACTGTGCTTGATTTTGCTCGTTTTTCAATCAGCCCGCCCCCTGGCCCCTTTTAGCAAAAATTTGGGAAAATCCCAATTTTTTACTTTTTCGACACTACCGGACCTGTCGTTTTTTTCAAATTTTGCCCACTTTGGAAAATCCTTCACAATTTTCTCAAAACGCCCCAACTGTGCTTGATTTTGCTCCTTTCTGACTCAGTCCAACCCCTGGCACCTTTTAGCAAAGTTTGTGAAAATCCCCATTTTTGACTTTTTCGACACTACCGGCCCTGTCGTTTTTTTCAATTTTTGCCCACTTTGGAAAATCCTTCACTATTTTCACAAAACGCCCCAACTGTGCTTGATTTTGCTCGTTTTTCAATCAGCCTGCCCCCTGGCCCCTTTTAGCAAAAATTTGGGAAAATCCCAATTTTTGACTTTTTCGACACTACCGGACCTGTCGTTTTTTTCAAATTTTGCCCACTTTGTAAAATCCTTCACAATTTTCTCAAAACGCCCCAACTGTGCTTGATTTTGCTCCTTTCTGACTCAGTCCACCCCCTGGCACCTTTTAGCAAGGTTTGTGAAAATCCCCATTTTTGACTTTTTCGACACTACCGGCCCTGTCGTTTTTTTCAATTTTTGCCCACTTTGGAAAATCCTTCACAATTTTCACAAAACGCCCCAACTGTGCTTGATTTTGCTCCTTTTTCACCCAGCCCCCCCCCCTCTGGCCTCTTTAAGCAAAGTTTGGGAAAATCCCCATTTTTGACTTTTTCGACACTACCGGCACTGTCGTTTTTTTCAAATTTTGCCCGGTTTGGAAAATCCTTCACAATTTTCTCAAAACGCCCCAACTGTGCTTGATTTTGCTCATTTCTGACTCAGTCCGCCCCCCTGGCACCTTTTAGCAAGGTTTGGGAAAATCCCCATTTTTGACTTTTTCGACACTACCGGCCCTGTCTTTTTTTCAAATTTTTCCCGGTTTGGAAAATCCTTCACAATTTTCACAAAACGCCCCAACTGTGCTTGATTTTGCTCCTTTTTCACCCAGCCCCCCCCCCTGTCCTCTTTAAGCAAAGTTTGGGAAAATCCCCATTTTTGACTTTTTCGACACTACCGGCCCTGTCGTTTTTTTCAATTTTTGCCCACTTTGGAAAATCCTTCACAATTTTCACAAAACGCCCCAACTGTGCTTGATTTTGCTCCTTTTTCACCCAGGCCCCCCCCCCTCTGGCCTCTTTAAGCAAAGTTTGGGAAAATCCCAATTTTTTACTTTTTCGACACTACCGGACCTGTCGTTTTTTTCAATTTTTGCCCACTTTGGAAAATCCTTCACAATTTTCACAAAACGCCCCAACTGTGCTTGATTTTGCTCGTTTTTCACTCAGCCCCCCCCTCTGGCCTCTTTAAGCAAATTTTGTGAAAATCCCCATTTTTGACTTTTTCGACACTACCGGCCCTGTCGTTTTTTTCAATTTTTGCCCACGTTGGAAAATCCTTCACAATTTTCCCAAAACGCCCCAACTGTGCTTGATTTTGCTCGTTTTTCAATCAGCCCGCCCCCTGGCCCCTTTTAGCAAAAATTTGGGAAAATCCCAATTTTTGACTTTTTCGACACTACCGGACCTGTCGTTTTTTTCAAATTTTGCCCACTTTGGAAAATCCTTCACAATTTTCTCAAAACGCCCCAACTGTGCTTGATTTTGCTCCTTTCTGACTCAGTCCACCCCCTGGCACCTTTTAGCAAGGTTTGTGAAAATCCCCATTTTTGACTTTTTCGACACTACCGGCCCTGTCGTTTTTTTCAATTTTTGCCCACTTTGGAAAATCCTTCACAATTTTCACAAAACGCCCCAACTGTGCTTGATTTTGCTCCTTTTTCACCCAGCCCCCCCCTCTGGCCTCTTTAAGCAAAGTTTGGGAAAATCCCCATTTTTGACTTTTTCGACACTACCGGCACTGTCGTTTTTTTCAAATTTTGCCCGGTTTGGAAAATCCTTCACAATTTTCCCAAAACGCCCCAACTGTGCTTGATTTTGCTCCTTTCTGACTCAGTCCGCCCCCCTGGCCCCTTTTAGCAAGGTTTGGGAAAATCCCCATTTTTGACTTTTTCGACACTACCGGCTTTGTCTTTTTTTTCAAACTTTACCCGGTTTGGAAAATCCTTCACAATTTTCACAAAACGCCCCAACTGTGCTTGATTTTGCTCGTTTTTCAATAAGCCCGCCCCCTGGCCCCTTTTAGCAAAGATTTGGGAAAATCCGCATTTTTGACTTTTTCGACACTACCGGCCCTGTCTTTTTTTTCAAATTTAACCCGGTTTGGAAAATCCTTTACAATTTTCACAAAACGCCCCAACTGTGCTTGATTTTGCTCGTTTTTCAATAAGCCCGCCCCCTGGCCCCTTTTAGCAAAGATTTGGGAAAATCCGCATTTTTGACTTTTTCGACACTACCGGCCCTGTCGTTTTTTTCAAATTTTGCCCGGTTTGGAAAATCCTTCACAATTTTCTCAAAACGCCCCAACTGTGCTTGATTTTGCTCCTTTCTGACTCAGTCCACCCCCTGGCACCTTTTAGCAAGGTTTGTGAAAATCCCCATTTTTGACTTTTTCGACACTACCGGCCCTGTCGTTTTTTTCAATTTTTGCCCACTTTGGAAAATCCTTCACAATTTTCACAAAACGCCCCAACTGTGCTTGATTTTGCTGCTTTTTCACCCAGCCCCCCCCTCTGGCCTCTTTAAGCAAAGTTTGGGAAAATCCCCATTTTTGACTTTTTCGACACTACCGGCACTGTCGTTTTTTTCAAATTTTGCCCGGTTTGGAAAATCCTTCACAATTTTCCCAAAATGCCCAACTGTGCTTGATTTTGCTCCTTTCTGACTCAGTCCGCCCCCCTGGCCCCTTTTAGCAAGGTTTGGGAAAATCCCCATTTTTGACTTTTTCGACACTACCGGCCCTGTCGTTTTTTTCAATTTTTGCCCACTTTGGAAAATCCTTCACAATTTTCACAAAACGCCCCAACTGTGCTTGATTTTGCTCGTTTTTCACTCAGCCCCCCCCTCTGGCCTCTTTAAGCAAATTTTGTGAAAATCCCCATTTTTGACTTTTTCGACACTACCGGCCCTGTCGTTTTTTTCAATTTTTGCCCACGTTGGAAAATCCTTCACAATTTTCCCAAAACGCCCCAACTGTGCTTGATTTTGCTCGTTTTTCAATCAGCCCGCCCCCTGGCCCCTTTTAGCAAAAATTTGGGAAAATCCCAATTTTTGACTTTTTCGACACTACCGGACCTGTCGTTTTTTTCAAATTTTGCCCACTTTGGAAAATCCTTCACAATTTTCTCAAAACGCCCCAACTGTGCTTGATTTTGCTCCTTTCTGACTCAGTCCACCCCCTGGCACCTTTTAGCAAGGTTTGTGAAAATCCCCATTTTTGACTTTTTCGACACTACCGGCCCTGTCGTTTTTTTCAATTTTTGCCCACTTTGGAAAATCCTTCACAATTTTCACAAAACGCCCCAACTGTGCTTGATTTTGCTCCTTTTTCACCCAGCCCCCCCCTCTGGCCTCTTTAAGCAAAGTTTGGGAAAATCCCCATTTTTGACTTTTTCGACACTACCGGCACTGTCGTTTTTTTCAAATTTTGCCCGGTTTGGAAAATCCTTCACAATTTTCCCAAAACGCCCCAACTGTGCTTGATTTTGCTCCTTTCTGACTCAGTCCGCCCCCCTGGCCCCTTTTAGCAAGGTTTGGGAAAATCCCCATTTTTGACTTTTTCGACACTACCGGCTTTGTCTTTTTTTTCAAACTTTACCCGGTTTGGAAAATCCTTCACAATTTTCACAAAACGCCCCAACTGTGCTTGATTTTGCTCGTTTTTCAATAAGCCCGCCCCCTGGCCCCTTTTAGCAAAGATTTGGGAAAATCCGCATTTTTGACTTTTTCGACACTACCGGCCCTGTCTTTTTTTTCAAATTTAACCCGGTTTGGAAAATCCTTTACAATTTTCACAAAACGCCCCAACTGTGCTTGATTTTGCTCGTTTTTCAATAAGCCCGCCCCCTGGCCCCTTTTAGCAAAGATTTGGGAAAATCCGCATTTTTGACTTTTTCGACACTACCGGCCCTGTCGTTTTTTTCAAATTTTGCCCGGTTTGGAAAATCCTTCACAATTTTCTCAAAACGCCCCAACTGTGCTTGATTTTGCTCCTTTCTGACTCAGTCCACCCCCTGGCACCTTTTAGCAAGGTTTGTGAAAATCCCCATTTTTGACTTTTTCGACACTACCGGCCCTGTCGTTTTTTTCAATTTTTGCCCACTTTGGAAAATCCTTCACAATTTTCACAAAACGCCCCAACTGTGCTTGATTTTGCTCCTTTTTCACCCAGCCCCCCCCTCTGGCCTCTTTAAGCAAAGTTTGGGAAAATCCCCATTTTTGACTTTTTCGACACTACCGGACCTGTCGTTTTTTTCAAATTTTGCCCGGTTTGGAAAATCCTTCACAATTTTCTCAAAACGCCCCAACTGTGCTTGATTTTGCTCATTTCTGACTCAGTCCGCCCCCCTGGCCCCTTTTAGCAAGGTTTGGGAAAATCCGCATTTTTGACTTTTTCGACACTACCGGCCCTGTCGTTTTTTTCAATTTTTGCCCACGTTGGAAAATCCTTCACAATTTTCCCAAAACGCCCCAACCGTGCTTGATTTTGTTCGTTTTTCAATCAGCCCGCCCCCTGGCCCCTTTTAGCAAAAATTTGGGAAAATCCGCATTTTTGACTTTTTCGACACTACCGGCCCTGTCGTTTTTTTCAAATTTTGCCCACTTTGGAAAATCCTTCACAATTTTCTCAAAACGCCCCAACTGTGCTTGATTTTGCTCCTTTCTGACTCAGTCCACCCCCTGGCACCTTTTAGCAAGGTTTGTGAAAATCCCCATTTTTGACTTTTTCGACACTACCGGCCCTGTCGTTTTTTTCAATTTTTGCCCACTTTGGAAAATCCTTCACAATTTTCACAAAACGCCCCAACTGTGCTTGATTTTGCTCCTTTTTCACCCAGCCCCCCCCTCTGGCCTCTTTAAGCAAAGTTTGGGAAAATCCCCATTTTTGACTTTTTCGACACTACCGGCACTGTCGTTTTTTTCAAATTTTGCCCGGTTTGGAAAATCCTTCACAATTTTCCCAAAACGCCCCAACTGTGCTTGATTTTGCTCCTTTCTGACTCAGTCCGCCCCCCTGGCCCCTTTTAGCAAGGTTTGGGAAAATCCCCATTTTTGACTTTTTCGACACTACCGGCTTTGTCTTTTTTTTCAAACTTTACCCGGTTTGGAAAATCCTTCACAATTTTCACAAAACGCCCCAACTGTGCTTGATTTTGCTCGTTTTTCAATAAGCCCGCCCCCTGGCCCCTTTTAGCAAAGATTTGGGAAAATCCGCATTTTTGACTTTTTCGACACTACCGGCCCTGTCTTTTTTTTCAAATTTAACCTGGTTTGGAAAATCCTTTACAATTTTCACAAAACGCCCCAACTGTGCTTGATTTTGCTCGTTTTTCAATAAGCCCGCCCCCTGGCCCCTTTTAGCAAAGATTTGGGAAAATCCGCATTTTTGACTTTTTCGACACTACCGGCCCTGTCGTTTTTTTCAAATTTTGCCCGGTTTGGAAAATCCTTCACAATTTTCTCAAAACGCCCCAACTGTGCTTGATTTTGCTCCTTTCTGACTCAGTCCACCCCCTGGCACCTTTTAGCAAGGTTTGTGAAAATCCCCATTTTTGACTTTTTCGACACTACCGGCCCTGTCGTTTTTTTCAATTTTTGCCCACTTTGGAAAATCCTTCACAATTTTCACAAAACGCCCCAACTGTGCTTGATTTTGCTCCTTTTTCACCCAGCCCCCCCCTCTGGCCTCTTTAAGCAAAGTTTGGGAAAATCCCCATTTTTGACTTTTTCGACACTACCGGCACTGTCGTTTTTTTCAAATTTTGCCCGGTTTGGAAAATCCTTCACAATTTTCCCAAAACGCCCCAACTGTGCTTGATTTTGCTCCTTTCTGACTCAGTCCGCCCCCCTGGCCCCTTTTAGCAAGGTTTGGGAAAATCCCCATTTTTGACTTTTTCGACACTACCGGCTTTGTCTTTTTTTTCAAACTTTACCCGGTTTGGAAAATCCTTCACAATTTTCACAAAACGCCCCAACTGTGCTTGATTTTGCTCGTTTTTCAATAAGCCCGCCCCCTGGCCCCTTTTAGCAAAGATTTGGGAAAATCCGCATTTTTGACTTTTTCGACACTACCGGCCCTGTCTTTTTTTTCAAATTTAACCTGGTTTGGAAAATCCTTTACAATTTTCACAAAACGCCCCAACTGTGCTTGATTTTGCTCGTTTTTCAATAAGCCCGCCCCCTGGCCCCTTTTAGCAAGGTTTGGGAAAATCCCCATTTTTGACTTTTTCGACACTACCGGCTTTGTCTTTTTTTTCAAACTTTACCCGGTTTGGAAAATCCTTCACAATTTTCACAAAACGCCCCAACTGTGCTTGATTTTGCTCGTTTTTCAATAAGCCCGCCCCCTGGCCCCTTTTAGCAAAGATTTGGGAAAATCCGCATTTTTGACTTTTTCGACACTACCGGCCCTGTCTTTTTTTTCAAATTTAACCCGGTTTGGAAAATCCTTTACAATTTTCACAAAACGCCCCAACTGTGCTTGATTTTGCTCGTTTTTCAATAAGCCCGCCCCCTGGCCCCTTTTAGCAAAGATTTGGGAAAATCCGCATTTTTGACTATTTCGACACTACCGGCCCTGTCGTTTTTTTCAAATTTTGCCCGGTTTGGAAAATCCTTCACAATTTTCTCAAAACGCCCCAACTGTGCTTGATTTTGCTCCTTTCTGACTCAGTCCACCCCCTGGCACCTTTTAGCAAGGTTTGTGAAAATCCCCATTTTTGACTTTTTCGACACTACCGGCCCTGTCGTTTTTTTCAATTTTTGCCCACTTTGGAAAATCCTTCACAATTTTCACAAAACGCCCCAACTGTGCTTGATTTTGCTCCTTTTTCACCCAGCCCCCCCCTCTGGCCTCTTTTAGCAAAGTTTGGGAAAATCCCCATTTTTGACTTTTTCGACACTACCGGACCTGTCGTTTTTTTCAAATTTTGCCCGGTTTGGAAAATCCTTCACAATTTTCTCAAAACGCCCCAACTGTGCTTGATTTTGCTCATTTCTGACTCAGTCCGCCCCCCTGGCCCCTTTTAGCAAGGTTTGGGAAAATCCGCATTTTTGACTTTTTCGACACTACCGGCCCTGTCGTTTTTTTCAATTTTTGCCCACGTTGGAAAATCCTTCACAATTTTCCCAAAACGCCCCAACCGTGCTTGATTTTGTTCGTTTTTCAATCAGCCCGCCCCCTGGCCCCTTTTAGCAAAAATTTGGGAAAATCCGCATTTTTGACTTTTTCGACACTACCGGCCCTGTCGTTTTTTTCAAATTTTGCCCACTTTGGAAAATCCTTCACAATTTTCTCAAAACGCCCCAACTGTGCTTGATTTTGCTCCTTTCTGACTCAGTCCACCCCATGGCACCTTTTAGCAAGGTTTGTGAAAATCCCCATTTTTGACTTTTTCGACACTACCGGCCCTGTCGTTTTTTTCAATTTTTGCCCACTTTGGAAAATCCTTCACAATTTTCACAAAACGCCCCAACTGTGCTTGATTTTGCTCCTTTTTCACCCAGCCCCCCCCCTCTGGCCTCTTTAAGCAAAGATTTGGGAAAATCCGCATTTTTTACTTTTTCGACACTACCGGCCCTGTCGTTTTTTTCAATTTTTGCCCACTTTGGAAAATCCTTCACAATTTTCACAAAACGCCCCAACTGTGCTTGATTTTGCTCATTTCTGACTCAGTCCGCCCCCCTGGCCCCTTTTAGCAAGGTTTGGGAAAATCCGCATTTTTGACTTTTTCGACACTACCGGCCCTGTCGTTTTTTTCAATTTTTGCCCACGTTGGAAAATCCTTCACAATTTTCCCAAAACGCCCCAACTGTGCTTGATTTTGCTCGTTTTTCAATCAGCCCGCCCCCTGGCCCCTTTTAGCAAAAATTTGGGAAAATCCCAATTTTTGACTTTTTCGACACTACCGGACCTGTCGTTTTTTTCAAATTTTGCCCACTTTGGAAAATCCTTCACAATTTTCACAAAACGCCCCAACTGTGCTTGATTTTGCTCCTTTTTCACCCAGCCCCCCCCTCTGGCCTCTTTAAGCAAAGTTTGGGAAAATCCCCATTTTTGACTTTTTCGACACTACCGGACCTGTCGTTTTTTTCAAATTTTGCCCGGTTTGGAAAATCCTTCACAATTTTCCCAAAACGCCCCAACTGTGCTTGATTTTGCTCCTTTCTGACTCAGTCCGCCCCCCTGGCCCCTTTTAGCAAGGTTTGGGAAAATCCCCATTTTTGACTTTTTCGACACTACCGGCTTTGTCTTTTTTTTTCAAACTTCACCCGGTTTGGAAAATCCTTCACAATTTTCACAAAACGCCCCAACTGTGCTTGATTTTGCTCGTTTTTCAATAAGCCCGCCCCCTGGCCCCTTTTAGCAAAGATTTGGGAAAATCCGCATTTTTGACTTTTTCGACACTACCGGCCCTGTCTTTTTTTTCAAATTTAACCCGGTTTGGAAAATCCTTTACAATTTTCACAAAACACCCCAACTGTGCTTGATTTTGCTCGTTTTTCAATAAGCCCGCCCCCTGGCCCCTTTTAGCAAAGATTTGGGAAAATCCGCAATTTTGACTTTTTCGACACTACCGGCCCTGTCGTTTTTTTCAAATTTTGCCCGGTTTGGAAAATCCTTCACAATTTTCTCAAAACGCCCCAACTGTGCTTGATTTTGCTCCTTTCTGACTCAGTCCACCCCCTGGCACCTTTTAGCAAGGTTTGTGAAAATCCCCATTTTTGACTTTTTCGACACTACCGGCCCTGTCGTTTTTTTCAATTTTTGCCCACTTTGGAAAATCCTTCACAATTTTCACAAAACGCCCCAACTGTGCTTGATTTTGCTCCTTTTTCACCCAGCCCCCCCCTCTGGCCTCTTTAAGCAAAGTTTGGGAAAATCCCCATTTTTGACTTTTTCGACACTACCGGACCTGTCGTTTTTTTCAAATTTTGCCCGGTTTGGAAAATCCTTCACATTTTTCTCAAAACGCCCCAACTGTGCTTGATTTTGCTCATTTCTGACTCAGTCCGCCCCCCTGGCCCCTTTTAGCAAGGTTTGGGAAAATCCGCATTTTTGACTTTTTCGACACTACCGGCCCTGTCGTTTTTTTCAATTTTTGCCCACGTTGGAAAATCCTTCACAATTTTCCCAAAACGCCCCAACCGTGCTTGATTTTGTTCGTTTTTCAATCAGCCCGCCCCCTGGCCCCTTTTAGCAAAAATTTGGGAAAATCCGCATTTTTGACTTTTTCGACACTACCGGCCCTGTCGTTTTTTTCAAATTTTGCCCACTTTGGAAAATCCTTCACAATTTTCTCAAAACGCCCCAACTGTGCTTGATTTTGCTCCTTTCTGACTCAGTCCACCCCCTGGCACCTTTTAGCAAGGTTTGTGAAAATCCCCATTTTTGACTTTTTCGAAACTACCGGCCCTGTCGTTTTTTTCAATTTTTGCCCACTTTGGAAAATCCTTCACAATTTTCACAAAACGCCCCAACTGTGCTTGATTTTGCTCCTTTTTCACCCAGCCCCCCCCCTCTGGCCTCTTTAAGCAAAGATTTGGGAAAATCCGCATTTTTTACTTTTTCGACACTACCGGCCCTGTCGTTTTTTTCAATTTTTGCCCACTTTGGAAAATCCTTCACAATTTTCACAAAACGCCCCAACTGTGCTTGATTTTGCTCATTTCTGACTCAGTCCGCCCCCCTGGCCCCTTTTAGCAAGGTTTGGGAAAATCCGCATTTTTGACTTTTTCGACACTACCGGCCCTGTCGTTTTTTTCAATTTTTGCCCACGTTGGAAAATCCTTCACAATTTTCCCAAAACGCCCCAACTGTGCTTGATTTTGCTCGTTTTTCAATCAGCCCGCCCCCTGGCCCCTTTTAGCAAAAATTTGGGAAAATCCCAATTTTTGACTTTTTCGACACTACCGGACCTGTTGTTTTTTTCAAATTTTGCCCACTTTGGAAAATCCTTCACAATTTTCACAAAACGCCCCAACTGTGCTTGATTTTGCTCCTTTTTCACCCAGCCCCCCCCTCTGGCCTCTTTAAGCAAAGTTTGGGAAAATCCCCATTTTTGACTTTTTCGACACTACCGGACCTGTCGTTTTTTTCAAATTTTGCCCGGTTTGGAAAATCCTTCACAATTTTCCCAAAACGCCCCAACTGTGCTTGATTTTGCTCCTTTCTGACTCAGTCCGCCCCCCTGGCCCCTTTTAGCAAGGTTTGGGAAAATCCCCATTTTTGACTTTTTCGACACTACCGGCTTTGTCTTTTTTTTTCAAACTTCACCCGGTTTGGAAAATCCTTCACAATTTTCACAAAACGCCCCAACTGTGCTTGATTTTGCTCGTTTTTCAATAAGCCCGCCCCCTGGCCCCTTTTAGCAAAGATTTGGGAAAATCCGCATTTTTGACTTTTTCGACACTACCGGCCCTGTCTTTTTTTTCAAATTTAACCCGGTTTGGAAAATCCTTTACAATTTTCACAAAACGCCCCAACTGTGCTTGATTTTGCTCGTTTTTCAATAAGCCCGCCCCCTGGCCCCTTTTAGCAAAGATTTGGGAAAATCCGCATTTTTGACTTTTTCGACACTACCGGCCCTGTCGTTTTTTTCAAATTTTGCCCGGTTTGGAAAATCCTTCACAATTTTCTCAAAACGCCCCAACTGTGCTTGATTTTGCTCCTTTCTGACTCAGTCCACCCCCTGGCACCTTTTAGCAAGGTTTGTGAAAATCCCCATTTTTGACTTTTTCGACACTACCGGCCCTGTCGTTTTTTTCAATTTTTGCCCACTTTGGAAAATCCTTCACAATTTTCACAAAACGCCCCAACTGTGCTTGATTTTGCTCCTTTTTCACCCAGCCCCCCCCTCTGGCCTCTTTAAGCAAAGTTTGGGAAAATCCCCATTTTTGACTTTTTCGACACTACCGGACCTGTCGTTTTTTTCAAATTTTGCCCGGTTTGGAAAATCCTTCACATTTTTCTCAAAACGCCCCAACTGTGCTTGATTTTGCTCATTTCTGACTCAGTCCGCCCCCCTGGCCCCTTTTAGCAAGGTTTGGGAAAATCCGCATTTTTGACTTTTTCGACACTACCGGCCCTGTCGTTTTTTTCAATTTTTGCCCACGTTGGAAAATCCTTCACAATTTTCCCAAAACGCCCCAACCGTGCTTGATTTTGTTCGTTTTTCAATCAGCCCGCCCCCTGGCCCCTTTTAGCAAAAATTTGGGAAAATCCGCATTTTTGACTTTTTCGACACTACCGGCCCTGTCGTTTTTTTCAAATTTTGCCCACTTTGGAAAATCCTTCACAATTTTCTCAAAACGCCCCAACTGTGCTTGATTTTGCTCCTTTCTGACTCAGTCCACCCCCTGGCACCTTTTAGCAAGGTTTGTGAAAATCCCCATTTTTGACTTTTTCGAAACTACCGGCCCTGTCGTTTTTTTCAATTTTTGCCCACTTTGGAAAATCCTTCACAATTTTCACAAAACGCCCCAACTGTGCTTGATTTTGCTCCTTTTTCACCCAGCCCCCCCCCTCTGGCCTCTTTAAGCAAAGATTTGGGAAAATCCGCATTTTTTACTTTTTCGACACTACCGGCCCTGTCGTTTTTTTCAATTTTTGCCCACTTTGGAAAATCCTTCACAATTTTCACAAAACGCCCCAACTGTGCTTGATTTTGCTCATTTCTGACTCAGTCCGCCCCCCTGGCCCCTTTTAGCAAGGTTTGGGAAAATCCGCATTTTTGACTTTTTCGACACTACCGGCCCTGTCGTTTTTTTCAATTTTTGCCCACGTTGGAAAATCCTTCACAATTTTCCCAAAACGCCCCAACTGTGCTTGATTTTGCTCGTTTTTCAATCAGCCCGCCCCCTGGCCCCTTTTAGCAAAAATTTGGGAAAATCCCAATTTTTGACTTTTTCGACACTACCGGACCTGTTGTTTTTTTCAAATTTTGCCCACTTTGGAAAATCCTTCACAATTTTCACAAAACGCCCCAACTGTGCTTGATTTTGCTCCTTTTTCACCCAGCCCCCCCCTCTGGCCTCTTTAAGCAAAGTTTGGGAAAATCCCCATTTTTGACTTTTTCGACACTACCGGACCTGTCGTTTTTTTCAAATTTTGCCCGGTTTGGAAAATCCTTCACAATTTTCCCAAAACGCCCCAACTGTGCTTGATTTTGCTCCTTTCTGACTCAGTCCGCCCCCCTGGCCCCTTTTAGCAAGGTTTGGGAAAATCCCCATTTTTGACTTTTTCGACACTACCGGCTTTGTCTTTTTTTTTCAAACTTCACCCGGTTTGGAAAATCCTTCACAATTTTCACAAAACGCCCCAACTGTGCTTGATTTTGCTCGTTTTTCAATAAGCCCGCCCC
This sequence comes from Scomber scombrus, assembly GCF_963691925.1. Classification (NCBI taxonomy): domain Eukaryota; kingdom Metazoa; phylum Chordata; class Actinopteri; order Scombriformes; family Scombridae; genus Scomber; species Scomber scombrus. The sequence continues at coordinate 28,688,565 of NC_084986.1, read as the reverse complement.
CTGGCCCCTTTTAGCAAAGATTTGGGAAAATCCGCATTTTTGACTTTTTCGACACTACCGGCCCTGTCTTTTTTTTCAAATTTAACCCGGTTTGGAAAATCCTTTACAATTTTCACAAAACGCCCCAACTGTGCTTGATTTTGCTCGTTTTTCAATAAGCCCGCCCCCTGGCCCCTTTTAGCAAAGATTTGGGAAAATCCGCATTTTTGACTTTTTCGACACTACCGGCCCTGTCGTTTTTTTCAAATTTTGCCCGGTTTGGAAAATCCTTCACAATTTTCTCAAAACGCCCCAACTGTGCTTGATTTTGCTCCTTTCTGACTCAGTCCACCCCCTGGCACCTTTTAGCAAGGTTTGTGAAAATCCCCATTTTTGACTTTTTCGACACTACCGGCCCTGTCGTTTTTTTCAATTTTTGCCCACTTTGGAAAATCCTTCACAATTTTCACAAAACGCCCCAACTGTGCTTGATTTTGCTCGTTTTTCAATTAGCCCGCCCCCTGGCCCCTTTTAGCAAAAATTTGGGAAAATCCCAATTTTTGACTTTTTCGACACTACCGGACCTGTCGTTTTTTTCAAATTTTGCCCACTTTGGAAAATCCTTCACAATTTTCTCAAAACGCCCCAATTGTGCTTGATTTTGCTCCTTTCTGACTCAGTCCGACCCCTGGCACTTTTTAGCAAGGTTTGTGAAAATCCCCATTTTTGACTTTTTCGACACTACCGGCCCTGTCGTTTTTTTTCAATTTTTGCCCACTTTGGAAAATCCTTCACAATTTTCACAAAACGCCCCAACTGTGCTTGATTTTGCTCCTTTTTCACCCAGCCCCCCCCTCTGGCCTCTTTAAGCAAAGTTTGGGAAAATCCCCATTTTTGACTTTTTCGACACTACCGGACCTGTCGTTTTTTTCAAATTTTGCCCGGTTTGGAAAATCCTTCACAATTTTCTCAAAACGCCCCAACTGTGCTTGATTTTGCTCATTTCTGACTCAGTCCGCCCCCCTGGCCCCTTTTAGCAAGGTTTGGGAAAATCCGCATTTTTGACTTTTTCGACACTACCAGCCCTGTCGTTTTTTTCAATTTTTGCCCACGTTGGAAAATCCTTCACAATTTTCCCAAAACGCCCCAACTGTGCTTGATTTTGCTCCTTTCTGACTCAGTCCAACCCATGGCACCTTTTAGCAAGGTTTGTGAAAATCCCCATTTTTGACTTTTTCGACACTACCGGCCCTGTTGTTTTTTTCAATTTTTGCCCACTTTGGAAAATCCTTCACTATTTTCACAAAACGCCCCAACTGTGCTTGATTTTGCTCCTTTTTCACCCAGCCCCCCCCCCCTCTGGCCTCTTTAAGCAAAGTTTGGGAAAATCCCCATTTTTGACTTTTTCGACACTACCGGCCCTGTCGTTTTTTTCAATTTTTGCCCACTTTGGAAAATCCTTCACAATTTTCACAAAACGCCCCAACTGTGCTTGATTTTGCTCCTTTTTCACCCAGCCCCCCCCCTCTGGCCTCTTTAAGCAAAGTTTGGGAAAATCCCCATTTTTGACTTTTTCGACACTACCGGACCTGTCGTTTTTTTCAAATTTTGCCCACTTTGGAAAATCCTTCACAATTTTCTCAAAACGCCCCAACTGTGCTTGATTTTGCTCATTTCTGACTCAGTCCGCCCCCCTGGCCCCTTTTAGCAAGGTTTGGGAAAATCCGCATTTTTGACTTTTTCGACACTACCGGCCCTGTCGTTTTTTTCAATTTTTGCCCACGTTGGAAAATCCTTCACAATTTTCCCAAAACGCCCCAACTGTGCTTGATTTTGCTCGTTTTTCAATCAGCCCGCCCCCTGGCCCCTTTTAGCAAAAATTTGGGAAAATCCCAATTTTTGACTTTTTCGACACTACCGGACCTGTCGTTTTTTTCAAATTTTGCCCACTTTGGAAAATCCTTCACAATTTTCACAAAACGCCCCAACTGTGCTTGATTTTGCTCCTTTTTCACCCAGCCCCCCCCTCTGGCCTCTTTAAGCAAAGTTTGGGAAAATCCCCATTTTTGACTTTTTCGACACTACCGGACCTGTCGTTTTTTTCAAATTTTGCCCGGTTTGGAAAATCCTTCACAATTTTCCCAAAACGCCCCAACTGTGCTTGATTTTGCTCCTTTCTGACTCAGTCCGCCCCCCTGGCCCCTTTTAGCAAGGTTTGGGAAAATCCCCATTTTTGACTTTTTCGACACTACCGGCTTTGTCTTTTTTTTTCAAACTTCACCCGGTTTGGAAAATCCTTCACAATTTTCACAAAACGCCCCAACTGTGCTTGATTTTGCTCGTTTTTCAATAAGCCCGCCCCCTGGCCCCTTTTAGCAAAGATTTGGGAAAATCCGCATTTTTGACTTTTTCGACACTACCGGCCCTGTCTTTTTTTTCAAATTTAACCCGGTTTGGAAAATCCTTTACAATTTTCACAAAACGCCCCAACTGTGCTTGATTTTGCTCGTTTTTCAATAAGCCCGCCCCCTGGCCCCTTTTAGCAAAGATTTGGGAAAATCCGCATTTTTGACTTTTTCGACACTACCGGCCCTGTCGTTTTTTTCAAATTTTGCCCGGTTTGGAAAATCCTTCACAATTTTCTCAAAACGCCCCAACTGTGCTTGATTTTGCTCCTTTCTGACTCAGTCCACCCCCTGGCACCTTTTAGCAAGGTTTGTGAAAATCCCCATTTTTGACTTTTTCGACACTACCGGCCCTGTCGTTTTTTTCAATTTTTGCCCACTTTGGAAAATCCTTCACAATTTTCACAAAACGCCCCAACTGTGCTTGATTTTGCTCGTTTTTCAATTAGCCCGCCCCCTGGCCCCTTTTAGCAAAAATTTGGGAAAATCCCAATTTTTGACTTTTTCGACACTACCGGACCTGTCGTTTTTTTCAAATTTTGCCCGGTTTGGAAAATCCTTCACAATTTTCTCAAAACGCCCCAACTGTGCTTGATTTTGCTCATTTCTGACTCAGTCCGCCCCCCTGGCCCCTTTTAGCAAGGTTTGGGAAAATCCGCATTTTTGACTTTTTCGACACTACCAGCCCTGTCGTTTTTTTCAATTTTTGCCCACGTTGGAAAATCCTTCACAATTTTCCCAAAACGCCCCAACTGTGCTTGATTTTGCTCCTTTCTGACTCAGTCCAACCCATGGCACCTTTTAGCAAGGTTTGTGAAAATCCCCATTTTTGACTTTTTCGACACTACCGGCCCTGTTGTTTTTTTCAATTTTTGCCCACTTTGGAAAATCCTTCACTATTTTCACAAAACGCCCCAACTGTGCTTGATTTTGCTCCTTTTTCACCCAGCCCCCCCCCCCTCTGGCCTCTTTAAGCAAAGTTTGGGAAAATCCCCATTTTTGACTTTTTCGACACTACCGGCCCTGTCGTTTTTTTCAATTTTTGCCCACTTTGGAAAATCCTTCACAATTTTCACAAAACGCCCCAACTGTGCTTGATTTTGCTCCTTTTTCACCCAGCCCCCCCCCTCTGGCCTCTTTAAGCAAAGTTTGGGAAAATCCCCATTTTTGACTTTTTCGACACTACCGGACCTGTCGTTTTTTTCAAATTTTGCCCACTTTGGAAAATCCTTCACAATTTTCTCAAAACGCCCCAACTGTGCTTGATTTTGCTCATTTCTGACTCAGTCCGCCCCCCTGGCCCCTTTTAGCAAGGTTTGGGAAAATCCGCATTTTTGACTTTTTCGACACTACCGGCCCTGTCGTTTTTTTCAATTTTTGCCCACGTTGGAAAATCCTTCACAATTTTCCCAAAACGCCCCAACTGTGCTTGATTTTGCTCGTTTTTCAATCAGCCCGCCCCCTGGCCCCTTTTAGCAAAAATTTGGGAAAATCCCAATTTTTGACTTTTTCGACACTACCGGACCTGTCGTTTTTTTCAAATTTTGCCCACTTTGGAAAATCCTTCACAATTTTCACAAAACGCCCCAACTGTGCTTGATTTTGCTCCTTTTTCACCCAGCCCCCCCCTCTGGCCTCTTTAAGCAAAGTTTGGGAAAATCCCCATTTTTGACTTTTTCGACACTACCGGACCTGTCGTTTTTTTCAAATTTTGCCCGGTTTGGAAAATCCTTCACAATTTTCCCAAAACGCCCCAACTGTGCTTGATTTTGCTCCTTTCTGACTCAGTCCAACCCATGGCACCTTTTAGCAAGGTTTGTGAAAATCCCCATTTTTGACTTTTTCGACACTACCGGCCCTGTTGTTTTTTTCAATTTTTGCCCACTTTGGAAAATCCTTCACTATTTTCACAAAACGCCCCAACTGTGCTTGATTTTGCTCCTTTTTCACCCAGCCCCCCCCCCCTCTGGCCTCTTTAAGCAAAGTTTGGGAAAATCCCCATTTTTGACTTTTTCGACACTACCGGCCCTGTCGTTTTTTTCAATTTTTGCCCACTTTGGAAAATCCTTCACAATTTTCACAAAACGCCCCAACTGTGCTTGATTTTGCTCCTTTTTCACCCAGCCCCCCCCCTCTGGCCTCTTTAAGCAAAGTTTGGGAAAATCCCCATTTTTGACTTTTTCGACACTACCGGACCTGTCGTTTTTTTCAAATTTTGCCCACTTTGGAAAATCCTTCACAATTTTCTCAAAACGCCCCAACTGTGCTTGATTTTGCTCATTTCTGACTCAGTCCGCCCCCCTGGCCCCTTTTAGCAAGGTTTGGGAAAATCCGCATTTTTGACTTTTTCGACACTACCGGCCCTGTCGTTTTTTTCAATTTTTGCCCACGTTGGAAAATCCTTCACAATTTTCCCAAAACGCCCCAACTGTGCTTGATTTTGCTCGTTTTTCAATCAGCCCGCCCCCTGGCCCCTTTTAGCAAAAATTTGGGAAAATCCCAATTTTTGACTTTTTCGACACTACCGGACCTGTCGTTTTTTTCAAATTTTGCCCACTTTGGAAAATCCTTCACAATTTTCACAAAACGCCCCAACTGTGCTTGATTTTGCTCCTTTTTCACCCAGCCCCCCCCTCTGGCCTCTTTAAGCAAAGTTTGGGAAAATCCCCATTTTTGACTTTTTCGACACTACCGGACCTGTCGTTTTTTTCAAATTTTGCCCGGTTTGGAAAATCCTTCACAATTTTCCCAAAACGCCCCAACTGTGCTTGATTTTGCTCCTTTCTGACTCAGTCCGCCCCCCTGGCCCCTTTTAGCAAGGTTTGGGAAAATCCCCATTTTTGACTTTTTCGACACTACCGGCTTTGTCTTTTTTTTTCAAACTTCACCCGGTTTGGAAAATCCTTCACAATTTTCACAAAACGCCCCAACTGTGCTTGATTTTGCTCGTTTTTCAATAAGCCCGCCCCCTGGCCCCTTTTAGCAAAGATTTGGGAAAATCCGCATTTTTGACTTTTTCGACACTACCGGCCCTGTCTTTTTTTTCAAATTTAACCCGGTTTGGAAAATCCTTTACAATTTTCACAAAACGCCCCAACTGTGCTTGATTTTGCTCGTTTTTCAATAAGCCCGCCCCCTGGCCCCTTTTAGCAAAGATTTGGGAAAATCCGCAATTTTGACTTTTTCGACACTACCGGCCCTGTCGTTTTTTTCAAATTTTGCCCGGTTTGGAAAATCCTTCACAATTTTCTCAAAACGCCCCAACTGTGCTTGATTTTGCTCCTTTCTGACTCAGTCCACCCCCTGGCACCTTTTAGCAAGGTTTGTGAAAATCCCCATTTTTGACTTTTTCGACACTACCGGCCCTGTCGTTTTTTTCAATTTTTGCCCACTTTGGAAAATCCTTCACAATTTTCACAAAACGCCCCAACTGTGCTTGATTTTGCTCGTTTTTCAATTAGCCCGCCCCCTGGCCCCTTTTAGCAAAAATTTGGGAAAATCCCAATTTTTGACTTTTTCGACACTACCGGACCTGTCGTTTTTTTCAAATTTTGCCCACTTTGGAAAATCCTTCACAATTTTCTCAAAACGCCCCAACTGTGCTTGATTTTGCTCCTTTCTGACTCAGTCCGACCCCTGGCACTTTTTAGCAAGGTTTGTGAAAATCCCCATTTTTGACTTTTTCGACACTACCGGCCCTGTCGTTTTTTTTCAATTTTTGCCCACTTTGGAAAATCCTTCACAATTTTCACAAAACGCCCCAACTGTGCTTGATTTTGCTCCTTTTTCACCCAGCCCCCCCCTCTGGCCTCTTTAAGCAAAGTTTGGGAAAATCCCCATTTTTGACTTTTTCGACACTACCGGACCTGTCGTTTTTTTCAAATTTTGCCCGGTTTGGAAAATCCTTCACAATTTTCTCAAAACGCCCCAACTGTGCTTGATTTTGCTCATTTCTGACTCAGTCCGCCCCCCTGGCCCCTTTTAGCAAGGTTTGGGAAAATCCGCATTTTTGACTTTTTCGACACTACCAGCCCTGTCGTTTTTTTCAATTTTTGCCCACGTTGGAAAATCCTTCACAATTTTCCCAAAACGCCCCAACTGTGCTTGATTTTGCTCCTTTCTGACTCAGTCCGCCCCCCTGGCCCCTTTTAGCAAGGTTTGGGAAAATCCGCATTTTTGACTTTTTCGACACTACCGGCCCTGTCGTTTTTTTCAATTTTTGCCCACTTTGGAAAATCCTTCACAATTTTCAGAAAACGCCCCAACTGTGCTTGATTTTGCTCCTTTTTCACCCAGCCCCCCCCCTCTGGCCTCTTTAAGCAAAGTTTGGGAAAATCCCCATTTTTGACTTTTTCGACACTACCGGACCTGTCGTTTTTTTCAAATTTTGCCCGGTTTGGAAAATCCTTCACAATTTTCTCAAAACGCCCCAACTGTGCTTGATTTTGCTCATTTCTGACTCAGTCCGCCCCCCTGGCCCCTTTTAGCAAGGTTTGGGAAAATCCCCATTTTTGACTTTTTCGACACTACCGGCTTTGTCTTTTTTTTTCAAACTTCACCCGGTTTGGAAAATCCTTCACAATTTTCACAAAACGCCCCAACTGTGCTTGATTTTGCTCGTTTTTCAATAAGCCCGCCCCCTGGCCCCTTTTAGCAAAGATTTGGGAAAATCCGCATTTTTGACTTTTTCGACACTACCGGCCCTGTCTTTTTTTTCAAATTTAACCCGGTTTGGAAAATCCTTTACAATTTTCACAAAACGCCCCAACTGTGCTTGATTTTGCTCGTTTTTCAATAAGCCCGCCCCCTGGCCCCTTTTAGCAAAGATTTGGGAAAATCCGCAATTTTGACTTTTTCGACACTACCGGCCCTGTCGTTTTTTTCAAATTTTGCCCGGTTTGGAAAATCCTTCACAATTTTCTCAAAACGCCCCAACTGTGCTTGATTTTGCTCCTTTCTGACTCAGTCCACCCCCTGGCACCTTTTAGCAAGGTTTGTGAAAATCCCCATTTTTGACTTTTTCGACACTACCGGCCCTGTCGTTTTTTTCAATTTTTGCCCACTTTGGAAAATCCTTCACAATTTTCACAAAACGCCCCAACTGTGCTTGATTTTGCTCGTTTTTCAATTAGCCCGCCCCCTGGCCCCTTTTAGCAAAAATTTGGGAAAATCCCAATTTTTGACTTTTTCGACACTACCGGACCTGTCGTTTTTTTCAAATTTTGCCCACTTTGGAAAATCCTTCACAATTTTCTCAAAACGCCCCAACTGTGCTTGATTTTGCTCCTTTCTGACTCAGTCCGACCCCTGGCACATTTTAGCAAGGTTTGTGAAAATCCCCATTTTTGACTTTTTCGACACTACCGGCCCTGTCGTTTTTTTTCAATTTTTGCCCACTTTGGAAAATCCTTCACAATTTTCACAAAACGCCCCAACTGTGCTTGATTTTGCTCCTTTTTCACCCAGCCCCCCCCTCTGGCCTCTTTAAGCAAAGTTTGGGAAAATCCCCATTTTTGACTTTTTCGACACTACCGGACCTGTCGTTTTTTTCAAATTTTGCCCGGTTTGGAAAATCCTTCACAATTTTCTCAAAACGCCCCAACTGTGCTTGATTTTGCTCATTTCTGACTCAGTCCGCCCCCCTGGCCCCTTTTAGCAAGGTTTGGGAAAATCCGCATTTTTGACTTTTTCGACACTACCAGCCCTGTCGTTTTTTTCAATTTTTGCCCACGTTGGAAAATCCTTCACAATTTTCCCAAAACGCCCCAACTGTGCTTGATTTTGCTCCTTTCTGACTCAGTCCAACCCATGGCACCTTTTAGCAAGGTTTGTGAAAATCCCCATTTTTGACTTTTTCGACACTACCGGCCCTGTTGTTTTTTTCAATTTTTGCCCACTTTGGAAAATCCTTCACTATTTTCACAAAACGCCCCAACTGTGCTTGATTTTGCTCCTTTTTCACCAAGCCCCCCCCCCCTCTGGCCTCTTTAAGCAAAGTTTGGGAAAATCCCCATTTTTGACTTTTTCGACACTACCGGCACTGTCGTTTTTTTCAAATTTTGCCCGGTTTGGAAAATCCTTCACAATTTTCCCAAAACGCCCCAACTGTGCTTGATTTTGCTCATTTCTGACTCAGTCCGCCCCCCTGGCCCCTTTTAGCAAGGTTTGGGAAAATCCGCATTTTTGACTTTTTCGACACTACCGGCCCTGTCGTTTTTTTCAATTTTTGCCCACTTTGGAAAATCCTTCACAATTTTCAGAAAACGCCCCAACTGTGCTTGATTTTGCTCCTTTTTCACCCAGCCCCCCCCCTCTGGCCTCTTTAAGCAAAGTTTGGGAAAATCCCCATTTTTGACTTTTTCGACACTACCGGACCTGTCGTTTTTTTCAAATTTTGCCCGGTTTGGAAAATCCTTCACAATTTTCTCAAAACGCCCCAACTGTGCTTGATTTTGCTCATTTCTGACTCAGTCCGCCCCCCTGGCCCCTTTTAGCAAGGTTTGGGAAAATCCGCATTTTTGACTTTTTCGACACTACCGGCCCTGTCGTTTTTTTCAATTTTTGCCCACGTTGGAAAATCCTTCACAATTTTCCCAAAACGCCCCAACTGTGCTTGATTTTGCTCGTTTTTCAATCAGCCCGCCCCCTGGCCCCTTTTAGCAAAAATTTGGGAAAATCCCAATTTTTGACTTTTTCGACACTACCGGACCTGTCGTTTTTTTCAAATTTTGCCCACTTTGGAAAATCCTTCACAATTTTCTCAAAACGCCCCAACTGTGCTTGATTTTGCTCCTTTCTGACTCAGTCCACCCCCTGGCACCTTTTAGCAAGGTTTGTGAAAATCCCCATTTTTGACTTTTTCGACACTACCGGCCCTGTCGTTTTTTTCAATTTTTGCCCACTTTGGAAAATCCTTCACAATTTTCACAAAACGCCCCAACTGAGCTTGATTTTGCTCGTTTTTCAATAAGCCCGCCCCCTGGCCCCTTTTAGCAAAGATTTGGGAAAATCCACATTTTTGACTTTTTCGACACTACCGGCCCTGTCGTTTTTTTTCAATTTTTGCCCACTTTGGAAAATCCTTCACAATTTTCTCAAAACGCCCCAACTGTGCTTGATTTTGCTCATTTCTGACTCAGTCCGCCCCCCTGGCACCTTTTAGCAAAAATTTGGGAAAATCCCAATTTTTGACTTTTTCGACACTATCGGACCTGTCGTTTTTTTCAAATTTTGCCCACTTTGGGAAATCCTTCACAATTTTCTCAAAACGCCCCAACTGTGCTTGATTTTGCTCCTTTCTGACTCAGTCCAACCCCTGGCACCTTTTAGCAAGGTTTGTGAAAATCCCCATTTTTGACTTTTTCGACACTACCGGCCCTGTCGTTTTTTTCAATTTTTGCCCACTTTGGAAAATCCTTCACAATTTTCACAAAACGCCCCAACTGTGCTTGATTTTGCTCCTTTTTCACCCAGCCCCCCCCTCTGGCCTCTTTAAGCAAAGTTTGGGAAAATCCCCATTTTTGACTTTTTCGACACTACCGGCCCTGTCGTTTTTTTCAAATTTTGCCCGGTTTGGAAAATCCTTCACAATTTTCCCAAAACGCCCCAACTGTGCTTGATTTTGCTCCTTTCTGACTCAGTCCACCCCCTGGCACCTTTTAGCAAGGTTTGTGAAAATCCCCATTTTTGACTTTTTCGACACTACCGGCCCTGTCGTTTTTTTTCAATTTTTGCCCACTTTGGAAAATCCTTCACAATTTTCACAAAACGCCCCAACTGTGCTTGATTTTGCTCCTTTTTCACCCAGCCCCCCCCTCTGGCCTCTTTAAGCAAAGTTTGGGAAAATCCCCATTTTTGACTTTTTCGACACTACCGGCACTGTCGTTTTTTTCAAATTTTGCCCGGTTTGGAAAATCCTTCACAATTTTCTCAAAACGCCCCAACTGTGCTTGATTTTGCTCATTTCTGACTCAGTCCGCCCCCCTGGCACCTTTTAGCAAGGTTTGGGAAAATCCCCATTTTTGACTTTTTCGACACTACCGGCCCTGTCTTTTTTTCAAATTTTTCCCGGTTTGGAAAATCCTTCACAATTTTCACAAAACGCCCCAACTGTGCTTGATTTTGCTCCTTTTTCACCCAGCCCCCCCCCTGTCCTCTTTAAGCAAAGTTTGGGAAAATCCCCATTTTTGACTTTTTCGACACTACCGGCCCTGTCGTTTTTTTCAATTTTTGCCCACTTTGGAAAATCCTTCACAATTTTCACAAAACGCCCCAACTGTGCTTGATTTTGCTCCTTTTTCACCCAGCCCCCCCATCTGGCCTCTTTAAGCAAAGTTTGGGAAAATCCCCATTTTTGACTTTTTCGACACTACCGGCACTGTCGTTTTTTTCAAATTTTGCCCGGTTTGGAAAATCCTTCACAATTTTCACAAAACGCCCCAACTGTGCTTGATTTTGCTCCTTTCTGACTCAGTCCGCCCCCCTGGCCCCTTTTAGCAAGGTTTGGGAAAATCCCCATTTTTGACTTTTTCGACACTACCGGCCCTGTCGTTTTTTTCAAATTTTGCCCGGTTTGGAAAATCCTTCACAATTTTCTCAAAACGCCCCAACTGTGCTTGATTTTGCTCATTTCTGACTCAGTCCGCCCCCCTGGCCCCTTTTAGCAAGGTTTGGGAAAATCTGCATTTTTGACTTTTTCGACACTACCGGCCCTGTCGTTTTTTTAAATTTTTGCCCACTTTGGAAAATCCTTCACAATTTTCACACAACGCCCCAACTGTGCTTGATTTTGCTCCTTTCTGAATCAGCCCGCCCCTCTGGCCCCTTTTAGCAAGGTTTGGGAAAATCCCCATTTTTGACTTTTTCGACACTACCGGCCCTGTCGTTTTTTTCAATTTTTGCCCACTATGGAAAATCCTTCACAATTTTCACAAAACGCCCCAACTGTGCTTGATTTTGCTCGTTTTTCAATCAGCCCGCCCCCTGGCCCCTTTTAGCAAAAATTTGGGAAAATCCCAATTTTTGACTTTTTCGACACTACCGGACCTGTCGTTTTTTTCAAATTTTGCCCACTTTGGAAAATCCTTCACAATTTTCTCAAAACGCCCCAACTGTGCTTGATTTTGCTCCTTTCTGACTCAGTCCACCCCCTGGCACCTTTTAGCAAGGTTTGTGAAAATCCCCATTTTTGACTTTTTCGACACTACCGGCCCTGTCGTTTTTTTTCAATTTTTGCCCACTTTGGAAAATCCTTCACAATTTTCACAAAACGCCCCAACTGTGCTTGATTTTGCTCCTTTTTCACCCAGCCCCCCCCCTCTGGCCTCTTTAAGCAAAGTTTGGGAAAATCCCCATTTTTGACTTTTTCGACACTACCGGCACTGTCGTTTTTTTCAAATTTTGCCCGGTTTGGAAAATCCTTCACAATTTTCTCAAAACGCCCCAACTGTGCTTGATTTTGCTCATTTCTGACTCAGTCCGCCCCCCTGGCACCTTTTAGCAAGGTTTGGGAAAATCCCCATTTTTGACTTTTTCGACACTACCGGCCCTGTCTTTTTTTCAAATTTTTCCCGGTTTGGAAAATCCTTCACAATTTTCACAAAACGCCCCAACTGTGCTTGATTTTGCTCCTTTTTCACCCAGCCCCCCCCCTGTCCTCTTTAAGCAAAGTTTGGGAAAATCCCCATTTTTGACTTTTTCGACACTACCGGCCCTGTCGTTTTTTTCAATTTTTGCCCACTTTGGAAAATCCTTCACAATTTTCACAAAACGCCCCAACTGTGCTTGATTTTGCTCCTTTTTCACCCAGGCCCCCCCCTCTGGCCTCTTTAAGCAAAGTTTGGGAAAATCCCCATTTTTGACTTTTTCGACACTACCGGCACTGTCGTTTTTTTCAAATTTTGCCCGGTTTGGAAAATCCTTCACAATTTTCCCAAAATGCCCAACTGTGCTTGATTTTGCTCCTTTCTGACTCAGTCCGCCCCCCTGGCCCCTTTTAGCAAGGTTTGGGAAAATCCCCATTTTTGACTTTTTCGACACTACCGGCCCTGTCGTTTTTTTCAATTTTTGCCCACTTTGGAAAATCCTTCACAATTTTCACAAAACGCCCCAACTGTGCTTGATTTTGCTCGTTTTTCACTCAGCCCCCCCCTCTGGCCTCTTTAAGCAAATTTTGTGAAAATCCCCATTTTTGACTTTTTCGACACTACCGGCCCTGTCGTTTTTTTCAATTTTTGCCCACGTTGGAAAATCCTTCACAATTTTCCCAAAACGCCCCAACTGTGCTTGATTTTGCTCGTTTTTCAATCAGCCCGCCCCCTGGCCCCTTTTAGCAAAAATTTGGGAAAATCCCAATTTTTGACTTTTTCGACACTACCGGACCTGTCGTTTTTTTCAAATTTTGCCCACTTTGGAAAATCCTTCACAATTTTCTCAAAACGCCCCAACTGTGCTTGATTTTGCTCCTTTCTGACTCAGTCCACCCCCTGGCACCTTTTAGCAAAGTTTGGGAAAATCCCCATTTTTGACTTTTTCGACACTACCGGCACTGTCGTTTTTTTCAAATTTTGCCCGGTTTGGAAAATCCTTCACAATTTTCCCAAAACGCCCCAACTGTGCTTGATTTTGCTCCTTTCTGACTCAGTCCGCCCCCCTGGCCCCTTTTAGCAAGGTTTGGGAAAATCCCCATTTTTGACTTTTTCGACACTACCGGCTTTGTCTTTTTTTTCAAACTTTACCCGGTTTGGAAAATCCTTCACAATTTTCACAAAACGCCCCAACTGTGCTTGATTTTGCTCGTTTTTCAATAAGCCCGCCCCCTGGCCCCTTTTAGCAAAGATTTGGGAAAATCCGCATTTTTGACTTTTTCGACACTACCGGCCCTGTCTTTTTTTTCAAATTTAACCCGGTTTGGAAAATCCTTTACAATTTTCACAAAACGCCCCAACTGTGCTTGATTTTGCTCGTTTTTCAATAAGCCCGCCCCCTGGCCCCTTTTAGCAAAGATTTGGGAAAATCCGCATTTTTGACTTTTTCGACACTACCGGCCCTGTCGTTTTTTTCAAATTTTGCCCGGTTTGGAAAATCCTTCACAATTTTCTCAAAACGCCCCAACTGTGCTTGATTTTGCTCCTTTCTGACTCAGTCCACCCCCTGGCACCTTTTAGCAAGGTTTGTGAAAATCCCCATTTTTGACTTTTTCGACACTACCGGCCCTGTCGTTTTTTTCAATTTTTGCCCACTTTGGAAAATCCTTCACAATTTTCACAAAACGCCCCAACTGTGCTTGATTTTGCTCCTTTTTCACCCAGCCCCCCCCCTCTGGCCTCTTTAAGCAAAGTTTGGGAAAATCCCCATTTTTGACTTTTTCGACACTACCGGACCTGTCGTTTTTTTCAAATTTTGCCCGGTTTGGAAAATCCTTCACAATTTTCTCAAAACGCCCCAACTGTGCTTGATTTTGCTCATTTCTGACTCAGTCCGCCCCCCTGGCCCCTTTTAGCAAGGTTTGGGAAAATCCGCATTTTTGACTTTTTCGACACTACCGGCCCTGTCGTTTTTTTCAATTTTTGCCCACGTTGGAAAATCCTTCACAATTTTCCCAAAACGCCCCAACCGTGCTTGATTTTGTTCGTTTTTCAATCAGCCCGCCCCCTGGCCCCTTTTAGCAAAAATTTGGGAAAATCCCAATTTTTGACTTTTTCGACACTACCGGACCTGTCGTTTTTTTCAAATTTTGCCCACTTTGGAAAATCCTTCACAATTTTCTCAAAACGCCCCAACTGTGCTTGATTTTGCTCCTTTCTGACTCAGTCCACCCCCTGGCACCTTTTAGCAAGGTTTGTGAAAATCCCCATTTTTGACTTTTTCGACACTACCGGCCCTGTCGTTTTTTTTCAATTTTTGCCCACTTTGGAAAATCCTTCACAATTTTCACAAAACGCCCCAACTGTGCTTGATTTTGCTCCTTTTTCACCCAGCCCCCCCCTCTGGCCTCTTTAAGCAAAGTTTGGGAAAATCCCCATTTTTGACTTTTTCGACACTACCGGCACTGTCGTTTTTTTCAAATTTTGCCCGGTTTGGAAAATCCTTCACAATTTTCTCAAAACGCCCCAACTGTGCTTGATTTTGCTCATTTCTGACTCAGTCCGCCCCCCTGGCCCCTTTTAGCAAGGTTTGGGAAAATCCGCATTTTTGACTTTTTCGACACTACCGGCCCTGTCGTTTTTTTCAATTTTTGCCCACGTTGGAAAATCCTTCACAATTTTCCCAAAACGCCCCAACCGTGCTTGATTTTGTTCGTTTTTCAATCAGCCCGCCCCCTGGCCCCTTTTAGCAAAAATTTGGGAAAATCCCAATTTTTGACTTTTTCGACACTACCGGACCTGTCGTTTTTTTCAAATTTTGCCCACTTTGGAAAATCCTTCACAATTTTCTCAAAACGCCCCAACTGTGCTTGATTTTGCTCCTTTCTGACTCAGTCCACCCCCTGGCACCTTTTAGCAAGGTTTGTGAAAATCCCCATTTTTGACTTTTTCGACACTACCGGCCCTGTCGTTTTTTTTCAATTTTTGCCCACTTTGGAAAATCCTTCACAATTTTCACAAAACGCCCCAACTGTGCTTGATTTTGCTCCTTTTTCACCCAGCCCCCCCCTCTGGCCTCTTTAAGCAAAGTTTGGGAAAATCCCCATTTTTGACTTTTTCGACACTACCGGCACTGTCGTTTTTTTCAAATTTTGCCCGGTTTGGAAAATCCTTCACAATTTTCTCAAAACGCCCCAACTGTGCTTGATTTTGCTCATTTCTGACTCAGTCCGCCCCCCTGGCACCTTTTAGCAAGGTTTGGGAAAATCCCCATTTTTGACTTTTTCGACACTACCGGCCCTGTCTTTTTTTCAAATTTTTCCCGGTTTGGAAAATCCTTCACAATTTTCACAAAACGCCCCAACTGTGCTTGATTTTGCTCCTTTTTCACCCAGCCCCCCCCCTGTCCTCTTTAAGCAAAGTTTGGGAAAATCCCCATTTTTGACTTTTTCGACACTACCGGCCCTGTCGTTTTTTTCAATTTTTGCCCACTTTGGAAAATCCTTCACAATTTTCACAAAACGCCCCAACTGTGCTTGATTTTGCTCCTTTTTCACCCAGGCCCCCCCCTCTGGCCTCTTTAAGCAAAGTTTGGGAAAATCCCCATTTTTGACTTTTTCGACACTACCGGCACTGTCGTTTTTTTCAAATTTTGCCCGGTTTGGAAAATCCTTCACAATTTTCCCAAAATGCCCAACTGTGCTTGATTTTGCTCCTTTCTGACTCAGTCCGCCCCCCTGGCCCCTTTTAGCAAGGTTTGGGAAAATCCCCATTTTTGACTTTTTCGACACTACCGGCCCTGTCGTTTTTTTCAATTTTTGCCCACTTTGGAAAATCCTTCACAATTTTCACAAAACGCCCCAACTGTGCTTGATTTTGCTCGTTTTTCACTCAGCCCCCCCCTCTGGCCTCTTTAAGCAAATTTTGTGAAAATCCCCATTTTTGACTTTTTCGACACTACCGGCCCTGTCGTTTTTTTCAATTTTTGCCCACGTTGGAAAATCCTTCACAATTTTCCCAAAACGCCCCAACTGTGCTTGATTTTGCTCGTTTTTCAATCAGCCCGCCCCCTGGCCCCTTTTAGCAAAAATTTGGGAAAATCCCAATTTTTGACTTTTTCGACACTACCGGACCTGTCGTTTTTTTCAAATTTTGCCCACTTTGGAAAATCCTTCACAATTTTCTCAAAACGCCCCAACTGTGCTTGATTTTGCTCCTTTCTGACTCAGTCCACCCCCTGGCACCTTTTAGCAAAGTTTGGGAAAATCCCCATTTTTGACTTTTTCGACACTACCGGCACTGTCGTTTTTTTCAAATTTTGCCCGGTTTGGAAAATCCTTCACAATTTTCCCAAAACGCCCCAACTGTGCTTGATTTTGCTCCTTTCTGACTCAGTCCGCCCCCCTGGCCCCTTTTAGCAAGGTTTGGGAAAATCCCCATTTTTGACTTTTTCGACACTACCGGCTTTGTCTTTTTTTTCAAACTTTACCCGGTTTGGAAAATCCTTCACAATTTTCACAAAACGCCCCAACTGTGCTTGATTTTGCTCGTTTTTCAATAAGCCCGCCCCCTGGCCCCTTTTAGCAAAGATTTGGGAAAATCCGCATTTTTGACTTTTTCGACACTACCGGCCCTGTCTTTTTTTTCAAATTTAACCCGGTTTGGAAAATCCTTTACAATTTTCACAAAACGCCCCAACTGTGCTTGATTTTGCTCGTTTTTCAATAAGCCCGCCCCCTGGCCCCTTTTAGCAAAGATTTGGGAAAATCCGCATTTTTGACTTTTTCGACACTACCGGCCCTGTCGTTTTTTTCAAATTTTGCCCGGTTTGGAAAATCCTTCACAATTTTCTCAAAACGCCCCAACTGTGCTTGATTTTGCTCCTTTCTGACTCAGTCCACCCCCTGGCACCTTTTAGCAAGGTTTGTGAAAATCCCCATTTTTGACTTTTTCGACACTACCGGCCCTGTCGTTTTTTTCAATTTTTGCCCACTTTGGAAAATCCTTCACAATTTTCACAAAACGCCCCAACTGTGCTTGATTTTGCTCCTTTTTCACCCAGCCCCCCCCTCTGGCCTCTTTAAGCAAAGTTTGGGAAAATCCCCATTTTTGACTTTTTCGACACTACCGGACCTGTCGTTTTTTTCAAATTTTGCCCGGTTTGGAAAATCCTTCACAATTTTCTCAAAACGCCCCAACTGTGCTTGATTTTGCTCATTTCTGACTCAGTCCGCCCCCCTGGCCCCTTTTAGCAAGGTTTGGGAAAATCCGCATTTTTGACTTTTTCGACACTACCGGCCCTGTCGTTTTTTTCAATTTTTGCCCACTATGGAAAATCCTTCACAATTTTCCCAAAACGCCCCAACCGTGCTTGATTTTGTTCGTTTTTCAATCAGCCCGCCCCCTGGCCCCTTTTAGCAAAAATTTGGGAAAATCCGCATTTTTGACTTTTTCGACACTACCGGACCTGTCGTTTTTTTCAAATTTTGCCCACTTTGGAAAATCCTTCACAATTTTCTCAAAACGCCCCAACTGTGCTTGATTTTGCTCCTTTCTGACTCAGTCCACCCCCTGGCACCTTTTAGCAAGGTTTGTGAAAATCCCCATTTTTGACTTTTTCGACACTACCGGCCCTGTCGTTTTTTTCAATTTTTGCCCACTTTGGAAAATCCTTCACAATTTTCACAAAACGCCCCAACTGTGCTTGATTTTGCTCCTTTTTCACCCAGCCCCCCCCCTCTGGCCTCTTTAAGCAAAGATTTGGGAAAATCCGCATTTTTGACTTTTTCGACACTACCGGCCCTGTCGTTTTTTTCAATTTTTGCCCACTTTGGAAAATCCTTCACAATTTTCACAAAACGCCCCAACTGTGCTTGATTTTGCTCCTTTTTCACCCAGCCCCCCCCTCTGGCCTCTTTAAGCAAAGTTTGGGAAAATCCCCATTTTTGACTTTTTCGACACTACCGGACCTGTCGTTTTTTTCAAATTTTGCCCGGTTTGGAAAATCCTTCACAATTTTCCCAAAACGCCCCAACTGTGCTTGATTTTGCTCCTTTCTGACTCAGTCCGCCCCCCTGGCCCCTTTTAGCAAGGTTTGGGAAAATCCCCATTTTTGACTTTTTCGACACTACCGGCTTTGTCTTTTTTTTTCAAACTTCACCCGGTTTGGAAAATCCTTCACAATTTTCACAAAATGCCCAACTGTGCTTGATTTTGCTCCTTTCTGACTCAGTCCGCCCCCCTGGCCCCTTTTAGCAAGGTTTGGGAAAATCCCCATTTTTGACTTTTTCGACACTACCGGCCCTGTCGTTTTTTTCAATTTTTGCCCACTTTGGAAAATCCTTCACAATTTTCACAAAACGCCCCAACTGTGCTTGATTTTGCTCGTTTTTCATTCAGCCCCCCCCTCTGGCCTCTTTAAGCAAATTTTGTGAAAATCCCCATTTTTGACTTTTTCGACACTACCGGCCCTGTCGTTTTTTTCAATTTTTGCCCACGTTGGAAAATCCTTCACAATTTTCCCAAAACGCCCCAACTGTGCTTGATTTTGCTCGTTTTTCAATCAGCCCGCCCCCTGGCCCCTTTTAGCAAAAATTTGGGAAAATCCCAATTTTTGACTTTTTCGACACTACCGGACCTGTCGTTTTTTTCAAATTTTGCCCACTTTGGAAAATCCTTCACAATTTTCTCAAAACGCCCCAACTGTGCTTGATTTTGCTCCTTTCTGACTCAGTCCACCCCCTGGCACCTTTTAGCAAGGTTTGTGAAAATCCCCATTTTTGACTTTTTCGACACTACCGGCCCTGTCGTTTTTTTCAATTTTTGCCCACTTTGGAAAATCCTTCACAATTTTCACAAAACGCCCCAACTGTGCTTGATTTTGCTCCTTTTTCACCCAGCCCCCCCCTCTGGCCTCTTTAAGCAAAGTTTGGGAAAATCCCCATTTTTGACTTTTTCGACACTACCGGCACTGTCGTTTTTTTCAAATTTTGCCCGGTTTGGAAAATCCTTCACAATTTTCCCAAAACGCCCCAACTGTGCTTGATTTTGCTCCTTTCTGACTCAGTCCGCCCCCCTGGCCCCTTTTAGCAAGGTTTGGGAAAATCCCCATTTTTGACTTTTTCGACACTACCGGCTTTGTCTTTTTTTTCAAACTTTACCCGGTTTGGAAAATCCTTCACAATTTTCACAAAACGCCCCAACTGTGCTTGATTTTGCTCGTTTTTCAATAAGCCCGCCCCCTGGCCCCTTTTAGCAAAGATTTGGGAAAATCCGCATTTTTGACTTTTTCGACACTACCGGCCCTGTCTTTTTTTTCAAATTTAACCCGGTTTGGAAAATCCTTTACAATTTTCTCAAAACGCCCCAACTGTGCTTGATTTTGCTCATTTCTGACTCAGTCCGCCCCCCTGGCCCCTTTTAGCAAGGTTTGGGAAAATCCACATTTTTGACTTTTTCGACACTACCGGCCCTGTCGTTTTTTTCAATTTTTGCCCACGTTGGAAAATCCTTCACAATTTTCCCAAAACGCCCCAACCGTGCTTGATTTTGTTCGTTTTTCAATCAGCCCGCCCCCTGGCCCCTTTTAGCAAAAATTTGGGAAAATCCGCATTTTTGACTTTTTCGACACTACCGGACCTGTCGTTTTTTTCAAATTTTGCCCACTTTGGAAAATCCTTCACAATTTTCTCAAAACGCCCCAACTGTGCTTGATTTTGCTCCTTTCTGACTCAGTCCACCCCCTGGCACCTTTTAGCAAGGTTTGTGAAAATCCCCATTTTTGACTTTTTCGACACTACCGGCCCTGTCGTTTTTTTCAATTTTTGCCCACTTTGGAAAATCCTTCACAATTTTCACAAAACGCCCCAACTGTGCTTGATTTTGCTCCTTTTTCACCCAGCCCCCCCCCTCTGGCCTCTTTAAGCAAAGATTTGGGAAAATCCGCATTTTTGACTTTTTCGACACTACCGGCCCTGTCGTTTTTTTCAATTTTTGCCCACTTTGGAAAATCCTTCACAATTTTCACAAAACGCCCCAACTGTGCTTGATTTTGCTCCTTTTTCACCCAGCCCCCCCCCCTCTGGCCTCTTTAAGCAAAGTTTGGGAAAATCCCCATTTTTGACTTTTTCGACACTACCGGACCTGTCGTTTTTTTCAAATTTTGCCCACTTTGGAAAATCCTTCACAATTTTCTCAAAACGCCCCAACTGTGCTTGATTTTGCTCATTTCTGACTCAGTCCGCCCCCCTGGCCCCTTTTAGCAAGGTTTGGGAAAATCCCCATTTTTGACTTTTTCGACACTACCGGCCCTGTCGTTTTTTTCAATTTTTGCCCACGTTGGAAAATCCTTCACAATTTTCCCAAAACGCCCCAACTGTGCTTGATTTTGCTCCTTTCTGACTCAGTCCGCCCCCCTGGCCCCTTTTAGCAAGGTTTGGGAAAATCCCCATTTTTGACTTTTTCGACACTACCGGCTTTGTCTTTTTTTTTCAAACTTCACCCGGTTTGGAAAATCCTTCACAATTTTCACAAAACGCCCCAACTGTGCTTGATTTTGCTCGTTTTTCAATAAGCCCGCCCCCTGGCCCCTTTTAGCAAAGATTTGGGAAAATCCGCATTTTTGACTTTTTCGACACTACCGGCCCTGTCTTTTTTTTCAAATTTAACCCGGTTTGGAAAATCCTTTACAATTTTCACAAAACGCCCCAACTGTGCTTGATTTTGCTCGTTTTTCAATAAGCCCGCCCCCTGGTCCCTTTTAGCAAAGATTTGGGAAAATCCGCAATTTTGACTTTTTCGACACTACCGGCCCTGTCGTTTTTTTCAAATTTTGCCCGGTTTGGAAAATCCTTCACAATTTTCTCAAAACGCCCCAACTGTGCTTGATTTTGCTCCTTTCTGACTCAGTCCACCCCCTGGCACCTTTTAGCAAAGTTTGGGAAAATCCCCATTTTTGACTTTTTCGACACTACCGGACCTGTCGTTTTTTTCAAATTTTGCCCGGTTTGGAAAATCCTTCACAATTTTCTCAAAACGCCCCAACTGTGCTTGATTTTGCTCATTTCTGACTCAGTCCGCCCCCCTGGCCCCTTTTAGCAAGGTTTGGGAAAATCCCCATTTTTGACTTTTTCGACACTACCGGCCCTGTCGTTTTTTTCAAATTTTGCCCGGTTTGGAAAATCCTTCACAATTTTCTCAAAACGCCCCAACTGTGCTTGATTTTGCTCCTTTCTGACTCAGTCCACCCCCTGGCACCTTTTAGCAAAGTTTGGGAAAATCCCCATTTTTGACTTTTTCGACACTACCGGACCTGTCGTTTTTTTCAAATTTTGCCCGGTTTGGAAAATCCTTCACAATTTTCTCAAAACGCCCCAACTGTGCTTGATTTTGCTCATTTCTGACTCAGTCCGCCCCCCTGGCCCCTTTTAGCAAGGTTTGGGAAAATCCACATTTTTGACTTTTTCGACACTACCGGCCCTGTCGTTTTTTTCAATTTTTGCCCACGTTGGAAAATCCTTCACAATTTTCCCAAAACGCCCCAACCGTGCTTGATTTTGTTCGTTTTTCAATCAGCCCGCCCCCTGGCCCCTTTTAGCAAAAATTTGGGAAAATCCGCATTTTTGACTTTTTCGACACTACCGGACCTGTCGTTTTTTCAAATTTTGCCCACTTTGGAAAATCCTTCACAATTTTCTCAAAACGCCCCAACTGTGCTTGATTTTGCTCCTTTCTGACTCAGTCCACCCCCTGGCACCTTTTAGCAAGGTTTGTGAAAATCCCCATTTTTGACTTTTTCGACACTACCGGCCCTGTCGTTTTTTTCAATTTTTGCCCACTTTGGAAAATCCTTCACAATTTTCACAAAACGCCCCAACTGTGCTTGATTTTGCTCCTTTTTCACCCAGCCCCCCCCCCTCTGGCCTCTTTAAGCAAAGATTTGGGAAAATCCGCATTTTTGACTTTTTCGACACTACCGGCCCTGTCGTTTTTTTCAATTTTTGCCCACTTTGGAAAATCCTTCACAATTTTCACAAAACGCCCCAACTGTGCTTGATTTTGCTCCTTTTTCACCCAGCCCCCCCCCTCTGGCCTCTTTAAGCAAAGTTTGGGAAAATCCCCATTTTTGACTTTTTCGACACTACCGGACCTGTCGTTTTTTTCAAATTTTGCCCACTTTGGAAAATCCTTCACAATTTTCTCAAAACGCCCCAACTGTGCTTGATTTTGCTCATTTCTGACTCAGTCCGCCCCCCTGGCCCCTTTTAGCAAGGTTTGGGAAAATCCGCATTTTTGACTTTTTCGAAACTACCGGCCCTGTCGTTTTTTTCAATTTTTGCCCACTTTGGAAAATCCTTCACAATTTTCCCAAAACGCCCCAACTGTGCTTGATTTTGCTCGTTTTTCAATCAGCCCGCCCCCTGGCCCCTTTTAGCAAAAATTTGGGAAAATCCCAATTTTTGACTTTTTCGACACTACCGGACCTGTCGTTTTTTTCAAATTTTGCCCACTTTGGAAAATCCTTCACAATTTTCACAAAACGCCCCAACTGTGCTTGATTTTGCTCCTTTTTCACCCAGCCCCCCCCTCTGGCCTCTTTAAGCAAAGTTTGGGAAAATCCCCATTTTTGACTTTTTCGACACTACCGGACCTGTCGTTTTTTTCAAATTTTGCCCGGTTTGGAAAATCCTTCACAATTTTCCCAAAACGCCCCAACTGTGCTTGATTTTGCTCCTTTCTGACTCAGTCCGCCCCCCTGGCCCCTTTTAGCAAGGTTTGGGAAAATCCCCATTTTTGACTTTTTCGACACTACCGGCTTTGTCTTTTTTTTTCAAACTTCACCCGGTTTGGAAAATCCTTCACAATTTTCACAAAACGCCCCAACTGTGCTTGATTTTGCTCGTTTTTCAATAAGCCCGCCCCCTGGCCCCTTTTAGCAAAGATTTGGGAAAATCCGCATTTTTGACTTTTTCGACACTACCGGCCCTGTCTTTTTTTTCAAATTTAACCCGGTTTGGAAAATCCTTTACAATTTTCACAAAACGCCCCAACTGTGCTTGATTTTGCTCGTTTTTCAATAAGCCCGCCCCCTGGCCCCTTTTAGCAAAGATTTGGGAAAATCCGCAATTTTGACTTTTTCGACACTACCGGCCCTGTCGTTTTTTTCAAATTTTGCCCGGTTTGGAAAATCCTTCACAATTTTCTCAAAACGCCCCAACTGTGCTTGATTTTGCTCCTTTCTGACTCAGTCCACCCCCTGGCACCTTTTAGCAAGGTTTGTGAAAATCCCCATTTTTGACTTTTTCGACACTACCGGCCCTGTCGTTTTTTTCAATTTTTGCCCACTTTGGAAAATCCTTCACAATTTTCACAAAACGCCCCAACTGTGCTTGATTTTGCTCGTTTTTCAATTAGCCCGCCCCCTGGCCCCTTTTAGCAAAAATTTGGGAAAATCCCAATTTTTGACTTTTTCGACACTACCGGACCTGTCGTTTTTTTCAAATTTTGCCCACTTTGGAAAATCCTTCACAATTTTCTCAAAACGCCCCAACTGTGCTTGATTTTGCTCCTTTCTGACTCAGTCCAACCCATGGCACCTTTTAGCAAGGTTTGTGAAAATCCCCATTTTTGACTTTTTCGACACTACCGGCACTGTCGTTTTTTTCAAATTTTGCCCGGTTTGGAAAATCCTTCACAATTTTCCCAAAACGCCCCAACTGTGCTTGATTTTGCTCATTTCTGACTCAGTCCGCCCCCCTGGCCCCTTTTAGCAAGGTTTGGGAAAATTCGCATTTTTGACTTTTTCGACACTACCGGCCCTGTCGTTTTTTTCAATTTTTGCCCACTTTGGAAAATCCTTCACAATTTTCAGAAAACGCCCCAACTGTGCTTGATTTTGCTCCTTTTTCACCCAGCCCCCCCCCTCTGGCCTCTTTAAGCAAAGTTTGGGAAAATCCCCATTTTTGACTTTTTCGACACTACCGGACCTGTCGTTTTTTTCAAATTTTGCCCGGTTTGGAAAATCCTTCACAATTTTCTCAAAACGCCCCAACTGTGCTTGATTTTGCTCATTTCTGACTCAGTCCGCCCCCCTGGCCCCTTTTAGCAAGGTTTGGGAAAATCCGCATTTTTGACTTTTTCGACACTACCGGCCCTGTCGTTTTTTTCAATTTTTGCCCACGTTGGAAAATCCTTCACAATTTTCCCAAAACGCCCCAACTGTGCTTGATTTTGCTCGTTTTTCAATCAGCCCGCCCCCTGGCCCCTTTTAGCAAAAATTTGGGAAAATCCCAATTTTTGACTTTTTCGACACTACCGGACCTGTCGTTTTTTTCAATTTTTGCCCACTTTGGAAAATCCTTCACAATTTTCACAAAACGCCCCAACTGTGCTTGATTTTGCTCCTTTTTCACCCAGCCCCCCCCCCTCTGGCCTCTTTAAGCAAAGTTTGGGAAAATCCCCATTTTTGACTTTTTCGACACTACCGGACCTGTCGTTTTTTTCAAATTTTGCCCACTTTGGAAAATCCTTCACAATTTTCTCAAAACGCCCCAACTGTGCTTGATTTTGCTCATTTCTGACTCAGTCCGCCCCCCTGGCCCCTTTTAGCAAGGTTTGGGAAAATCCCCATTTTTGACTTTTTCGACACTACCGGCCCTGTCGTTTTTTTCAATTTTTGCCCACGTTGGAAAATCCTTCACAATTTTCCCAAAACGCCCCAACTGTGCTTGATTTTGCTCGTTTTTCAATCAGCCCGCCCCCTGGCCCCTTTTAGCAAAAATTTGGGAAAATCCCAATTTTTGACTTTTTCGACACTACCGGACCTGTCGTTTTTTTCAAATTTTGCCCACTTTGGAAAATCCTTCACAATTTTCACAAAACGCCCCAACTGTGCTTGATTTTGCTCCTTTTTCACCCAGCCCCCCCCTCTGGCCTCTTTAAGCAAAGTTTGGGAAAATCCCCATTTTTGACTTTTTCGACACTACCGGACCTGTCGTTTTTTTCAAATTTTGCCCGGTTTGGAAAATCCTTCACAATTTTCCCAAAACGCCCCAACTGTGCTTGATTTTGCTCCTTTCTGACTCAGTCCGCCCCCCTGGCCCCTTTTAGCAAGGTTTGGGAAAATCCCCATTTTTGACTTTTTCGACACTACCGGCTTTGTCTTTTTTTTTCAAACTTCACCCGGTTTGGAAAATCCTTCACAATTTTCACAAAACGCCCCAACTGTGCTTGATTTTGCTCGTTTTTCAATAAGCCCGCCCCCTGGCCCCTTTTAGCAAAGATTTGGGAAAATCCGCATTTTTGACTTTTTCGACACTACCGGCCCTGTCTTTTTTTTCAAATTTAACCCGGTTTGGAAAATCCTTTACAATTTTCACAAAACGCCCCAACTGTGCTTGATTTTGCTCGTTTTTCAATAAGCCCGCCCCCTGGCCCCTTTTAGCAAAGATTTGGGAAAATCCGCAATTTTGACTTTTTCGACACTACCGGCCCTGTCGTTTTTTTCAAATTTTGCCCGGTTTGGAAAATCCTTCACAATTTTCTCAAAACGCCCCAACTGTGCTTGATTTTGCTCCTTTCTGACTCAGTCCACCCCCTGGCACCTTTTAGCAAAGTTTGGGAAAATCCCCATTTTTGACTTTTTCGACACTACCGGACCTGTCGTTTTTTTCAAATTTTGCCCGGTTTGGAAAATCCTTCACAATTTTCTCAAAACGCCCCAACTGTGCTTGATTTTGCTCATTTCTGACTCAGTCCGCCCCCCTGGCCCCTTTTAGCAAGGTTTGGGAAAATCCACATTTTTGACTTTTTCGACACTACCGGCCCTGTCGTTTTTTTCAATTTTTGCCCACGTTGGAAAATCCTTCACAATTTTCCCAAAACGCCCCAACCGTGCTTGATTTTGTTCGTTTTTCAATCAGCCCGCCCCCTGGCCCCTTTTAGCAAAAATTTGGGAAAATCCGCATTTTTGACTTTTTCGACACTACCGGACCTGTCGTTTTTTTCAAATTTTGCCCACTTTGGAAAATCCTTCACAATTTTCTCAAAACGCCCCAACTGTGCTTGATTTTGCTCCTTTCTGACTCAGTCCACCCCCTGGCACCTTTTAGCAAGGTTTGTGAAAATCCCCATTTTTGACTTTTTCGACACTACCGGCCCTGTCGTTTTTTTCAATTTTTGCCCACTTTGGAAAATCCTTCACAATTTTCACAAAACGCCCCAACTGTGCTTGATTTTGCTCCTTTTTCACCCAGCCCCCCCCCTCTGGCCTCTTTAAGCAAAGATTTGGGAAAATCCGCATTTTTGACTTTTTCGACACTACCGGCCCTGTCGTTTTTTTCAATTTTTGCCCACTTTGGAAAATCCTTCACAATTTTCACAAAACGCCCCAACTGTGCTTGATTTTGCTCCTTTTTCACCCAGCCCCCCCCCTCTGGCCTCTTTAAGCAAAGTTTGGGAAAATCCCCATTTTTGACTTTTTCGACACTACCGGACCTGTCGTTTTTTTCAAATTTTGCCCACTTTGGAAAATCCTTCACAATTTTCTCAAAACGCCCCAACTGTGCTTGATTTTGCTCATTTCTGACTCAGTCCGCCCCCCTGGCCCCTTTTAGCAAGGTTTGGGAAAATCCGCATTTTTGACTTTTTCGACACTACCGGCCCTGTCGTTTTTTTCAATTTTTTCCCACGTTGGAAAATCCTTCACAATTTTCCCAAAACGCCCCAACTGTGCTTGATTTTGCTCGTTTTTCAATAAGCCCGCCCCCTGGCCCCTTTTAGCAAAGATTTGGGAAAATCCGCATTTTTGACTTTTTCGACACTACCGGCCCTGTCGTTTTTTTCAAATTTTGCCCGGTTTGGAAAATCCTTCACAATTTTCTCAAAACGCCCCAACTGTGCTTGATTTTGCTCCTTTCTGACTCAGTCCACCCCCTGGCACCTTTTAGCAAGGTTTGTGAAAATCCCCATTTTTGACTTTTTCGACACTACCGGCCCTGTCGTTTTTTTCAATTTTTGCCCACTTTGGAAAATCCTTCACAATTTTCACAAAACGCCCCAACTGTGCTTGATTTTGCTCGTTTTTCAATTAGCCCGCCCCCTGGCCCCTTTTAGCAAAAATTTGGGAAAATCCCAATTTTTGACTTTTTCGACACTACCGGACCTGTCGTTTTTTTCAAATTTTGCCCACTTTGGAAAATCCTTCACAATTTTCTCAAAACGCCCCAACTGTGCTTGATTTTGCTCCTTTCTGACTCAGTCCAACCCATGGCACCTTTTAGCAAGGTTTGTGAAAATCCCCATTTTTGACTTTTTCGACACTACCGGCACTGTCGTTTTTTTCAAATTTTGCCCGGTTTGGAAAATCCTTCACAATTTTCCCAAAACGCCCCAACTGTGCTTGATTTTGCTCATTTCTGACTCAGTCCGCCCCCCTGGCCCCTTTTAGCAAGGTTTGGGAAAATTCGCATTTTTGACTTTTTCGACACTACCGGCCCTGTCGTTTTTTTCAATTTTTGCCCACTTTGGAAAATCCTTCACAATTTTCAGAAAACGCCCCAACTGTGCTTGATTTTGCTCCTTTTTCACCCAGCCCCCCCCCCTCTGGCCTCTTTAAGCAAAGTTTGGGAAAATCCCCATTTTTGACTTTTTCGACACTACCGGACCTGTCGTTTTTTTCAAATTTTGCCCGGTTTGGAAAATCCTTCACAATTTTCTCAAAACGCCCCAACTGTGCTTGATTTTGCTCATTTCTGACTCAGTCCGCCCCCCTGGCCCCTTTTAGCAAGGTTTGGGAAAATCCGCATTTTTGACTTTTTCGACACTACCGGCCCTGTCGTTTTTTTCAATTTTTGCCCACGTTGGAAAATCCTTCACAATTTTCCCAAAACGCCCCAACTGTGCTTGATTTTGCTCGTTTTTCAATCAGCCCGCCCCCTGGCCCCTTTTAGCAAAAATTTGGGAAAATCCCAATTTTTGACTTTTTCGACACTACCGGACCTGTCGTTTTTTTCAAATTTTGCCCACTTTGGAAAATCCTTCACAATTTTCTCAAAACGCCCCAACTGTGCTTGATTTTGCTCCTTTCTGACTCAGTCCACCCCCTGGCACCTTTTAGCAAGGTTTGTGAAAATCCCCATTTTTGACTTTTTCGACACTACCGGCCCTGTCGTTTTTTTCAATTTTTGCCCACTTTGGAAAATCCTTCACAATTTTCACAAAACGCCCCAACTGAGCTTGATTTTGCTCGTTTTTCAATAAGCCCGCCCCCTGGCCCCTTTTAGCAAAGATTTGGGAAAATCCACATTTTTGACTTTTTCGACACTACCGGCCCTGTCGTTTTTTTTCAATTTTTGCCCACTTTGGAAAATCCTTCACAATTTTCTCAAAACGCCCCAACTGTGCTTGATTTTGCTCATTTCTGACTCAGTCCGCCCCCCTGGCCCCTTTTAGCAAGGTTTGGGAAAATCCCCATTTTTGACTTTTTCGACACTACCGGCCCTGTCGTTTTTTTCAAATTTTGCCCGGTTTGGAAAATCCTTCACAATGTTCACAAAACGCCCCAACTGTGCTTGATTTTGCTCGTTTTTCAATCAGCCCGCCCCCTGGCCCCTTTTAGCAAAAATTTGGGAAAATCCCAATTTTTGACTTTTTCGACACTACCGGACCTGTCGTTTTTTTCAAATTTTGCCCACTTTGGAAAATCCTTCACAATTTTCTCAAAACGCCCCAACTGTGCTTGATTTTGCTCCTTTCTGACTCAGTCCACCCCCTGGCACCTTTTAGCAAGGTTTGTGAAAATCCCCATTTTTGACTTTTTCGACACTACCGGCCCTGTCGTTTTTTTCAATTTTTGCCCACTTTGGAAAATCCTTCAAAATTTTCCCAAAACGCCCCAACTGTGCTTGATTTTGCTCCTTTCTTACTTAGTCCGCACCCCTGGCCCCTTTTAGCAAGGTTTTGGAAAATCCCCATTTTTGACTTTTTCGACACTACCGGCCCTGTCGTTTTTTTCAAATTTTGCCCGGTTTGGAAAATCCTTCACAATTTTCACAAAACGCCCCAACTGTGCTTGATTTTGCTCATTTCTGACTCAGTCCGCCCCCCTGGCCCCTTTTAGCAAGGTTTGGGAAAATCCCCATTTTTGACTTTTTCGACACTACCGGCACTGTCGTTTTTTTCAAATTTTGCCCGGTTTGGAAAATCCTTCACAATTTTCCCAAAACGCCCCAACTGTGCTTGATTTTGCTCCTTTCTGACTCAGTCCGCCCCCCTGGCCCCTTTTAGCAAGGTTTGGGAAAATCCCCATTTTTGACTTTTTCGACACTACCGGCCCTGTCGTTTTTTTCAAATTTTGCCCGGTTTGGAAAATCCTTCACAATTTTCTCAAAACGCCCCAACTGTGCTTGATTTTGCTCATTTCTGACTCAGTCCGCCCCCCTGGCCCCTTTTAGCAAGGTTTGGGAAAATCTGCATTTTTGACTTTTTCGACACTACCGGCCCTGTCGTTTTTTTAATTTTTGCCCACTTTGGAAAATCCTTCACAATTTTCACACAACGCCCCAACTGTGCTTGATTTTGCTCCTTTCTGAATCAGCCCGCCCCTCTGGCCCCTTTTAGCAAGGTTTGGGAAAATCCCCATTTTTGACTTTTTCGACACTACCGGCCCTGTCGTTTTTTTCAATTTTTGCCCACTATGGAAAATCCTTCACAATTTTCACAAAACGCCCCAACTGTGCTTGATTTTGCTCGTTTTTCACTCAGCCCCCCCCTCTGGCCTCTTTAAGCAAATTTTGTGAAAATCCCCATTTTTGACTTTTTCGACACTACCGGCCCTGTCTTTTTTTTCAATTTATTCCCGGTTTGGAAAATCCTTCACAATTTTCCCAAAACGCCCCAACTGTGCTTGATTTTGCTCCTTTCTGACTCAGTCCGCACCCCTGGCCCCTTTTAGCAAGGTTTGGGAAAATCCCCATTTTTGACTTTTTCGACACTACCGGCCCTGTCGTTTTTTTCAATTTATTCCCGGTTTGGAAAATCCTTCACAATTTTCACACAACGCCCCAACTGTGCTTGATTTTGCTCCTTTTTCACCCAGCCCCCCCCCTCTGGCCTCTTTAAGCAAAGTTTGGGAAAATCCCCATTTTTGACTTTTTCGACACTACCGGACCTGTCGTTTTTTTCAAATTTTGCCCGGTTTGGAAAATCCTTCACAATTTTCTCAAAACGCCCCAACTGTGCTTGATTTTGCTCATTTCTGACTCAGTCCGCCCCCCTGGCCCCTTTTAGCAAGGTTTGGGAAAATCCCCATTTTTGACTTTTTCGACACTACCGGCCCTGTCGTTTTTTTCAAATTTTGCCCGGTTTGGAAAATCCTTCACAATGTTCACAAAACGCCCCAACTGTGCTTGATTTTGCTCGTTTTTCAATCAGCCCGCCCCCTGGCCCCTTTTAGCAAAAATTTGGGAAAATCCCAATTTTTGACTTTTTCGACACTACCGGACCTGTCGTTTTTTTCAAATTTTGCCCACTTTGGAAAATCCTTCACAATTTTCTCAAAACGCCCCAACTGTGCTTGATTTTGCTCCTTTCTGACTCAGTCCACCCCCTGGCACCTTTTAGCAAGGTTTGTGAAAATCCCCATTTTTGACTTTTTCGACACTACCGGCCCTGTCGTTTTTTTCAATTTTTGCCCACTTTGGAAAATCCTTCAAAATTTTCCCAAAACGCCCCAACTGTGCTTGATTTTGCTCCTTTCTTACTTAGTCCGCACCCCTGGCCCCTTTTAGCAAGGTTTTGGAAAATCCCCATTTTTGACTTTTTCGACACTACCGGCCCTGTCGTTTTTTTCAAATTTTGCCCACTTTGGAAAATCCTTCACAATTTTCACAAAACGCCCCAACTGTGCTTGATTTTGCTCATTTCTGACTCAGTCCGCCCCCCTGGCCCCTTTTAGCAAGGTTTGGGAAAATCCGCATTTTTGACTTTTTCGACACTACCGGCCCTGTCGTTTTTTTCAATTTTTGCCCACTTTGGAAAATCCTTCACAATTTTCACAAAACGCCCCAACTGTGCTTGATTTTGCTTGTTTTTCAATAAGCCCGCCCCCTGGCCCCTTTTAGCAAAGATTTGGGAAAATCCCCATTTTTGACTTTTTCGACACTACCGGCCCTGTCTTTTTTTTCAAATTTTGCCCGGTTTGGAAAATCCTTCACAATTTTCCCAAAACGCCCCAACTGTGCTTGATTTTGCTCATTTCTGACTCAGTCCGCCCCCCTGGCCCCTTTTAGCAAGGTTTGGGAAAATCCGCATTTTTGACTTTTTCGACACTACTGGCCCTGTCGTTTTTTTCAATTTTTGCCCACGTTGGAAAATCCTTCACAATTTTCCCAAAACGCCCCAACTGTGCTTGATTTTGCTCCTTTCTGACTCAGTCCGCCCCCTGGCACCTTTTAGCAAGGTTTGGGAAAATCCCCATTTTTGACTTTTTCGACACTACCGGCCCTGTCTTTTTTTCAAATTTTGCCCGGTTTGGAAAATCCCTCACAATTTTCACAAAACGCCCCAACTGTGCTTGATTTTGCTCGTTTTTCAATCAGCCCGCCCCCTGGCCCCTTTTAGCAAAAATTTGGGAAAATCCCAATTTTTTACTTTTTCGACACTACCGGACCTGTCGTTTTTTTCAAATTTTGCCCACTTTGGAAAATCCTTCACAATTTTCTCAAAACGCCCCAACTGTGCTTGATTTTGCTCATTTCTGACTCAGTCCGCCCCCCTGGCCCCTTTTAGCAAGGTTTGGGAAAATCCGCATTTTTGACATTTTCGACACTACGGGCCCTGTCGTTTTTTTCAATTTTTGCCCACTTTTGGAAAATCCTTCACAATTTTCACAAAACGCCCCAACTGTGCTTGATTTTGCTCGTTTTTCAATCAGCCCGCCCCCTGGCCCCTTTTAGCAAAAATTTGGGAAAATCCCAATTTTTGACTTTTTCGACACTACCGGACCTGTCGTTTTTTTCAAATTTTGCCCACTTTGGAAAATCCTTCACAATTTTCTCAAAACGCCCCAACTGTGCTTGATTTTGCTCATTTCTTACTTAGTCCGCACCCCTGGCCCCTTTTAGCAAGGTTTGGGAAAATCCCCATTTTTGACTTTTTCGACACTACCGGACCTGTCGTTTTTTTCAAATTTTGCCGGGTTTGGAAAATCCTTCACAATTTTCTCAAAACGCACCAACTGTGCTTGATTTTGCTCATTTCTGACTCAGTCCGCCCCCCTGGCCCCTTTTAGCAAGGTTTGGGAAAATCCGCATTTTTGACTTTTTCGACACTACCGGCCCTGTCTTTTTTTTCAATTTTTGCCCACTTTGGAAAATCCTTCACAATTTTCACAAAACGCCCCAACTGTGCTTGATTTTGCTCATTTTTCAATAAGCCCGCCCCCTGGCCCCTTTTAGCAAAGATTTGGGAAAATCCGCATTTTTGACTTTTTCGACACTACCGGACCTGTCGTTTTTTTCAAATTTTGCCCGGTTTGGAAAATCCTTCACAATTTTCTCAAAACGCCCCAACTGTGCTTGATTTTGCTCATTTCTGACTCAGTCCGCCCCCCTGGCCCCTTTTAGCAAGGTTTGGGAAAAACCGCATTTTTGACTTTTTCGACACTACCGGCCCTGTCGTTTTTTTCAATTTTTGCCCACGTTGGAAAATCCTTCACAATTTTCCCAAAACGCCCCAACCGTGCTTGATTTTGTTCGTTTTTCAATCAGCCCGCCCCCTGGCCCCTTTTAGCAAAAATTTGGGAAAATCCGCATTTTTGACTTTTTCGACACTACCGGACCTGTCGTTTTTTTCAAATTTTGCCCACTTTGGAAAATCCTTCACAATTTTCTCAAAACGCCCCAACTGTGCTTGATTTTGCTCCTTTCTGACTCAGTCCACCCCCTGGCACCTTTTAGCAAGGTTTGTGAAAATCCCCATTTTTGACTTTTTCGACACTACCGGCCCTGTCGTTTTTTTCAAATTTTGCCCGGTTTGGAAAATCCTTCACAATTTTCACAAAACGCCCCAACTGTGCTTGATTTTGCTCCTTTTTCACCCAGCCCCCCCCTCTGGCCTCTTTAAGCAAAGTTTGGGAAAATCCCCATTTTTGACTTTTTCGACACTACCGGCACTGTCGTTTTTTTCAAATTTTGCCCGGTTTGGAAAATCCTTCACAATTTTCCCAAAACGCCCCAACTGTGCTTGATTTTGCTCCTTTCTGACTCAGTCCGCCCCCCTGGCCCCTTTTAGCAAGGTTTGGGAAAATCCCCATTTTTGACTTTTTCGACACTACCGGCTTTGTCTTTTTTTTCAAACTTTACCCGGTTTGGAAAATCCTTCACAATTTTCACAAAACGCCCCAACTGTGCTTGATTTTGCTCGTTTTTCAATAAGCCCGCCCCCTGGCCCCTTTTAGCAAAGATTTGGGAAAATCCGCATTTTTGACTTTTTCGACACTACCGGCCCTGTCTTTTTTTTCAAATTTAACCCGGTTTGGAAAATCCTTTACAATTTTCACAAAACGCCCCAACTGTGCTTGATTTTGCTCGTTTTTCAATAAGCCCGCCCCCTGGCCCCTTTTAGCAAAGATTTGGGAAAATCCGCATTTTTGACTTTTTCGACACTACCGGCCCTGTCGTTTTTTTCAAATTTTGCCCGGTTTGGAAAATCCTTCACAATTTTCTCAAAACGCCCCAACTGTGCTTGATTTTGCTCCTTTCTGACTCAGTCCACCCCCTGGCACCTTTTAGCAAGGTTTGTGAAAATCCCCATTTTTGACTTTTTCGACACTACCGGCCCTGTCGTTTTTTTCAATTTTTGCCCACTTTGGAAAATCCTTCACAATTTTCACAAAACGCCCCAACTGTGCTTGATTTTGCTCCTTTTTCACCCAGCCCCCCCCCTCTGGCCTCTTTAAGCAAAGTTTGGGAAAATCCCCATTTTTGACTTTTTCGACACTACCGGCACTGTCGTTTTTTTCAAATTTTGCCCGGTTTGGAAAATCCTTCACAATTTTCCCAAAACGCCCCAACTGTGCTTGATTTTGCTCATTTCTGACTCAGTCCGCCCCCCTGGCCCCTTTTAGCAAGGTTTGGGAAAATCCGCATTTTTGACTTTTTCGACACTACCGGCCCTGTCGTTTTTTTCAATTTTTGCCCACTTTGGAAAATCCTTCACAATTTTCAGAAAACGCCCCAACT
Source organism: Scomber scombrus (assembly GCF_963691925.1). NCBI lineage: Eukaryota > Metazoa > Chordata > Actinopteri > Scombriformes > Scombridae > Scomber > Scomber scombrus. The sequence goes on along the minus strand of NC_084986.1, from coordinate 28,654,359 downwards.
GTGCTTGATTTTGCTCCTTTTTCACCCAGCCCCCCCCCTCTGGCCTCTTTAAGCAAAGTTTGGGAAAATCCCCATTTTTGACTTTTTCGACACTACCGGACCTGTCGTTTTTTTCAAATTTTGCCCACTTTGGAAAATCCTTCACAATTTTCTCAAAACGCCCCAACTGTGCTTGATTTTGCTCCTTTCTGACTCAGTCCACCCCCTGGCACCTTTTAGCAAGGTTTGTGAAAATCCCCATTTTTGACTTTTTCGACACTACCGGCCCTGTCGTTTTTTTCAATTTTTGCCCACTTTGGAAAATCCTTCACAATTTTCACAAAACGCCCCAACTGAGCTTGATTTTGCTCGTTTTTCAATAAGCCCGCCCCCTGGCCCCTTTTAGCAAAGATTTGGGAAAATCCCCATTTTTGACTTTTTCGACACTATCGGTCCTGTCGTTTTTTTCAAATTTTGCCCGGTTTGGAAAATCCTTCACAATTTTCTCAAAACGCCCCAACTGTGCTTGATTTTGCTCATTTTTCAATAAGCCCGCCCCCTGGCCCCTTTTAGCAAAGATTTGGGAAAATCCGCATTTTTGACTTTTTCGACACTACCGGCCCTGTCGTTTTTTTCAATTTTTGCCCACGTTGGAAAATCCTTCACAATTTTCCCAAAACGCCCCAACTGTGCTTGATTTTGCTCGTTTTTCAATCAGCCCGCCCCCTGGCCCCTTTTAGCAAAAATTGGGAAAATCCCAATTTTTGACTTTTTCGACACTACCGGCCCTGTCGTTTTTTTCAATTTTTGCCCACTTTGGAAAATCCTTCACAATTTTCACACAACGCCCCAACTGTGCTTGATTTTGCTCCTTTTTCACCCAGCCCCCCCCTCTGGCCTCTTTAAGCAAAGTTTGGGAAAATCCCCATTTTTGACTTTTTCGACATTACCGGACCTGTCGTTTTTTTTCAAATTTTGCCCGGTTTGGAAAATCCTTCACAATTTTCTCAAAACGCCCCAACTGTGCTTGATTTTGCTCATTTCTGACTCAGTCCGCCCCCCTGGCCCCTTTTAGCAAGGTTTGGGAAAATCCGCATTTTTGACTTTTTCGACACTACCGGCCCTGTCGTTTTTTTCAATTTTTGCCCACTTTGGAAAATCCTTCACAATTTTCACACAACGCCCCAACTGTGCTTGATTTTGCTCCTTTCTGACTCAGCCCGCCCCTCTGGCCCCTTTTAGCAAGCTTTGGGAAAATCCCCATTTTTGACTTTTTCGACACTACCGGCCCTGTCGTTTTTTTCAATTTTTGCCCACGTTGGAAAATCCTTCACAATTTTCCCAAAACGCCCCAACTGTGCTTGATTTTTCTCCTTTCTTACTTAGTCCGCCCCCCTGGCCCCTTTTAGCAAGGTTTTGGAAAATCCCCATTTTTGACTTTTTCGACACTACCGGCCCTGTCTTTTTTTTCAAATTTTACCCGGTTTGGAAAATCCTTCACAATTTTCACAAAACGCCCCAACTGTGCTTGATTTTGCTCGTTTTTCAATCAGCCCGCCCCCTGGCCCCTTTTAGCAAAAATTTGGGAAAATCCCAATTTTTGACTTTTTCGACACTACCGGACCTGTCGTTTTTTTCAAATTTTGCCCACTTTGGAAAATCCTTCACAATTTTCTCAAAACGCCCCAACTGTGCTTGATTTTGCTCCTTTCTGACTCAGTCCACCCCCTGGCACCTTTTAGCAAGGTTTGTGAAAATCCCCAATTTTGACTTTTTCGACACTACCGGCCCTGTCGTTTTTTTCAATTTTTGCCCACTTTGGAAAATCCTTCACAATTTTCACAAAACGCCCCAACTGTGCTTGATTTTGCTCCTTTTTCACCCAGCCCCCCCATCTGGCCTCTTTAAGCAAAGTTTGGGAAAATCCCCATTTTTGACTTTTTCGACACTACCGGCACTGTCGTTTTTTTCAAATTTTGCCCTGTTTGGAAAATCCTTCACAATTTTCCCAAAACGCCCCAACTGTGCTTGATTTTGCTCCTTTCTGACTCAGTCCGCCCCCCTGGCCCCTTTTAGCAAGGTTTGGGAAAATCCCCATTTTTGACTTTTTCGACACTACCGGCCCTGTCGTTTTTTTCAAATTTTGCCCGGTTTGGAAAATCCTTCACAATTTTCTCAAAACGCCCCAACTGTGCTTATTTTTGCTCATTTCTGACTCAGTCCGCCCCCCTGGCACCTTTTAGCAAGGTTTGTGAAAATCCCCATTTTTGACTTTTTCGACACTACCGGCCCTGTCGTTTTTTTCAATTTTTGCCCACTTTGGAAAATCCTTCACAATTTTCACAAAACGCCCCAACTGTGCTTGATTTTGCTCCTTTTTCACCCAGCCCCCCCCTCTGGCCTCTTTAAGCAAAGTTTGGGAAAATCCCCATTTTTGACTTTTTCGACACTACCGGCCCTGTCGTTTTTTTCAAATTTTGCCCGGTTTGGAAAATCCTTCACAAATTTCCCAAAACGCCCCAACTGTGCTTGATTTTGCTCCTTTCTGACTCAGTCCGCCCCCCTGGCCCCTTTTAGCAAGGTTTGGGAAAATCCCCATTTTTGACTTTTTCGACACTACCGGCCCTGTCTTTTTTTTCAATTTATGCCCGGTTTGGAAAATCCTTCACAATTTTCACAAAACGCCCCAACTGTGCTTGATTTTGCTCCTTTTTCACCCAGCCCCCCCCTCTGGCCTCTTTAAGCAAAGTTTGGGAAAATCCCCATTTTTGACTTTTTCGACACTACCGGACCTGTCGTTTTTTTCAAATTTTGCCCGGTTTGGAAAATCCTTCACAATTTTCTCAAAACGCCCCAACTGTGCTTATTTTTGCTCATTTCTGACTCAGTCCGCCCCCCTGGCACCTTTTAGCAAGGTTTGTGAAAATCCCCATTTTTGACTTTTTCGACACTACCGGCCCTGTCGTTTTTTTCAATTTTTGCCCACTTTGGAAAATCCTTCACAATTTTCACAAAACGCCCCAACTGTGCTTGATTTTGCTCCTTTTTCACCCAGCCCCCCCCTCTGGCCTCTTTAAGCAAAGTTTGGGAAAATCCCCATTTTTGACTTTTTCGACACTACCGGCCCTGTCGTTTTTTTCAATTTTTGCCCACGTTGGAAAATCCTTCACAATTTTCCCAAAACGCCCCAACTGTGCTTGATTTTGCTCCTTTCTTACTTAGTCCGCCCCCCAGGCCCCTTTTAGCAAGGTTTTGGAAAATTCCCATTTTTGACTTTTTCGACACTACCGGACCTGTCGTTTTTTTCAAATTTTGCCCGGTTTGGAAAATCCTTCACAATTTTCTCGATAACGCCCCAACTGTGCTTGATTTTGCTCATTTCGGACTCAGTCCGCCCCCCTGGCCCCTTTTAGCAAGGTTTGGGAAAATCCGCATTTTTGACTTTTTCGACACTACCGGCCCTGTCGTTTTTTTCAATTTTTGCCCACGTTGGAAAATCCTTCACAATTTTCCCAAAACGCCCCAACTGTGCTTGATTTTGCTCCTTTCTGACTCAGTCCGCCCCCTGGCACCTTTTAGCAAGGTTTGGGAAAATCCCCATTTTTGACTTTTTCGACACTACCGGCCCTGTCTTTTTTTCAAATTTTGCCCGGTTTGGAAAATCCTTCACAATTTTCACAAAACGCCCCAACTGTGCTTGATTTTGCTCGTTTTTCAATAAGCCCGCCCCCTAGCCCCTTTTAGCAAAGATTTGGGAAAATCCGCATTTTTGACTTTTTCGACACTATCGGTCCTGTCGTTTTTTTCAAATTTTGCCCGGTTTGGAAAATCCTTCACAATTTTCTCAAAACGCCCCAACTGTGCTTGATTTTGCTCATTTTTCAATAAGCCCGCCCCCTGGCCCCTTTTAGCAAAGATTTGTGAAAATCCGCATTTTTGACTTTTTCGACACTACCGGCCCTGTCGTTTTTTTCAATTTTTGCCCACGTTGGAAAATCCTTCACAATTTTCCCAAAACGCCCCAACTGTGCTTGATTTTGCTCGTTTTTCAATCAGCCCGCCCCCTGGCCCCTTTTAGCAAAAATTTGGGAAAATCCCAATTTTTGACTTTTTCGACACTACCGGCCCTGTCGTTTTTTTCAATTTTTGCCCACTTTGGAAAATCCTTCACAATTTTCACACAACGCCCCAACTGTGCTTGATTTTGCTCCTTTTTCACCCAGCCCCCCCCTCTGGCCTCTTTAAGCAAAGTTTGGGAAAATCCCCATTTTTGACTTTTTCGACATTACCGGACCTGTCGTTTTTTTTCAAATTTTGCCCGGTTTGGAAAATCCTTCACAATTTTCTCAAAACGCCCCAACTGTGCTTGATTTTGCTCATTTCTGACTCAGTCCGCCCCCCTGGCCCCTTTTAGCAAGGTTTGGGAAAATCCGCATTTTTGACTTTTTCGACACTACCGGCCCTGTCGTTTTTTTCAATTTTTGCCCACTTTGGAAAATCCTTCACAATTTTCACAAAACGCCCCAACTGTGCTTGATTTTGCTCCTTTTTCACCCAGCCCCCCCATCTGGCCTCTTTAAGCAAAGTTTGGGAAAATCCCCATTTTTGACTTTTTCGACACTACCGGCCCTGTCGTTTTTTTCAAATTTTGCCCGGTTTGGAAAATCCTTCACAATTTTCCCAAAACGCCCCAACTGTGCTTGATTTTGCTCCTTTCTGACTCAGTCCGCCCCCCTGGCCCCTTTTAGCAAGGTTTGGGAAAATCCCCATTTTTGACTTTTTCGACACTACCGGCCCTGTCGTTTTTTTCAAATTTTGCCCGGTTTGGAAAATCCTTCACAATTTTCTCAAAACGCCCCAACTGTGCTTGATTTTGCTCATTTCTGACTCAGTCCGCCCCCCTGGCCCCTTTTAGCAAGGTTTGGGAAAATCCGCATTTTTGACTTTTTCGACACTACCGGCCCTGTCGTTTTTTTCAATTTTTGCCCACTTTGGAAAATCCTTCACAATTTTCACACAACGCCCCAACTGTGCTTGATTTTGCTCCTTTTTCACCCAGCCCCCCCCCTCTGGCCTCTTTAAGCAAAGTTTGGGAAAATCCCCATTTTTGACTTTTTCGACACTACCGGCCCTGTCGTTTTTTTCAAATTTTGCCCGGTTTGGAAAATCCTTCACAATTTTCCCAAAACGCCCCAACTGTGCTTGATTTTGCTCCTTTCTGACTCAGTCCGCCCCCCTGGCCCCTTTTAGCAAGGTTTGGGAAAATCCCCATTTTTGACTTTTTCGACACTACCGGCCCTGTCGTTTTTTTCAAATTTTACCCGGTTTGGAAAATCCTTCACAATTTTCACAAAACGCCCCAACTGTGCTTGATTTTGCTCGTTTTTCAATCAGCCCGCCCCCTGGCCCCTTTTAGCAAAAATTTGGGAAAATCCCAATTTTTGACTTTTTCGACACTACCGGACCTGTCGTTTTTTTCAAATTTTGCCCACTTTGGAAAATCCTTCACAATTTTCTCAAAACGCCCCAACTGTGCTTGATTTTGCTCCTTTCTGACTCAGTCCACCCCCTGGCACCTTTTAGCAAGGTTTGTGAAAATCCCCAATTTTGACTTTTTCGACACTACCGGCCCTGTCGTTTTTTTCAATTTTTGCCCACTTTGGAAAATCCTTCACAATTTTCACAAAACGCCCCAACTGTGCTTGATTTTGCTCCTTTCTGACTCAGTCCGCCCCCCTGGCCCCTTTTAGCAAGGTTTGGGAAAATCCCCATTTTTGACTTTTTCGACACTACCGGCCCTGTCGTTTTTTTCAAATTTTGCCCGGTTTGGAAAATCCTTCACAATTTTCTCAAAACGCCCCAACTGTGCTTGATTTTGCTCATTTCTGACTCAGTCCGCCCCCCTGGCCCCTTTTAGCAAGGTTTGGGAAAATCTGCATTTTTGACTTTTTCGACACTACCGGCCCTGTCGTTTTTTTCAATTTTTGCCCACTATGGAAAATCCTTCACAATTTTCACAAAACGCCCCAACTGTGCTTGATTTTGCTCGTTTTTCACTCAGCCCCCCCCTCTGGCCTCTTTAAGCAAATTTTGTGAAAATCCCCATTTTTGACTTTTTCGACACTACCGGCCCTGTCTTTTTTTTCAATTTATTCCCGGTTTGGAAAATCCTTCACAATTTTCCCAAAACGCCCCAACTGTGCTTGATTTTGCTCCTTTCTGACTCAGTCCGCACCCCTGGCCCCTTTTAGCAAGGTTTGGGAAAATCCCCATTTTTGACTTTTTCGACACTACCGGCCCTGTCGTTTTTTTCAATTTATTCCCGGTTTGGAAAATCCTTCACAATTTTCACACAACGCCCCAACTGTGCTTGATTTTGCTCCTTTTTCACCCAGCCCCCCCCCTCTGGCCTCTTTAAGCAAAGTTTGGGAAAATCCCCATTTTTGACTTTTTCGACACTACCGGACCTGTCGTTTTTTTCAATTTTTGTTCCACGTTGGAAAATCCTTCACAATTTTCCCAAAACGCCCCAACTGTGCTTGATTTTGCTCCTTTCTTACTTAGTCCGCCCCCCAGGCCCCTTTTAGCAAGGTTTTGGAAAATTCCCATTTTTGACTTTTTCGACACTACCGGACCTGTCGTTTTTTTCAAATTTTGCCCGGTTTGGAAAATCCTTCACAATTTTCTCGATAACGCCCCAACTGTGCTTGATTTTGCTCATTTCGGACTCAGTCCGCCCCCCTGGCCCCTTTTAGCAAGGTTTGGGAAAATCCGCATTTTTGACTTTTTCGACACTACCGGCCCTGTCGTTTTTTTCAATTTTTGCCCACGTTGGAAAATCCTTCACAATTTTCCCAAAACGCCCCAACTGTGCTTGATTTTGCTCCTTTCTGACTCAGTCCGCCCCCTGGCACCTTTTAGCAAGGTTTGGGAAAATCCCCATTTTTGACTTTTTCGACACTACCGGCCCTGTCTTTTTTTCAAATTTTGCCCGGTTTGGAAAATCCTTCACAATTTTCACAAAACGCCCCAACTGTGCTTGATTTTGCTCGTTTTTCAATAAGCCCGCCCCCTAGCCCCTTTTAGCAAAGATTTGGGAAAATCCGCATTTTTGACTTTTTCGACACTATCGGTCCTGTCGTTTTTTTCAAATTTTGCCCGGTTTGGAAAATCCTTCACAATTTTCTCAAAACGCCCCAACTGTGCTTGATTTTGCTCATTTTTCAATAAGCCCGCCCCCTGGCCCCTTTTAGCAAAGATTTGGGAAAATCCGCATTTTTGACTTTTTCGACACTACCGGCCCTGTCGTTTTTTTCAATTTTTGCCCACGTTGGAAAATCCTTCACAATTTTCCCAAAACGCCCCAACTGTGCTTGATTTTGCTCGTTTTTCAATCAGCCCGCCCCCTGGCCCCTTTTAGCAAGGTTTGGGAAAATCCCAATTTTTGACTTTTTCGACACTACCGGCCCTGTCGTTTTTTTCAATTTTTGCCCACTTTGGAAAATCCTTCACAATTTTCACACAACGCCCCAACTGTGCTTGATTTTGCTCCTTTTTCACCCAGCCCCCCCCTCTGGCCTCTTTAAGCAAAGTTTGGGAAAATCCCCATTTTTGACTTTTTCGACATTACCGGACCTGTCGTTTTTTTTCAAATTTTGCCCGGTTTGGAAAATCCTTCACAATTTTCTCAAAACGCCCCAACTGTGCTTGATTTTGCTCATTTCTGACTCAGTCCGCCCCCCTGGCCCCTTTTAGCAAGGTTTGGGAAAATCCGCATTTTTGACTTTTTCGACACTACCCGGCCCTGTCGTTTTTTTCAATTTTTGCCCACGTTGGAAAATCCTTCACAATTTTCCCAAAACGCCCCAACTGTGCTTGATTTTGCTCCTTTCTGACTCAGTCCGCCCCCTGGCACCTTTTAGCAAGGTTTGGGAAAATCCCCATTTTTGACTTTTTCGACACTACCGGACCTGTCGTTTTTTTCAAATTTTGCCCACTTTGGAAAATTCTTCACAATTTTCTCAAAACGCCCCAACTGTGCTTGATTTTGCTCCTTTCTGACTCAGTCCACCCCCTGGCACCTTTTAGCAAGGTTTGTGAAAATCCCCAATTTTGACTTTTTCGACACTACCGGCCCTGTCGTTTTTTTCAAATTTTGCCCGGTTTGGAAAATCCTTCACAATTTTCCCAAAACGCCCCAACTGTGCTTGATTTTGCTCCTTTCTGACTCAGTCCGCCCCCCTGGCCCCTTTTAGCAAGGTTTGGGAAAATCCCCATTTTTGACTTTTTCGACACTACCGGCCCTGTCGTTTTTTTCAAATTTTGCCCGGTTTGGAAAATCCTTCACAATTTTCTCAAAACGCCCCAACTGTGCTTGATTTTGCTCATTTCTGACTCAGTCCGCCCCCCTGGCCCCTTTTAGCAAGGTTTGGGAAAATCCGCATTTTTGACTTTTTCGACACTACCGGCCCTGTCGTTTTTTTCAATTTTTGCCCAAGTTGGAAAATCCTTCACAATTTTCCCAAAACGCCCCAACTGTGCTTGATTTTGCTCCTTTCTTACTTAGTCCGCCCCCCTGGCCCCTTTTAGCAAGGTTTTGGAAAATCCCCATTTTTGACTTTTTCGACACTACCGGCCCTGTCTTTTTTTTCAAATTTTACCCGGTTTGGAAAATCCTTCACAATTTTCACAAAACGCCCCAACTGTGCTTGATTTTGCTCGTTTTTCAATCAGCCCGCCCCCTGGCCCCTTTTAGCAAAAATTTGGGAAAATCCCAATTTTTGACTTTTTCGACACTACCGGACCTGTCGTTTTTTTCAAATTTTGCCCACTTTGGAAAATCCTTCACAATTTTCTCAAAACGCCCCAACTGTGCTTGATTTTGCTCCTTTCTGACTCAGTCCACCCCCTGGCACCTTTTAGCAAGGTTTGTGAAAATCCCCAATTTTGACTTTTTCGACACTACCGGCCCTGTCGTTTTTTTCAATTTTTGCCCACTTTGGAAAATCCTTCACAATTTTCACAAAACGCCCCAACTGTGCTTGATTTTGCTCCTTTTTCACCCAGCCCCCCCATCTGGCCTCTTTAAGCAAAGTTTGGGAAAATCCCCATTTTTGACTTTTTCGACACTACCGGCACTGTCGTTTTTTTCAAATTTTGCCCGGTTTGGAAAATCCTTCACAATTTTCCTAAAACGCCCCAACTGTGCTTGATTTTGCTCCTTTCTGACTCAGTCCGCCCCCCTGGCCCCTTTTAGCAAGGTTTGGGAAAATCCCCATTTTTGACTTTTTCGACACTACCGGCCCTGTCGTTTTTTTCAAATTTTGCCCGGTTTGGAAAATCCTTCACAATTTTCTCAAAACGCCCCAACTGTGCTTGATTTTGCTCATTTCTGACTCAGTCCGCCCCCCTGGCCCCTTTTAGCAAGGTTTGGGAAAATCTGCATTTTTGACTTTTTCGACACTACCGGCCCTGTCGTTTTTTTAATTTTTGCCCACTTTGGAAAATCCTTCACAATTTTCACACAACGCCCCAACTGTGCTTGATTTTGCTCCTTTCTGAATCAGCCCGCCCCTCTGGCCCCTTTTAGCAAGGTTTGGGAAAATCCCCATTTTTGACTTTTTCGACACTACCGGCCCTGTCGTTTTTTTCAATTTTTGCCCACTATGGAAAATCCTTCACAATTTTCACAAAACGCCCCAACTGTGCTTGATTTTGCTCGTTTTTCACTCAGCCCCCCCCTCTGGCCTCTTTAAGCAAATTTTGTGAAAATCCCCATTTTTGACTTTTTCGACACTACCGGCCCTGTCTTTTTTTTCAATTTATTCCCGGTTTGGAAAATCCTTCACAATTTTCCCAAAACGCCCCAACTGTGCTTGATTTTGCTCCTTTCTGACTCAGTCCGCACCCCTGGCCCCTTTTAGCAAGGTTTGGGAAAATCCCCATTTTTGACTTTTTCGACACTACCGGCCCTGTCGTTTTTTTCAATTTATTCCCGGTTTGGAAAATCCTTCACAATTTTCACACAACGCCCCAACTGTGCTTGATTTTGCTCCTTTTTCACCCAGCCCCCCCCCTCTGGCCTCTTTAAGCAAAGTTTGGGAAAATCCCCATTTTTGACTTTTTCGACACTACCGGACCTGTCGTTTTTTTCAAATTTTGCCCGGTTTGGAAAATCCTTCACAATTTTCTCAAAACGCCCCAACTGTGCTTGATTTTGCTCATTTCTGACTCAGTCCGCCCCCCTGGCCCCTTTTAGCAAGGTTTGGGAAAATCCCCATTTTTGACTTTTTCGACACTACCGGCCCTGTCGTTTTTTTCAAATTTTGCCCGGTTTGGAAAATCCTTCACAATGTTCACAAAACGCCCCAACTGTGCTTGATTTTGCTCGTTTTTCAATCAGCCCGCCCCCTGGCCCCTTTTAGCAAAAATTTGGGAAAATCCCAATTTTTGACTTTTTCGACACTACCGGACCTGTCGTTTTTTTCAAATTTTGCCCACTTTGGAAAATCCTTCACAATTTTCTCAAAACGCCCCAACTGTGCTTGATTTTGCTCCTTTCTGACTCAGTCCACCCCCTGGCACCTTTTAGCAAGGTTTGTGAAAATCCCCATTTTTGACTTTTTCGACACTACCGGCCCTGTCGTTTTTTTCAATTTTTGCCCACTTTGGAAAATCCTTCAAAATTTTCCCAAAACGCCCCAACTGTGCTTGATTTTGCTCCTTTCTTACTTAGTCCGCACCCCTGGCCCCTTTTAGCAAGGTTTTGGAAAATCCCCATTTTTGACTTTTTCGACACTACCGGCCCTGTCGTTTTTTTCAAATTTTGCCCGGTTTGGAAAATCCTTCACAATTTTCACAAAACGCCCCAACTGTGCTTGATTTTGCTCATTTCTGACTCAGTCCGCCCCCCTGGCCCCTTTTAGCAAGGTTTGGGAAAATCCCCATTTTTGACTTTTTCGACACTACCGGCACTGTCGTTTTTTTCAAATTTTGCCCGGTTTGGAAAATCCTTCACAATTTTCCCAAAACGCCCCAACTGTGCTTGATTTTGCTCCTTTCTGACTCAGTCCGCCCCCCTGGCCCCTTTTAGCAAGGTTTGGGAAAATCCCCATTTTTGACTTTTTCGACACTACCGGCCCTGTCGTTTTTTTCAATTTTTGCCCACGTTGGAAAATCCTTCACAATTTTCCCAAAACGCCCCAACTGTGCTTGATTTTGCTCCTTTCTTACTTAGTCCGCCCCCCAGGCCCCTTTTAGCAAGGTTTTGGAAAATTCCCATTTTTGACTTTTTCGACACTACCGGACCTGTCGTTTTTTTCAAATTTTGCCCGGTTTGGAAAATCCTTCACAATTTTCTCGATAACGCCCCAACTGTGCTTGATTTTGCTCATTTCGGACTCAGTCCGCCCCCCTGGCCCCTTTTAGCAAGGTTTGGGAAAATCCGCATTTTTGACTTTTTCGACACTACCGGCCCTGTCGTTTTTTTCAATTTTTGCCCACGTTGGAAAATCCTTCACAATTTTCCCAAAACGCCCCAACTGTGCTTGATTTTGCTCCTTTCTGACTCAGTCCGCCCCCTGGCACCTTTTAGCAAGGTTTGGGAAAATCCCCATTTTTGACTTTTTCGACACTACCGGCCCTGTCTTTTTTTCAAATTTTGCCCGGTTTGGAAAATCCTTCACAATTTTCACAAAACGCCCCAACTGTGCTTGATTTTGCTCGTTTTTCAATAAGCCCGCCCCCTAGCCCCTTTTAGCAAAGATTTGGGAAAATCCGCATTTTTGACTTTTTCGACACTATCGGTCCTGTCGTTTTTTTCAAATTTTGCCCGGTTTGGAAAATCCTTCACAATTTTCTCAAAACGCCCCAACTGTGCTTGATTTTGCTCATTTTTCAATAAGCCCGCCCCCTGGCCCCTTTTAGCAAAGATTTGGGAAAATCCGCATTTTTGACTTTTTCGACACTACCGGCCCTGTCGTTTTTTTCAATTTTTGCCCACGTTGGAAAATCCTTCACAATTTTCCCAAAACGCCCCAACTGTGCTTGATTTTGCTCGTTTTTCAATCAGCCCGCCCCCTGGCCCCTTTTAGCAAGGTTTGGGAAAATCCCAATTTTTGACTTTTTCGACACTACCGGCCCTGTCGTTTTTTTCAATTTTTGCCCACTTTGGAAAATCCTTCACAATTTTCACACAACGCCCCAACTGTGCTTGATTTTGCTCCTTTTTCACCCAGCCCCCCCCTCTGGCCTCTTTAAGCAAAGTTTGGGAAAATCCCCATTTTTGACTTTTTCGACATTACCGGACCTGTCGTTTTTTTTCAAATTTTGCCCGGTTTGGAAAATCCTTCACAATTTTCTCAAAACGCCCCAACTGTGCTTGATTTTGCTCATTTCTGACTCAGTCCGCCCCCCTGGCCCCTTTTAGCAAGGTTTGGGAAAATCCGCATTTTTGACTTTTTCGACACTACCGGCCCTGTCGTTTTTTTCAATTTTTGCCCACGTTGGAAAATCCTTCACAATTTTCCCAAAACGCCCCAACTGTGCTTGATTTTGCTCCTTTCTGACTCAGTCCGCCCCCTGGCACCTTTTAGCAAGGTTTGGGAAAATCCCCATTTTTGACTTTTTCGACACTACCGGACCTGTCGTTTTTTTCAAATTTTGCCCACTTTGGAAAATTCTTCACAATTTTCTCAAAACGCCCCAACTGTGCTTGATTTTGCTCCTTTCTGACTCAGTCCACCCCCTGGCACCTTTTAGCAAGGTTTGTGAAAATCCCCAATTTTGACTTTTTCGACACTACCGGCCCTGTCGTTTTTTTCAAATTTTGCCCGGTTTGGAAAATCCTTCACAATTTTCCCAAAACGCCCCAACTGTGCTTGATTTTGCTCCTTTCTGACTCAGTCCGCCCCCCTGGCCCCTTTTAGCAAGGTTTGGGAAAATCCCCATTTTTGACTTTTTCGACACTACCGGCCCTGTCGTTTTTTTCAAATTTTGCCCGGTTTGGAAAATCCTTCACAATTTTCTCAAAACGCCCCAACTGTGCTTGATTTTGCTCATTTCTGACTCAGTCCGCCCCCCTGGCCCCTTTTAGCAAGGTTTGGGAAAATCCGCATTTTTGACTTTTTCGACACTACCGGCCCTGTCGTTTTTTTCAATTTTTGCCCACGTTGGAAAATCCTTCACAATTTTCCCAAAACGCCCCAACTGTGCTTGATTTTGCTCCTTTCTTACTTAGTCCGCCCCCCTGGCCCCTTTTAGCAAGGTTTTGGAAAATCCCCATTTTTGACTTTTTCGACACTACCGGCCCTGTCTTATTTTTTCAAATTTTACCCGGTTTGGAAAATCCTTCACAATTTTCACAAAACGCCCCAACTGTGCTTGATTTTGCTCGTTTTTCAATCAGCCCGCCCCCTGGCCCCTTTTAGCAAAAATTTGGGAAAATCCCAATTTTTGACTTTTTCGACACTACCGGACCTGTCGTTTTTTTCAAATTTTGCCCACTTTGGAAAATCCTTCACAATTTTCTCAAAACGCCCCAACTGTGCTTGATTTTGCTCCTTTCTGACTCAGTCCACCCCCTGGCACCTTTTAGCAAGGTTTGTGAAAATCCCCAATTTTGACTTTTTCGACACTACCGGCCCTGTCGTTTTTTTCAATTTTTGCCCACTTTGGAAAATCCTTCACAATTTTCACAAAACGCCCCAACTGTGCTTGATTTTGCTCCTTTTTCACCCAGCCCCCCCATCTGGCCTCTTTAAGCAAAGTTTGGGAAAATCCCCATTTTTGACTTTTTCGACACTACCGGCACTGTCGTTTTTTTCAAATTTTGCCCGGTTTGGAAAATCCTTCACAATTTTCCTAAAACGCCCCAACTGTGCTTGATTTTGCTCCTTTCTGACTCAGTCCGCCCCCCTGGCCCCTTTTAGCAAGGTTTGGGAAAATCCCCATTTTTGACTTTTTCGACACTACCGGCCCTGTCGTTTTTTTCAAATTTTGCCCGGTTTGGAAAATCCTTCACAATTTTCTCAAAACGCCCCAACTGTGCTTGATTTTGCTCATTTCTGACTCAGTCCGCCCCCCTGGCCCCTTTTAGCAAGGTTTGGGAAAATCTGCATTTTTGACTTTTTCGACACTACCGGCCCTGTCGTTTTTTTAATTTTTGCCCACTTTGGAAAATCCTTCACAATTTTCACACAACGCCCCAACTGTGCTTGATTTTGCTCCTTTCTGAATCAGCCCGCCCCTCTGGCCCCTTTTAGCAAGGTTTGGGAAAATCCCCATTTTTGACTTTTTCGACACTACCGGCCCTGTCGTTTTTTTCAATTTTTGCCCACTATGGAAAATCCTTCACAATTTTCACAAAACGCCCCAACTGTGCTTGATTTTGCTCGTTTTTCACTCAGCCCCCCCCTCTGGCCTCTTTAAGCAAATTTTGTGAAAATCCCCATTTTTGACTTTTTCGACACTACCGGCCCTGTCTTTTTTTTCAATTTATTCCCGGTTTGGAAAATCCTTCACAATTTTCCCAAAACGCCCCAACTGTGCTTGATTTTGCTCCTTTCTGACTCAGTCCGCACCCCTGGCCCCTTTTAGCAAGGTTTGGGAAAATCCCCATTTTTGACTTTTTCGACACTACCGGCCCTGTCGTTTTTTTCAATTTATTCCCGGTTTGGAAAATCCTTCACAATTTTCACACAACGCCCCAACTGTGCTTGATTTTGCTCCTTTTTCACCCAGCCCCCCCCCTCTGGCCTCTTTAAGCAAAGTTTGGGAAAATCCCCATTTTTGACTTTTTCGACACTACCGGACCTGTCGTTTTTTTCAAATTTTGCCCGGTTTGGAAAATCCTTCACAATTTTCTCAAAACGCCCCAACTGTGCTTGATTTTGCTCATTTCTGACTCAGTCCGCCCCCCTGGCCCCTTTTAGCAAGGTTTGGGAAAATCCCCATTTTTGACTTTTTCGACACTACCGGCCCTGTCGTTTTTTTCAAATTTTGCCCGGTTTGGAAAATCCTTCACAATGTTCACAAAACGCCCCAACTGTGCTTGATTTTGCTCGTTTTTCAATCAGCCCGCCCCCTGGCCCCTTTTAGCAAAAATTTGGGAAAATCCCAATTTTTGACTTTTTCGACACTACCGGACCTGTCGTTTTTTTCAAATTTTGCCCACTTTGGAAAATCCTTCACAATTTTCTCAAAACGCCCCAACTGTGCTTGATTTTGCTCCTTTCTGACTCAGTCCACCCCCTGGCACCTTTTAGCAAGGTTTGTGAAAATCCCCATTTTTGACTTTTTCGACACTACGGGCCCTGTCGTTTTTTTCAATTTTTGCCCACTTTGGAAAATCCTTCAAAATTTTCCCAAAACGCCCCAACTGTGCTTGATTTTGCTCCTTTCTTACTTAGTCCGCACCCCTGGCCCCTTTTAGCAAGGTTTTGGAAAATCCCCATTTTTGACTTTTTCGACACTACCGGCCCTGTCGTTTTTTTCAAATTTTGCCCGGTTTGGAAAATCCTTCACAATTTTCACAAAACGCCCCAACTGTGCTTGATTTTGCTCATTTCTGACTCAGTCCGCCCCCCTGGCCCCTTTTAGCAAGGTTTGGGAAAATCCCCATTTTTGACTTTTTCGACACTACCGGCACTGTCGTTTTTTTCAAATTTTGCCCGGTTTGGAAAATCCTTCACAATTTTCCCAAAACGCCCCAACTGTGCTTGATTTTGCTCCTTTCTGACTCAGTCCGCCCCCCTGGCCCCTTTTAGCAAGGTTTGGGAAAATCCCCATTTTTGACTTTTTCGACACTACCGGCCCTGTCGTTTTTTTCAAATTTTGCCCGGTTTGGAAAATCCTTCACAATTTTCTCAAAACGCCCCAACTGTGCTTGATTTTGCTCATTTCTGACTCAGTCCGCCCCCCTGGCCCCTTTTAGCAAGGTTTGGGAAAATCTGCATTTTTGACTTTTTCGACACTACCGGCCCTGTCGTTTTTTTAATTTTTGCCCACTTTGGAAAATCCTTCACAATTTTCACACAACGCCCCAACTGTGCTTGATTTTGCTCCTTTCTGAATCAGCCCGCCCCTCTGGCCCCTTTTAGCAAGGTTTGGGAAAATCCCCATTTTTGACTTTTTCGACACTACCGGCCCTGTCGTTTTTTTCAATTTTTGCCCACTATGGAAAATCCTTCACAATTTTCACAAAACGCCCCAACTGTGCTTGATTTTGCTCGTTTTTCACTCAGCCCCCCCCTCTGGCCTCTTTAAGCAAATTTTGTGAAAATCCCCATTTTTGACTTTTTCGACACTACCGGCCCTGTCTTTTTTTTCAATTTATTCCCGGTTTGGAAAATCCTTCACAATTTTCCCAAAACGCCCCAACTGTGCTTGATTTTGCTCCTTTCTGACTCAGTCCGCACCCCTGGCCCCTTTTAGCAAGGTTTGGGAAAATCCCCATTTTTGACTTTTTCGACACTACCGGCCCTGTCGTTTTTTTCAATTTATTCCCGGTTTGGAAAATCCTTCACAATTTTCACACAACGCCCCAACTGTGCTTGATTTTGCTCCTTTTTCACCCAGCCCCCCCCCTCTGGCCTCTTTAAGCAAAGTTTGGGAAAATCCCCATTTTTGACTTTTTCGACACTACCGGACCTGTCGTTTTTTTCAAATTTTGCCCGGTTTGGAAAATCCTTCACAATTTTCTCAAAACGCCCCAACTGTGCTTGATTTTGCTCATTTCTGACTCAGTCCGCCCCCCTGGCCCCTTTTAGCAAGGTTTGGGAAAATCCCCATTTTTGACTTTTTCGACACTACCGGCCCTGTCGTTTTTTTCAAATTTTGCCCGGTTTGGAAAATCCTTCACAATGTTCACAAAACGCCCCAACTGTGCTTGATTTTGCTCGTTTTTCAATCAGCCCGCCCCCTGGCCCCTTTTAGCAAAAATTTGGGAAAATCCCAATTTTTGACTTTTTCGACACTACCGGACCTGTCGTTTTTTTCAAATTTTGCCCACTTTGGAAAATCCTTCACAATTTTCTCAAAACGCCCCAACTGTGCTTGATTTTGCTCCTTTCTGACTCAGTCCACCCCCTGGCACCTTTTAGCAAGGTTTGTGAAAATCCCCATTTTTGACTTTTTCGACACTACCGGCCCTGTCGTTTTTTTCAAATTTTGCCCGGTTTGGAAAATCCTTCACAATTTTCCCAAAACGCCCCAACTGTGCTTGATTTTGCTCCTTTCTGACTCAGTCCGCCCCCCTGGCCCCTTTTAGCAAGGTTTGGGAAAATCCCCATTTTTGACTTTTTCGACACTACCGGCTTTGTCTTTTTTTTCAAACTTTACCCGGTTTGGAAAATCCTTCACAATTTTCTCAAAACGCCCCAACTGTGCTTGATTTTGCTCATTTTTCAATAAGCCCGCCCCCTGGCCCCTTTTAGCAAAGATTTGTGAAAATCCGCATTTTTGACTTTTTCGACACTACCGGCCCTGTCGTTTTTTTCAATTTTTGCCCACGTTGGAAAATCCTTCACAATTTTCACAAAACGCCCCAACTGTGCTTGATTTTGCTCGTTTTTCAATCAGCCCGCCCCCTGGCCCCTTTTAGCAAAAATTTGGGAAAATCCCAATTTTTGACTTTTTCGACACTACCGGCCCTGTCGTTTTTTTCAATTTTTGCCCACTTTGGAAAATCCTTCACAATTTTCACACAACGCCCCAACTGTGCTTGATTTTGCTCCTTTTTCACCCAGCCCCCCCCTCTGGCCTCTTTAAGCAAAGTTTGGGAAAATCCCCATTTTTGACTTTTTCGACATTACCGGACCTGTCGTTTTTTTTCAAATTTTGCCCGGTTTGGAAAATCCTTCACAATTTTCTCAAAACGCCCCAACTGTGCTTGATTTTGCTCATTTCTGACTCAGTCCGCCCCCCTGGCCCCTTTTAGCAAGGTTTGGGAAAATCCGCATTTTTGACTTTTTCGACACTACCGGCCCTGTCGTTTTTTTCAATTTTTGCCCACTTTGGAAAATCCTTCACAATTTTCACAAAACGCCCCAACTGTGCTTGATTTTGCTCCTTTTTCACCCAGCCCCCCCATCTGGCCTCTTTAAGCAAAGTTTGGGAAAATCCCCATTTTTGACTTTTTCGACACTACCGGCCCTGTCGTTTTTTTCAAATTTTGCCCGGTTTGGAAAATCCTTCACAATTTTCCCAAAACGCCCCAACTGTGCTTGATTTTGCTCCTTTCTGACTCAGTCCGCCCCCCTGGCCCCTTTTAGCAAGGTTTGGGAAAATCCCCATTTTTGACTTTTTCGACACTACCGGCCCTGTCGTTTTTTTCAAATTTTGCCCGGTTTGGAAAATCCTTCACAATTTTCTCAAAACGCCCCAACTGTGCTTGATTTTGCTCATTTCTGACTCAGTCCGCCCCCCTGGCCCCTTTTAGCAAGGTTTGGGAAAATCCGCATTTTTGACTTTTTCGACACTACCGGCCCTGTCGTTTTTTTCAATTTTTGCCCACTTTGGAAAATCCTTCACAATTTTCACACAACGCCCCAACTGTGCTTGATTTTGCTCCTTTTTCACCCAGCCCCCCCCCTCTGGCCTCTTTAAGCAAAGTTTGGGAAAATCCCCATTTTTGACTTTTTCGACACTACCGGCCCTGTCGTTTTTTTCAAATTTTGCCCGGTTTGGAAAATCCTTCACAATTTTCCCAAAACGCCCCAACTGTGCTTGATTTTGCTCCTTTCTGACTCAGTCCGCCCCCCTGGCCCCTTTTAGCAAGGTTTGGGAAAATCCCCATTTTTGACTTTTTCGACACTACCGGCCCTGTCGTTTTTTTCAAATTTTACCCGGTTTGGAAAATCCTTCACAATTTTCACAAAACGCCCCAACTGTGCTTGATTTTGCTCGTTTTTCAATCAGCCCGCCCCCTGGCCCCTTTTAGCAAAAATTTGGGAAAATCCCAATTTTTGACTTTTTCGACACTACCGGACCTGTCGTTTTTTTCAAATTTTGCCCACTTTGGAAAATCCTTCACAATTTTCTCAAAACGCCCCAACTGTGCTTGATTTTGCTCCTTTCTGACTCAGTCCACCCCCTGGCACCTTTTAGCAAGGTTTGTGAAAATCCCCAATTTTGACTTTTTCGACACTACCGGCCCTGTCGTTTTTTTCAATTTTTGCCCACTTTGGAAAATCCTTCACAATTTTCACAAAACGCCCCAACTGTGCTTGATTTTGCTCCTTTCTGACTCAGTCCGCCCCCCTGGCCCCTTTTAGCAAGGTTTGGGAAAATCCCCATTTTTGACTTTTTCGACACTACCGGCCCTGTCGTTTTTTTCAAATTTTGCCCGGTTTGGAAAATCCTTCACAATTTTCTCAAAACGCCCCAACTGTGCTTGATTTTGCTCATTTCTGACTCAGTCCGCCCCCCTGGCCCCTTTTAGCAAGGTTTGGGAAAATCTGCATTTTTGACTTTTTCGACACTACCGGCCCTGTCGTTTTTTTCAATTTTTGCCCACTATGGAAAATCCTTCACAATTTTCACAAAACGCCCCAACTGTGCTTGATTTTGCTCGTTTTTCACTCAGCCCCCCCCTCTGGCCTCTTTAAGCAAATTTTGTGAAAATCCCCATTTTTGACTTTTTCGACACTACCGGCCCTGTCTTTTTTTTCAATTTATTCCCGGTTTGGAAAATCCTTCACAATTTTCCCAAAACGCCCCAACTGTGCTTGATTTTGCTCCTTTCTGACTCAGTCCGCACCCCTGGCCCCTTTTAGCAAGGTTTGGGAAAATCCCCATTTTTGACTTTTTCGACACTACCGGCCCTGTCGTTTTTTTCAATTTATTCCCGGTTTGGAAAATCCTTCACAATTTTCACACAACGCCCCAACTGTGCTTGATTTTGCTCCTTTTTCACCCAGCCCCCCCCCTCTGGCCTCTTTAAGCAAAGTTTGGGAAAATCCCCATTTTTGACTTTTTCGACACTACCGGACCTGTCGTTTTTTTCAATTTTTGTTCCACGTTGGAAAATCCTTCACAATTTTCCCAAAACGCCCCAACTGTGCTTGATTTTGCTCCTTTCTTACTTAGTCCGCCCCCCAGGCCCCTTTTAGCAAGGTTTTGGAAAATTCCCATTTTTGACTTTTTCGACACTACCGGACCTGTCGTTTTTTTCAAATTTTGCCCGGTTTGGAAAATCCTTCACAATTTTCTCGATAACGCCCCAACTGTGCTTGATTTTGCTCATTTCGGACTCAGTCCGCCCCCCTGGCCCCTTTTAGCAAGGTTTGGGAAAATCCGCATTTTTGACTTTTTCGACACTACCGGCCCTGTCGTTTTTTTCAATTTTTGCCCACGTTGGAAAATCCTTCACAATTTTCCCAAAACGCCCCAACTGTGCTTGATTTTGCTCCTTTCTGACTCAGTCCGCCCCCTGGCACCTTTTAGCAAGGTTTGGGAAAATCCCCATTTTTGACTTTTTCGACACTACCGGCCCTGTCTTTTTTTCAAATTTTGCCCGGTTTGGAAAATCCTTCACAATTTTCACAAAACGCCCCAACTGTGCTTGATTTTGCTCGTTTTTCAATAAGCCCGCCCCCTAGCCCCTTTTAGCAAAGATTTGGGAAAATCCGCATTTTTGACTTTTTCGACACTATCGGTCCTGTCGTTTTTTTCAAATTTTGCCCGGTTTGGAAAATCCTTCACAATTTTCTCAAAACGCCCCAACTGTGCTTGATTTTGCTCATTTTTCAATAAGCCCGCCCCCTGGCCCCTTTTAGCAAAGATTTGGGAAAATCCGCATTTTTGACTTTTTCGACACTACCGGCCCTGTCGTTTTTTTCAATTTTTGCCCACGTTGGAAAATCCTTCACAATTTTCCCAAAACGCCCCAACTGTGCTTGATTTTGCTCGTTTTTCAATCAGCCCGCCCCCTGGCCCCTTTTAGCAAGGTTTGGGAAAATCCCAATTTTTGACTTTTTCGACACTACCGGCCCTGTCGTTTTTTTCAATTTTTGCCCACTTTGGAAAATCCTTCACAATTTTCACACAACGCCCCAACTGTGCTTGATTTTGCTCCTTTTTCACCCAGCCCCCCCCTCTGGCCTCTTTAAGCAAAGTTTGGGAAAATCCCCATTTTTGACTTTTTCGACATTACCGGACCTGTCGTTTTTTTTCAAATTTTGCCCGGTTTGGAAAATCCTTCACAATTTTCTCAAAACGCCCCAACTGTGCTTGATTTTGCTCATTTCTGACTCAGTCCGCCCCCCTGGCCCCTTTTAGCAAGGTTTGGGAAAATCCGCATTTTTGACTTTTTTCGACACTACCGGCCCTGTCGTTTTTTTCAATTTTTTGCCCACGTTGGAAAATCCTTCACAATTTTCCCAAAACGCCCCAACTGTGCTTGATTTTGCTCCTTTCTGACTCAGTCCGCCCCCTGGCACCTTTTAGCAAGGTTTGGGAAAATCCCCATTTTTGACTTTTTCGACACTACCGGACCTGTCGTTTTTTTCAAATTTTGCCCACTTTGGAAAATTCTTCACAATTTTCTCAAAACGCCCCAACTGTGCTTGATTTTGCTCCTTTCTGACTCAGTCCACCCCCTGGCACCTTTTAGCAAGGTTTGTGAAAATCCCCAATTTTGACTTTTTCGACACTACCCGGCCCTGTCGTTTTTTTCAAATTTTGCCCGGTTTGGAAAATCCTTCACAATTTTTCCCAAAACGCCCCAACTGTGCTTGATTTTGCTCCTTTCTGACTCAGTCCGCCCCCCTGGCCCCTTTTAGCAAGGTTTGGGAAAATCCCCATTTTTGACTTTTTCGACACTACCGGCCCTGTCGTTTTTTTCAAATTTTGCCCGGTTTGGAAAATCCTTCACAATTTTCTCAAAACGCCCCAACTGTGCTTGATTTTGCTCATTTCTGACTCAGTCCGCCCCCCTGGCCCCTTTTAGCAAGGTTTGGGAAAATCCGCATTTTTGACTTTTTCGACACTACCGGCCCTGTCGTTTTTTTCAATTTTTGCCCAAGTTGGAAAATCCTTCACAATTTTCCCAAAACGCCCCAACTGTGCTTGATTTTGCTCCTTTCTTACTTAGTCCGCCCCCCTGGCCCTTTTAGCAAGGTTTTGGAAAATCCCCATTTTTGACTTTTTCGACACTACCGGCCCTGTCTTTTTTTTCAAATTTTACCCGGTTTGGAAAATCCTTCACAATTTTCACAAAACGCCCCAACTGTGCTTGATTTTGCTCGTTTTTCAATCAGCCCGCCCCCTGGCCCCTTTTAGCAAAAATTTGGGAAAATCCCAATTTTTGACTTTTTCGACACTACCGGACCTGTCGTTTTTTTCAAATTTTGCCCACTTTGGAAAATCCTTCACAATTTTCTCAAAACGCCCCAACTGTGCTTGATTTTGCTCCTTTCTGACTCAGTCCACCCCCTGGCACCTTTTAGCAAGGTTTGTGAAAATCCCCAATTTTGACTTTTTCGACACTACCGGCCCTGTCGTTTTTTTCAATTTTTGCCCACCTTTGGAAAATCCTTCACAATTTTCACAAAACGCCCCAACTGTGCTTGATTTTGCTCCTTTTTCACCCAGCCCCCCCATCTGGCCTCTTTAAGCAAAGTTTGGGAAAATCCCCATTTTTGACTTTTTCGACACTACCGGCACTGTCGTTTTTTTCAAATTTTGCCCGGTTTGGAAAATCCTTCACAATTTTCCTAAAACGCCCCAACTGTGCTTGATTTTGCTCCTTTCTGACTCAGTCCGCCCCCCTGGCCCCTTTTAGCAAGGTTTGGGAAAATCCCCATTTTTGACTTTTTCGACACTACCGGCCCTGTCGTTTTTTTCAAATTTTGCCCGGTTTGGAAAATCCTTCACAATTTTCTCAAAACGCCCCAACTGTGCTTGATTTTGCTCATTTCTGACTCAGTCCGCCCCCCTGGCCCCTTTTAGCAAGGTTTGGGAAAATCTGCATTTTTGACTTTTTCGACACTACCGGCCCTGTCGTTTTTTTAATTTTTGCCCACTTTGGAAAATCCTTCACAATTTTCACACAACGCCCCAACTGTGCTTGATTTTGCTCCTTTCTGAATCAGCCCGCCCCTCTGGCCCCTTTTAGCAAGGTTTGGGAAAATCCCCATTTTTGACTTTTTCGACACTACCGGCCCTGTCGTTTTTTTCAATTTTTGCCCACTATGGAAAATCCTTCACAATTTTCACAAACGCCCCAACTGTGCTTGATTTTGCTCGTTTTTCACTCAGCCCCCCCCTCTGGCCTCTTTAAGCAAATTTTGTGAAAATCCCCATTTTTGACTTTTTCGACACTACCCGGCCCTGTCTTTTTTTTCAATTTATTCCCGGTTTGGAAAATCCTTCACAATTTTCCCAAAACGCCCCAACTGTGCTTGATTTTGCTCCTTTCTGACTCAGTCCGCACCCCTGGCCCCTTTTAGCAAGGTTTGGGAAAATCCCCATTTTTGACTTTTTCGACACTACCGGCCCTGTCGTTTTTTTCAATTTATTCCCGGTTTGGAAAATCCTTCACAATTTTCACACAACGCCCCAACTGTGCTTGATTTTGCTCCTTTTTCACCCAGCCCCCCCCCTCTGGCCTCTTTAAGCAAAGTTTGGGAAAATCCCCATTTTTGACTTTTTCGACACTACCGGACCTGTCGTTTTTTTCAAATTTTGCCCGGTTTGGAAAATCCTTCACAATTTTCTCAAAACGCCCCAACTGTGCTTGATTTTGCTCATTTCTGACTCAGTCCGCCCCCCTGGCCCCTTTTAGCAAGGTTTGGGAAAATCCCCATTTTTGACTTTTTCGACACTACCGGCCCTGTCGTTTTTTTCAAATTTTGCCCGGTTTGGAAAATCCTTCACAATGTTCACAAAACGCCCCAACTGTGCTTGATTTTGCTCGTTTTTCAATCAGCCCGCCCCCTGGCCCCTTTTAGCAAAAATTTGGGAAAATCCCAATTTTTGACTTTTTCGACACTACCGGACCTGTCGTTTTTTTCAAATTTTGCCCACTTTGGAAAATCCTTCACAATTTTCTCAAAACGCCCCAACTGTGCTTGATTTTGCTCCTTTCTGACTCAGTCCACCCCCTGGCACCTTTTAGCAAGGTTTGTGAAAATCCCCATTTTTGACTTTTTCGACACTACCGGCCCTGTCGTTTTTTTCAATTTTTGCCCACTTTGGAAAATCCTTCAAAATTTTCCCAAAACGCCCCAACTGTGCTTGATTTTGCTCCTTTCTTACTTAGTCCGCACCCCTGGCCCCTTTTAGCAAGGTTTTGGAAAATCCCCATTTTTGACTTTTTCGACACTACCGGCCCTGTCGTTTTTTTCAAATTTTGCCCGGTTTGGAAAATCCTTCACAATTTTCACAAAACGCCCCAACTGTGCTTGATTTTGCTCATTTCTGACTCAGTCCGCCCCCCTGGCCCCTTTTAGCAAGGTTTGGGAAAATCCCCATTTTTGACTTTTTCGACACTACCGGCACTGTCGTTTTTTTCAAATTTTGCCCGGTTTGGAAAATCCTTCACAATTTTCCCAAAACGCCCCAACTGTGCTTGATTTTGCTCCTTTCTGACTCAGTCCGCCCCCCTGGCCCCTTTTAGCAAGGTTTGGGAAAATCCCCATTTTTGACTTTTTCGACACTACCGGCCCTGTCGTTTTTTTCAATTTTTGCCCACGTTGGAAAATCCTTCACAATTTTCCCAAAACGCCCCAACTGTGCTTGATTTTGCTCCTTTCTTACTTAGTCCGCCCCCCAGGCCCCTTTTAGCAAGGTTTTGGAAAATTCCCATTTTTGACTTTTTCGACACTACCGGACCTGTCGTTTTTTTCAAATTTTGCCCGGTTTGGAAAATCCTTCACAATTTTCTCGATAACGCCCCAACTGTGCTTGATTTTGCTCATTTCGGACTCAGTCCGCCCCCCTGGCCCCTTTTAGCAAGGTTTGGGAAAATCCGCATTTTTGACTTTTTCGACACTACCGGCCCTGTCGTTTTTTTCAATTTTTGCCCACGTTGGAAAATCCTTCACAATTTTCCCAAAACGCCCCAACTGTGCTTGATTTTGCTCCTTTCTGACTCAGTCCGCCCCCTGGCACCTTTTAGCAAGGTTTGGGAAAATCCCCATTTTTGACTTTTTCGACACTACCGGCCCTGTCTTTTTTTCAAATTTTGCCCGGTTTGGAAAATCCTTCACAATTTTCACAAAACGCCCCAACTGTGCTTGATTTTGCTCGTTTTTCAATAAGCCCGCCCCCTAGCCCCTTTTAGCAAAGATTTGGGAAAATCCGCATTTTTGACTTTTTCGACACTATCGGTCCTGTCGTTTTTTTCAAATTTTGCCCGGTTTGGAAAATCCTTCACAATTTTCTCAAAACGCCCCAACTGTGCTTGATTTTGCTCATTTTTCAATAAGCCCGCCCCCTGGCCCCTTTTAGCAAAGATTTGGGAAAATCCGCATTTTTGACTTTTTCGACACTACCGGCCCTGTCGTTTTTTTCAATTTTTGCCCACGTTGGAAAATCCTTCACAATTTTCCCAAAACGCCCCAACTGTGCTTGATTTTGCTCGTTTTTCAATCAGCCCGCCCCCTGGCCCCTTTTAGCAAGGTTTGGGAAAATCCGCATTTTTGACTTTTTCGACACTACCGGCCCTGTCGTTTTTTTCAATTTTTGCCCACGTTGGAAAATCCTTCACAATTTTCCCAAAACGCCCCAACTGTGCTTGATTTTGCTCCTTTCTGACTCAGTCCGCCCCCTGGCACCTTTTAGCAAGGTTTGGGAAAATCCCCATTTTTGACTTTTTCGACACTACCGGACCTGTCGTTTTTTTCAAATTTTGCCCACTTTGGAAAATTCTTCACAATTTTCTCAAAACGCCCCAACTGTGCTTGATTTTGCTCCTTTCTGACTCAGTCCACCCCCTGGCACCTTTTAGCAAGGTTTGTGAAAATCCCCAATTTTGACTTTTTCGACACTACCGGCCCTGTCGTTTTTTTCAAATTTTGCCCGGTTTGGAAAATCCTTCACAATTTTCCCAAAACGCCCCAACTGTGCTTGATTTTGCTCCTTTCTGACTCAGTCCGCCCCCCTGGCCCCTTTTAGCAAGGTTTGGGAAAATCCCCATTTTTGACTTTTTCGACACTACCGGCCCTGTCGTTTTTTTCAAATTTTGCCCGGTTTGGAAAATCCTTCACAATTTTCTCAAAACGCCCCAACTGTGCTTGATTTTGCTCATTTCTGACTCAGTCCGCCCCCCTGGCCCCTTTTAGCAAGGTTTGGGAAAATCCGCATTTTTGACTTTTTCGACACTACCGGCCCTGTCGTTTTTTTCAATTTTTGCCCACGTTGGAAAATCCTTCACAATTTTCCCAAAACGCCCCAACTGTGCTTGATTTTGCTCCTTTCTTACTTAGTCCGCCCCCCTGGCCCCTTTTAGCAAGGTTTTGGAAAATCCCCATTTTTGACTTTTTCGACACTACCGGCCCTGTCTTATTTTTTCAAATTTTACCCGGTTTGGAAAATCCTTCACAATTTTCACAAAACGCCCCAACTGTGCTTGATTTTGCTCGTTTTTCAATCAGCCCGCCCCCTGGCCCCTTTTAGCAAAAATTTGGGAAAATCCCAATTTTTGACTTTTTCGACACTACCGGACCTGTCGTTTTTTTCAAATTTTGCCCACTTTGGAAAATCCTTCACAATTTTCTCAAAACGCCCCAACTGTGCTTGATTTTGCTCCTTTCTGACTCAGTCCACCCCCTGGCACCTTTTAGCAAGGTTTGTGAAAATCCCCAATTTTGACTTTTTCGACACTACCGGCCCTGTCGTTTTTTTCAATTTTTGCCCACTTTGGAAAATCCTTCACAATTTTCACAAAACGCCCCAACTGTGCTTGATTTTGCTCCTTTTTCACCCAGCCCCCCCATCTGGCCTCTTTAAGCAAAGTTTGGGAAAATCCCCATTTTTGACTTTTTCGACACTACCGGCACTGTCGTTTTTTTCAAATTTTGCCCGGTTTGGAAAATCCTTCACAATTTTCCTAAAACGCCCCAACTGTGCTTGATTTTGCTCCTTTCTGACTCAGTCCGCCCCCCTGGCCCCTTTTAGCAAGGTTTGGGAAAATCCCCATTTTTGACTTTTTCGACACTACCGGCCCTGTCGTTTTTTTCAAATTTTGCCCGGTTTGGAAAATCCTTCACAATTTTCTCAAAACGCCCCAACTGTGCTTGATTTTGCTCATTTCTGACTCAGTCCGCCCCCCTGGCCCCTTTTAGCAAGGTTTGGGAAAATCTGCATTTTTGACTTTTTCGACACTACCGGCCCTGTCGTTTTTTTAATTTTTGCCCACTTTGGAAAATCCTTCACAATTTTCACACAACGCCCCAACTGTGCTTGATTTTGCTCCTTTCTGAATCAGCCCGCCCCTCTGGCCCCTTTTAGCAAGGTTTGGGAAAATCCCCATTTTTGACTTTTTCGACACTACCGGCCCTGTCGTTTTTTTCAATTTTTGCCCACTATGGAAAATCCTTCACAATTTTCACAAAACGCCCCAACTGTGCTTGATTTTGCTCGTTTTTCACTCAGCCCCCCCCTCTGGCCTCTTTAAGCAAATTTTGTGAAAATCCCCATTTTTGACTTTTTCGACACTACCGGCCCTGTCTTTTTTTTCAATTTATTCCCGGTTTGGAAAATCCTTCACAATTTTCCCAAAACGCCCCAACTGTGCTTGATTTTGCTCCTTTCTGACTCAGTCCGCACCCCTGGCCCCTTTTAGCAAGGTTTGGGAAAATCCCCATTTTTGACTTTTTCGACACTACCGGCCCTGTCGTTTTTTTCAATTTATTCCCAGTTTGGAAAATCCTTCACAATTTTCACACAACGCCCCAACTGTGCTTGATTTTGCTCCTTTTTCACCCAGCCCCCCCCCTCTGGCCTCTTTAAGCAAAGTTTGGGAAAATCCCCATTTTTGACTTTTTCGACACTACCGGACCTGTCGTTTTTTTCAAATTTTGCCCGGTTTGGAAAATCCTTCACAATTTTCTCAAAACGCCCCAACTGTGCTTGATTTTGCTCATTTCTGACTCAGTCCGCCCCCCTGGCCCCTTTTAGCAAGGTTTGGGAAAATCCCCATTTTTGACTTTTTCGACACTACCGGCCCTGTCGTTTTTTTCAAATTTTGCCCGGTTTGGAAAATCCTTCACAATGTTCACAAAACGCCCCAACTGTGCTTGATTTTGCTCGTTTTTCAATCAGCCCGCCCCCTGGCCCCTTTTAGCAAAAATTTGGGAAAATCCCAATTTTTGACTTTTTCGACACTACCGGACCTGTCGTTTTTTTCAAATTTTGCCCACTTTGGAAAATCCTTCACAATTTTCTCAAAACGCCCCAACTGTGCTTGATTTTGCTCCTTTCTGACTCAGTCCACCCCCTGGCACCTTTTAGCAAGGTTTGTGAAAATCCCCATTTTTGACTTTTTCGACACTACCGGCCCTGTCGTTTTTTTCAATTTTTGCCCACTTTGGAAAATCCTTCAAAATTTTCCCAAAACGCCCCAACTGTGCTTGATTTTGCTCCTTTCTTACTTAGTCCGCACCCCTGGCCCCTTTTAGCAAGGTTTTGGAAAATCCCCATTTTTGACTTTTTCGACACTACCGGCCCTGTCGTTTTTTTCAAATTTTGCCGGGTTTGGAAAATCCTTCACAATTTTCTCAAAACGCACCAACTGTGCTTGATTTTGCTCATTTCTGACTCAGTCCGCCCCCCTGGCCCCTTTTAGCAAGGTTTGGGAAAATCCGCATTTTTGACTTTTTCGACACTACCGGCCCTGTCTTTTTTTTCAATTTTTGCCCACTTTGGAAAATCCTTCACAATTTTCACAAAACGCCCCAACTGTGCTTGATTTTGCTCATTTTTCAATAAGCCCGCCCCCTGGCCCCTTTTAGCAAAGATTTGGGAAAATCCGCATTTTTGACTTTTTCGACACTACCGGACCTGTCGTTTTTTTCAAATTTTGCCCGGTTTGGAAAATCCTTCACAATTTTCTCAAAACGCCCCAACTGTGCTTGATTTTGCTCATTTCTGACTCAGTCCGCCCCCCTGGCCCCTTTTAGCAAGGTTTGGGAAAAACCGCATTTTTGACTTTTTCGACACTACCGGCCCTGTCGTTTTTTTCAATTTTTGCCCACGTTGGAAAATCCTTCACAATTTTCCCAAAACGCCCCAACCGTGCTTGATTTTGTTCGTTTTTCAATCAGCCCGCCCCCTGGCCCCTTTTAGCAAAAATTTGGGAAGATCCGCATTTTTGACTTTTTCGACACTACCGGACCTGTCGTTTTTTTCAAATTTTGCCCACTTTGGAAAATCCTTCACAATTTTCTCAAAACGCCCCAACTGTGCTTGATTTTGCTCCTTTCTGACTCAGTCCACCCCCTGGCACCTTTTAGCAAGGTTTGTGAAAATCCCCATTTTTGACTTTTTCGACACTACCGGCCCTGTCGTTTTTTTCAAATTTTGCCCGGTTTGGAAAATCCTTCACAATTTTCACAAAACGCCCCAACTGTGCTTGATTTTGCTCCTTTTTCACCCAGCCCCCCCCTCTGGCCTCTTTAAGCAAAGTTTGGGAAAATCCCCATTTTTGACTTTTTCGACACTACCGGCACTGTCGTTTTTTTCAAATTTTGCCCGGTTTGGAAAATCCTTCACAATTTTCCCAAAACGCCCCAACTGTGCTTGATTTTGCTCCTTTCTGACTCAGTCCGCCCCCCTGGCCCCTTTTAGCAAGGTTTGGGAAAATCCCCATTTTTGACTTTTTCGACACTACCGGCTTTGTCTTTTTTTTCAAACTTTACCCGGTTTGGAAAATCCTTCACAATTTTCACAAAACGCCCCAACTGTGCTTGATTTTGCTCGTTTTTCAATAAGCCCGCCCCCTGGCCCCTTTTAGCAAAGATTTGGGAAAATCCGCATTTTTGACTTTTTCGACACTACCGGCCCTGTCTTTTTTTTCAAATTTAACCCGGTTTGGAAAATCTTTTACAATTTTCACAAAACGCCCCAACTGTGCTTGATTTTGCTCGTTTTTCAATAAGCCCGCCCCCTGGCCCCTTTTAGCAAAGATTTGGGAAAATCCGCATTTTTGACTTTTTCGACACTACCGGCCCTGTCGTTTTTTTCAAATTTTGCCCGGTTTGGAAAATCCTTCACAATTTTCTCAAAACGCCCCAACTGTGCTTGATTTTGCTCATTTCTGACTCAGTCCGCCCCCCTGGCCCCTTTTAGCAAGGTTTGGGAAAATCCGCATTTTTGACTTTTTCGACACTACCAGCCCTGTCGTTTTTTTCAATTTTTGCCCACGTTGGAAAATCCTTCACAATTTTCCCAAAACGCCCCAACTGTGCTTGATTTTGCTCCTTTCTGACTCAGTCCGCCCCCTGGCACCTTTTAGCAAGGTTTGGGAAAATCCCCATTTTTGACTTTTTCGACACTACCGGCCCTGTCTTTTTTTCAAATTTTGCCCGGTTTGGAAAATCCCTCACAATTTTCACAAAACGCCCCAACTGTGCTTGATTTTGCTCGTTTTTCAATCAGCCCGCCCCCTGGCCCCTTTTAGCAAAAATTTGGGAAAATCCCAATTTTTTACTTTTTCGACACTACCGGACCTGTCGTTTTTTTCAAATTTTGCCCACTTTGGAAAATCCTTCACAATTTTCTCAAAACGCCCCAACTGTGCTTGATTTTGCTCATTTCTGACTCAGTCCGCCCCCCTGGCCCCTTTTAGCAAAGTTTGGGAAAATCCGCATTTTTGACATTTTCGACACTACGGGCCCTGTCGTTTTTTTCAATTTTTGCCCACTTTTGGAAAATCCTTCACAATTTTCACAAAACGCCCCAACTGTGCTTGATTTTGCTCGTTTTTCAATCAGCCCGCCCCCTGGCCCCTTTTAGCAAAAATTTGGGAAAATCCCAATTTTTGACTTTTTCGACACTACCGGACCTGTCGTTTTTTTCAAATTTTGCCCACTTTGGAAAATCCTTCACAATTTTCTCAAAACGCCCCAACTGTGCTTGATTTTGCTCATTTCTTACTTAGTCCGCACCCCTGGCCCCTTTTAGCAAGGTTTGGGAAAATCCCCATTTTTGACTTTTTCGACACTACCGGACCTGTCGTTTTTTTCAAATTTTGCCGGGTTTGGAAAATCCTTCACAATTTTCTCAAAACGCACCAACTGTGCTTGATTTTGCTCATTTCTGACTCAGTCCGCCCCCCTGGCCCCTTTTAGCAAGGTTTGGGAAAATCCGCATTTTTGACTTTTTCGACACTACCGGCCCTGTCTTTTTTTTCAATTTTTGCCCACTTTGGAAAATCCTTCACAATTTTCACAAAACGCCCCAACTGTGCTTGATTTTGCTCATTTTTCAATAAGCCCGCCCCCTGGCCCCTTTTAGCAAAGATTTGGGAAAATCCGCATTTTTGACTTTTTCGACACTACCGGACCTGTCGTTTTTTTCAAATTTTGCCCGGTTTGGAAAATCCTTCACAATTTTCTCAAAACGCCCCAACTGTGCTTGATTTTGCTCATTTCTGACTCAGTCCGCCCCCCTGGCCCCTTTTAGCAAGGTTTGGGAAAAACCGCATTTTTGACTTTTTCGACACTACCGGCCCTGTCGTTTTTTTCAATTTTTGCCCACGTTGGAAAATCCTTCACAATTTTCCCAAAACGCCCCAACCGTGCTTGATTTTGTTCGTTTTTCAATCAGCCCGCCCCCTGGCCCCTTTTAGCAAAAATTTGGGAAGATCCGCATTTTTGACTTTTTCGACACTACCGGACCTGTCGTTTTTTTCAAATTTTGCCCACTTTGGAAAATCCTTCACAATTTTCTCAAAACGCCCCAACTGTGCTTGATTTTGCTCCTTTCTGACTCAGTCCACCCCCTGGCACCTTTTAGTAAGGTTTGTGAAAATCCCCATTTTTGACTTTTTCGACACTACCGGCCCTGTCGTTTTTTTCAAATTTTGCCCGGTTTGG
This sequence comes from Scomber scombrus, assembly GCF_963691925.1. Taxonomy (NCBI): domain Eukaryota; kingdom Metazoa; phylum Chordata; class Actinopteri; order Scombriformes; family Scombridae; genus Scomber; species Scomber scombrus. The sequence continues at coordinate 28,622,344 of NC_084986.1, read as the reverse complement.
AAAATCCTTCACAATTTTCACAAAACGCCCCAACTGTGCTTGATTTTGCTCCTTTTTCACCCAGCCCCCCCCTCTGGCCTCTTTAAGCAAAGTTTGGGAAAATCCCCATTTTTGACTTTTTCGACACTACCGGCACTGTCGTTTTTTTCAAATTTTGCCCGGTTTGGAAAATCCTTCACAATTTTCCCAAAACGCCCCAACTGTGCTTGATTTTGCTCCTTTCTGACTCAGTCCGCCCCCCTGGCCCCTTTTAGCAAGGTTTGGGAAAATCCCCATTTTTGACTTTTTCGACACTACCGGCTTTGTCTTTTTTTTCAAACTTTACCCGGTTTGGAAAATCCTTCACAATTTTCACAAAACGCCCCAACTGTGCTTGATTTTGCTCGTTTTTCAATAAGCCCGCCCCCTGGCCCCTTTTAGCAAAGATTTGGGAAAATCCGCATTTTTGACTTTTTCGACACTACCGGCCCTGTCTTTTTTTTCAAATTTAACCCGGTTTGGAAAATCCTTTACAATTTTCACAAAACGCCCCAACTGTGCTTGATTTTGCTCGTTTTTCAATAAGCCCGCCCCCTGGCCCCTTTTAGCAAAGATTTGGGAAAATCCGCATTTTTGACTTTTTCGACACTACCGGCCCTGTCGTTTTTTTCAAATTTTGCCCGGTTTGGAAAATCCTTCACAATTTTCTCAAAACGCCCCAACTGTGCTTGATTTTGCTCATTTCTGACTCAGTCCGCCCCCCTGGCCCCTTTTAGCAAGGTTTGGGAAAATCCGCATTTTTGACTTTTTCGACACTACCAGCCCTGTCGTTTTTTTCAATTTTTGCCCACGTTGGAAAATCCTTCACAATTTTCCCAAAACGCCCCAACTGTGCTTGATTTTGCTCCTTTCTGACTCAGTCCGCCCCCTGGCACCTTTTAGCAAGGTTTGGGAAAATCCCCATTTTTGACTTTTTCGACACTACCGGCCCTGTCTTTTTTTCAAATTTTGCCCGGTTTGGAAAATCCCTCACAATTTTCACAAAACGCCCCAACTGTGCTTGATTTTGCTCGTTTTTCAATCAGCCCGCCCCCTGGCCCCTTTTAGCAAAAATTTGGGAAAATCCCAATTTTTTACTTTTTCGACACTACCGGACCTGTCGTTTTTTTCAAATTTTGCCCACTTTGGAAAATCCTTCACAATTTTCTCAAAACGCCCCAACTGTGCTTGATTTTGCTCATTTCTGACTCAGTCCGCCCCCCTGGCCCCTTTTAGCAAGGTTTGGGAAAATCCGCATTTTTGACATTTTCGACACTACGGGCCCTGTCGTTTTTTTCAATTTTTGCCCACTTTTGGAAAATCCTTCACAATTTTCACAAAACGCCCCAACTGTGCTTGATTTTGCTCGTTTTTCAATCAGCCCGCCCCCTGGCCCCTTTTAGCAAAAATTTGGGAAAATCCCAATTTTTGACTTTTTCGACACTACCGGACCTGTCGTTTTTTTTTCAAATTTTGCCCACTTTGGAAAATCCTTCACAATTTTCTCAAAACGCCCCAACTGTGCTTGATTTTGCTCCTTTCTTACTTAGTCCGCACCCCTGGCCCCTTTTAGCAAGGTTTGGGAAAATCCCCATTTTTGACTTTTTCGACACTACCGGACCTGTCGTTTTTTTCAAATTTTGCCGGGTTTGGAAAATCCTTCACAATTTTCTCAAAACGCACCAACTGTGCTTGATTTTGCTCATTTCTGACTCAGTCCGCCCCCCTGGCCCCTTTTAGCAAGGTTTGGGAAAATCCGCATTTTTGACTTTTTCGACACTACCGGCCCTGTCTTTTTTTTCAATTTTTGCCCACTTTGGAAAATCCTTCACAATTTTCACAAAACGCCCCAACTGTGCTTGATTTTGCTCATTTTTCAATAAGCCCGCCCCCTGGCCCCTTTTAGCAAAGATTTGGGAAAATCCGCATTTTTGACTTTTTCGACACTACCGGACCTGTCGTTTTTTTCAAATTTTGCCCGGTTTGGAAAATCCTTCACAATTTTCTCAAAACGCCCCAACTGTGCTTGATTTTGCTCATTTCTGACTCAGTCCGCCCCCCTGGCCCCTTTTAGCAAGGTTTGGGAAAAACCGCATTTTTGACTTTTTCGACACTACCGGCCCTGTCGTTTTTTTCAATTTTTGCCCACGTTGGAAAATCCTTCACAATTTTCCCAAAACGCCCCAACCGTGCTTGATTTTGTTCGTTTTTCAATCAGCCCGCCCCCTGGCCCCTTTTAGCAAAAATTTGGGAAGATCCGCATTTTTGACTTTTTCGACACTACCGGACCTGTCGTTTTTTTCAAATTTTGCCCACTTTGGAAAATCCTTCACAATTTTCTCAAAACGCCCCAACTGTGCTTGATTTTGCTCCTTTCTGACTCAGTCCACCCCCTGGCACCTTTTAGCAAGGTTTGTGAAAATCCCCATTTTTGACTTTTTCGACACTACCGGCCCTGTCGTTTTTTTCAAATTTTGCCCGGTTTGGAAAATCCTTCACAATTTTCACAAAACGCCCCAACTGTGCTTGATTTTGCTCCTTTTTCACCCAGCCCCCCCCTCTGGCCTCTTTAAGCAAAGTTTGGGAAAATCCCCATTTTTGACTTTTTCGACACTACCGGCACTGTCGTTTTTTTCAAATTTTGCCCGGTTTGGAAAATCCTTCACAATTTTCCCAAAACGCCCCAACTGTGCTTGATTTTGCTCCTTTCTGACTCAGTCCGCCCCCCTGGCCCCTTTTAGCAAGGTTTGGGAAAATCCCCATTTTTGACTTTTCCACACTACCGGCTTTGTCTTTTTTTTCAAACTTTACCCGGTTTGGAAAATCCTTCACAATTTTCACAAAACGCCCCAACTGTGCTTGATTTTGCTCGTTTTTCAATAAGCCCGCCCCCTGGCCCCTTTTAGCAAAGATTTGGGAAAATCCGCATTTTTGACTTTTTCGACACTACCGGCCCTGTCTTTTTTTTCAAATTTAACCCGGTTTGGAAAATCCTTTACAATTTTCACAAAACGCCCCAACTGTGCTTGATTTTGCTCGTTTTTCAATAAGCCCGCCCCCTGGCCCCTTTTAGCAAAGATTTGGGAAAATCCGCATTTTTGACTTTTTCGACACTACCGGCCCTGTCGTTTTTTTCAAATTTTGCCCGGTTTGGAAAATCCTTCACAATTTTCTCAAAACGCCCCAACTGTGCTTGATTTTGCTCATTTCTGACTCAGTCCGCCCCCCTGGCCCCTTTTAGCAAGGTTTGGGAAAATCCGCATTTTTGACTTTTTCGACACTACCAGCCCTGTCGTTTTTTTCAATTTTTGCCCACGTTGGAAAATCCTTCACAATTTTCCCAAAACGCCCCAACTGTGCTTGATTTTGCTCGTTTTTCAATCAGCCCGCCCCCTGGCCCCTTTTAGCAAAGATTTGGGAAAATCCCAATTTTTGACTTTTTCGACACTACCGGACCTGTCGTTTTTTTAAAATTTTGCCCACTTTGGAAAATCCTTCACAATTTTCTCAAAACGCCCCAACTGTGCTTGATTTTGCTCCTTTCTGACTCAGTCCAACCCATGGCACCTTTTAGCAAGGTTTGTGAAAATCCCCATTTTTGACTTTTTCGACACTACCGGCCCTGTTGTTTTTTTCAATTTTTGCCCACTTTGGAAAATCCTTCACTATTTTCACAAAACGCCCCAACTGTGCTTGATTTTGCTCCTTTTTCACCCAGCCCCCCCCCTCTGGCCTCTTTAAGCAAAGTTTGGGAAAATCCCCATTTTTGACTTTTTCGACACTACCGGCACTGTCGTTTTTTTCAAATTTTGCCCGGTTTGGAAAATCCTTCACAATTTTCCCAAAACGCCCCAACTGTGCTTGATTTTGCTCATTTCTGACTCAGTCCGCCCCCCTGGCCCCTTTTAGCAAGGTTTGGGAAAATCCGCATTTTTGACTTTTTCGACACTACCGGCCCTGTCGTTTTTTTCAATTTTTGCCCACTTTGGAAAATCCTTCACAATTTTCAGAAAACGCCCCAACTGTGCTTGATTTTGCTCCTTTTTCACCCAGCCCCCCCCCTCTGGCCTCTTTAAGCAAAGTTTGGGAAAATCCCCATTTTTGACTTTTTCGACACTACCGGACCTGTCGTTTTTTTCAAATTTTGCCCACTTTGGAAAATCCTTCACAATTTTCTCAAAACGCCCCAACTGTGCTTGATTTTGCTCCTTTCTGACTCAGTCCACCCCCTGGCACCTTTTAGCAAGGTTTGTGAAAATCCCCATTTTTGACTTTTTCGACACTACCGGCCCTGTCGTTTTTTTCAATTTTTGCCCACTTTGGAAAATCCTTCACAATTTTCACAAAACGCCCCAACTGAGCTTGATTTTGCTCGTTTTTCAATAAGCCCGCCCCCTGGCCCCTTTTAGCAAAGATTTGGGAAAATCCACATTTTTGACTTTTTCGACACTACCGGCCCTGTCGTTTTTTTTCAATTTTTGCCCACTTTGGAAAATCCTTCACAATTTTCTCAAAACGCCCCAACTGTGCTTGATTTTGCTCATTTCTGACTCAGTCCGCCCCCCTGGCACCTTTTAGCAAAAATTTGGGAAAATCCCCATTTTTGACTTTTTCGACACTACCGGACCTGTCGTTTTTTTCAAATTTTGCCCGGTTTGGAAAATCCTTCACAATTTTCTCAAAACGCCCCAACTGTGCTTATTTTTGCTCATTTCTGACTCAGTCCGCCCCCCTGGCACCTTTTAGCAAGGTTTGTGAAAATCCCCATTTTTGACTTTTTCGACACTACCGGCCCTGTCGTTTTTTTCAATTTTTGCCCACTTTGGAAAATCCTTCACAATTTTCACAAAACGCCCCAACTGTGCTTGATTTTGCTCCTTTTTCACCCAGCCCCCCCCTCTGGCCTCTTTAAGCAAAGTTTGGGAAAATCCCCATTTTTGACTTTTTCGACACTACCGGCCCTGTCGTTTTTTTCAATTTTTGCCCACGTTGGAAAATCCTTCACAATTTTCCCAAAACGCCCCAACTGTGCTTGATTTTGCTCCTTTCTTACTTAGTCCGCCCCCCAGGCCCCTTTTAGCAAGGTTTTGGAAAATTCCCATTTTTGACTTTTTCGACACTACCGGACCTGTCGTTTTTTTCAAATTTTGCCCGGTTTGGAAAATCCTTCACAATTTTCTCGATAACGCCCCAACTGTGCTTGATTTTGCTCATTTCGGACTCAGTCCGCCCCCCTGGCCCCTTTTAGCAAGGTTTGGGAAAATCCGCATTTTTGACTTTTTCGACACTACCGGCCCTGTCGTTTTTTTCAATTTTTGCCCACGTTGGAAAATCCTTCACAATTTTCCCAAAACGCCCCAACTGTGCTTGATTTTGCTCCTTTCTGACTCAGTCCGCCCCCTGGCACCTTTTAGCAAGGTTTGGGAAAATCCCCATTTTTGACTTTTTCGACACTACCGGCCCTGTCTTTTTTTCAAATTTTGCCCGGTTTGGAAAATCCTTCACAATTTTCACAAAACGCCCCAACTGTGCTTGATTTTGCTCGTTTTTCAATAAGCCCGCCCCCTAGCCCCTTTTAGCAAAGATTTGGGAAAATCCGCATTTTTGACTTTTTCGACACTATCGGTCCTGTCGTTTTTTTCAAATTTTGCCCGGTTTGGAAAATCCTTCACAATTTTCTCAAAACGCCCCAACTGTGCTTGATTTTGCTCATTTTTCAATAAGCCCGCCCCCTGGCCCCTTTTAGCAAAGATTTGGGAAAATCCGCATTTTTGACTTTTTCGACACTACCGGCCCTGTCGTTTTTTTCAATTTTTGCCCACGTTGGAAAATCCTTCACAATTTTCCCAAAACGCCCCAACTGTGCTTGATTTTGCTCGTTTTTCAATCAGCCCGCCCCCTGGCCCCTTTTAGCAAAAATTTGGGAAAATCCCAATTTTTGACTTTTTCGACACTACCGGCCCTGTCGTTTTTTTCAATTTTTGCCCACTTTGGAAAATCCTTCACAATTTTCACACAACGCCCCAACTGTGCTTGATTTTGCTCCTTTTTCACCCAGCCCCCCCCTCTGGCCTCTTTAAGCAAAGTTTGGGAAAATCCCCATTTTTGACTTTTTCGACATTACCGGACCTGTCGTTTTTTTTCAAATTTTGCCCGGTTTGGAAAATCCTTCACAATTTTCTCAAAACGCCCCAACTGTGCTTGATTTTGCTCATTTCTGACTCAGTCCGCCCCCCTGGCCCCTTTTAGCAAGGTTTGGGAAAATCCGCATTTTTGACTTTTTCGACACTACCGGCCCTGTCGTTTTTTTCAATTTTTGCCCACTTTGGAAAATCCTTCACAATTTTCACACAACGCCCCAACTGTGCTTGATTTTGCTCCTTTCTGACTCAGCCCGCCCCTCTGGCCCCTTTTAGCAAGGTTTGGGAAAATCCCCATTTTTGACTTTTTCGACACTACCGGCCCTGTCGTTTTTTTCAATTTTTGCCCACGTTGGAAAATCCTTCACAATTTTCCCAAAACGCCCCAACTGTGCTTGATTTTTCTCCTTTCTTACTTAGTCCGCCCCCCTGGCCCCTTTTAGCAAGGTTTTGGAAAATCCCCATTTTTGACTTTTTCGACACTACCGGCCCTGTCTTTTTTTTCAAATTTTACCCGGTTTGGAAAATCCTTCACAATTTTCACAAAACGCCCCAACTGTGCTTGATTTTGCTCGTTTTTCAATCAGCCCGCCCCCTGGCCCCTTTTAGCAAAAATTTGGGAAAATCCCAATTTTTGACTTTTTCGACACTACCGGACCTGTCGTTTTTTTCAAATTTTGCCCACTTTGGAAAATCCTTCACAATTTTCTCAAAACGCCCCAACTGTGCTTGATTTTGCTCCTTTCTGACTCAGTCCACCCCCTGGCACCTTTTAGCAAGGTTTGTGAAAATCCCCAATTTTGACTTTTTCGACACTACCGGCCCTGTCGTTTTTTTCAATTTTTGCCCACTTTGGAAAATCCTTCACAATTTTCACAAAACGCCCCAACTGTGCTTGATTTTGCTCCTTTTTCACCCAGCCCCCCCATCTGGCCTCTTTAAGCAAAGTTTGGGAAAATCCCCATTTTTGACTTTTTCGACACTACCGGAACTGTCGTTTTTTTCAAATTTTGCCCTGTTTGGAAAATCCTTCACAATTTTCCCAAAACGCCCCAACTGTGCCTGATTTTGCTCCTTTCTGACTCAGTCCGCCCCCCTGGCCCCTTTTAGCAAGGTTTGGGAAAATCCCCATTTTTGACTTTTTCGACACTACCGGCCCTGTCGTTTTTTTCAAATTTTGCCCGGTTTGGAAAATCCTTCACAATTTTCTCAAAACGCCCCAACTGTGCTTATTTTTGCTCATTTCTGACTCAGTCCGCCCCCCTGGCACCTTTTAGCAAGGTTTGTGAAAATCCCCATTTTTGACTTTTTCGACACTACCGGCCCTGTCGTTTTTTTCAATTTTTGCCCACTTTGGAAAATCCTTCACAATTTTCACAAAACGCCCCAACTGTGCTTGATTTTGCTCCTTTTTCACCCAGCCCCCCCCTCTGGCCTCTTTAAGCAAAGTTTGGGAAAATCCCCATTTTTGACTTTTTCGACACTACCGGCCCTGTCGTTTTTTTCAATTTTTGCCCACGTTGGAAAATCCTTCACAATTTTCCCAAAACGCCCCAACTGTGCTTGATTTTGCTCCTTTCTTACTTAGTCCGCCCCCCAGGCCCCTTTTAGCAAGGTTTTGGAAAATTCCCATTTTTGACTTTTTCGACACTACCGGACCTGTCGTTTTTTTCAAATTTTGCCCGGTTTGGAAAATCCTTCACAATTTTCTCGATAACGCCCCAACTGTGCTTGATTTTGCTCATTTCGGACTCAGTCCGCCCCCCTGGCCCCTTTTAGCAAGGTTTGGGAAAATCCGCATTTTTGACTTTTTCGACACTACCGGCCCTGTCGTTTTTTTCAATTTTTGCCCACGTTGGAAAATCCTTCACAATTTTCCCAAAACGCCCCAACTGTGCTTGATTTTGCTCCTTTCTGACTCAGTCCGCCCCCTGGCACCTTTTAGCAAGGTTTGGGAAAATCCCCATTTTTGACTTTTTCGACACTACCGGCCCTGTCTTTTTTTCAAATTTTGCCCGGTTTGGAAAATCCTTCACAATTTTCACAAAACGCCCCAACTGTGCTTGATTTTGCTCGTTTTTCAATAAGCCCGCCCCTAGCCCCTTTTAGCAAAGATTTGGGAAAATCCGCATTTTTGACTTTTTCGACACTATCGGTCCTGTCGTTTTTTTCAAATTTTGCCCACGTTGGAAAATCCTTCACAATTTTCCCAAAACGCCCCAACTGTGCTTGATTTTGCTCGTTTTTCAATCAGCCCGCCCCCTGGCCCCTTTTAGCAAAAATTTGGGAAAATCCCAATTTTTGACTTTTTCGACACTACCGGCCCTGTCGTTTTTTTCAATTTTTGCCCACTTTGGAAAATCCTTCACAATTTTCACACAACGCCCCAACTGTGCTTGATTTTGCTCCTTTTTCACCCAGCCCCCCCCTCTGGCCTCTTTAAGCAAAGTTTGGGAAAATCCCCATTTTTGACTTTTTCGACATTACCGGACCTGTCGTTTTTTTTCAAATTTTGCCCGGTTTGGAAAATCCTTCACAATTTTCTCAAAACGCCCCAACTGTGCTTGATTTTGCTCATTTCTGACTCAGTCCGCCCCCCTGGCCCCTTTTAGCAAGGTTTGGGAAAATCCGCATTTTTGACTTTTTCGACACTACCGGCCCTGTCGTTTTTTTCAATTTTTGCCCACGTTGGAAAATCCTTCACAATTTTCCCAAAACGCCCCAACTGTGCTTGATTTTGCTCCTTTCTGACTCAGTCCGCCCCCTGGCACCTTTTAGCAAGGTTTGGGAAAATCCCCATTTTTGACTTTTTCGACACTACCGGACCTGTCGTTTTTTTCAAATTTTGCCCACTTTGGAAAATTCTTCACAATTTTCTCAAAACGCCCCAACTGTGCTTGATTTTGCTCCTTTCTGACTCAGTCCACCCCCTGGCCCCTTTTAGCAAGGTTTGTGAAAATCCCCAATTTTGACTTTTTCGACACTACCGGCCCTGTCGTTTTTTTCAATTTTTGCCCACTTTGGAAAATCCTTCACAATTTTCACAAAACGCCCCAACTGTGCTTGATTTTGCTCCTTTTTCACCCAGCCCCCCCATCTGGCCTCTTTAAGCAAAGTTTGGGAAAATCCCCATTTTTGACTTTTTCGACACTACCGGCCCTGTCGTTTTTTTCAAATTTTGCCCGGTTTGGAAAATCCTTCACAATTTTCCCAAAACGCCCCAACTGTGCTTGATTTTGCTCCTTTCTGACTCAGTCCGCCCCCCTGGCCCCTTTTAGCAAGGTTTGGGAAAATCCCCATTTTTGACTTTTTCGACACTACCGGCCCTGTCGTTTTTTTCAAATTTTGCCCGGTTTGGAAAATCCTTCACAATTTTCTCAAAACGCCCCAACTGTGCTTGATTTTGCTCATTTCTGACTCAGTCCGCCCCCCTGGCCCCTTTTAGCAAGGTTTGGGAAAATCCGCATTTTTGACTTTTTCGACACTACCGGCCCTGTCGTTTTTTTCAATTTTTGCCCACTTTGGAAAATCCTTCACAATTTTCACACAACGCCCCAACTGTGCTTGATTTTGCTCCTTTTTCACCCAGCCCCCCCCCTCTGGCCTCTTTAAGCAAAGTTTGGGAAAATCCCCATTTTTGACTTTTTCGACACTACCGGCCCTGTCGTTTTTTTCAAATTTTGCCCGGTTTGGAAAATCCTTCACAATTTTCCCAAAACGCCCCAACTGTGCTTGATTTTGCTCCTTTCTGACTCAGTCCGCCCCCCTGGCCCCTTTTAGCAAGGTTTGGGAAAATCCCCATTTTTGACTTTTTCGACACTACCGGCCCTGTCGTTTTTTTCAAATTTTGCCCGGTTTGGAAAATCCTTCACAATTTTCTCAAAACGCCCCAACTGTGCTTGATTTTGCTCATTTCTGACTCAGTCCGCCCCCCTGGCCCCTTTTAGCAAGGTTTGGGAAAATCCGCATTTTTGACTTTTTCGACACTACCGGCCCTGTCGTTTTTTTCAATTTTTGCCCAATTTGGAAAATCCTTCACAATTTTCACACAACGCCCCAACTGTGCTTGATTTTGCTCCTTTCTGACTCAGCCCGCCCCTCTGGCCCCTTTTAGCAAGGTTTGGGAAAATCCCCATTTTTGACTTTTTCGACACTACCGGCCCTGTCGTTTTTTTAAATTTTTGCCCACGTTGGAAAATCCTTCACAATTTTCCCAAAACGCCCCAACTGTGCTTGATTTTGCTCCTTTCTTACTTAGTCCGCACCCCTGGCCCCTTTTAGCAAGGTTTTGGAAAATCCCCATTTTTGACTTTTTCGACACTACCGGCCCTGTCTTTTTTTTCAAATTTTACCCGGTTTGGAAAATCCTTCACAATTTTCACAAAACGCCCCAACTGTGCTTGATTTTGCTCGTTTTTCAATCAGCCCGCCCCCTGGCCCCTTTTAGCAAAAATTTGGGAAAATCCCAATTTTTGACTTTTTCGACACTACCGGACCTGTCGTTTTTTTCAAATTTTGCCCACTTTGGAAAATCCTTCACAATTTTCTCAAAACGCCCCAACTGTGCTTGATTTTGCTCCTTTCTGACTCAGTCCACCCCCTGGCACCTTTTAGCAAGGTTTGTGAAAATCCCCAATTTTGACTTTTTCGACACTACCGGCCCTGTCGTTTTTTTCAATTTTTGCCCACTTTGGAAAATCCTTCACAATTTTCACAAAACGCCCCAACTGTGCTTGATTTTGCTCCTTTTTCACCCAGCCCCCCCATCTGGCCTCTTTAAGCAAAGTTTGGGAAAATCCCCATTTTTGACTTTTTCGACACTACCGGCACTGTCGTTTTTTTCAAATTTTGCCCGGTTTGGAAAATCCTTCACAATTTTCCCAAAACGCCCCAACTGTGCTTGATTTTGCTCCTTTCTGACTCAGTCCGCCCCCCTGGCCCCTTTTAGCAAGGTTTGGGAAAATCCCCATTTTTGACTTTTTCGACACTACCGGCCCTGTCGTTTTTTTCAAATTTTGCCCGGTTTGGAAAATCCTTCACAATTTTCTCAAAACGCCCCAACTGTGCTTGATTTTGCTCATTTCTGACTCAGTCCGCCCCCCTGGCCCCTTTTAGCAAGGTTTGGGAAAATCTGCATTTTTGACTTTTTCGACACTACCGGCCCTGTCGTTTTTTTCAATTTTTGCCCACTATGGAAAATCCTTCACAATTTTCACAAAACGCCCCAACTGTGCTTGATTTTGCTCGTTTTTCACTCAGCCCCCCCCTCTGGCCTCTTTAAGCAAATTTTGTGAAAATCCCCATTTTTGACTTTTTCGACACTACCGGCCCTGTCTTTTTTTTCAATTTATTCCCGGTTTGGAAAATCCTTCACAATTTTCCCAAAACGCCCCAACTGTGCTTGATTTTGCTCCTTTCTGACTCAGTCCGCACCCCTGGCCCCTTTTAGCAAGGTTTGGGAAAATCCCCATTTTTGACTTTTTCGACACTACCGGCCCTGTCGTTTTTTTCAATTTATTCCCGGTTTGGAAAATCCTTCACAATTTTCACACAACGCCCCAACTGTGCTTGATTTTGCTCCTTTTTCACCCAGCCCCCCCCCTCTGGCCTCTTTAAGCAAAGTTTGGGAAAATCCCCATTTTTGACTTTTTCGACACTACCGGACCTGTCGTTTTTTTCAAATTTTGCCCGGTTTGGAAAATCCTTCACAATTTTCTCAAAACGCCCCAACTGTGCTTGATTTTGCTCATTTCTGACTCAGTCCGCCCCCCTGGCCCCTTTTAGCAAGGTTTGGGAAAATCCCCATTTTTGACTTTTTCGACACTACCGGCCCTGTCGTTTTTTTCAAATTTTGCCCGGTTTGGAAAATCCTTCACAATGTTCACAAAACGCCCCAACTGTGCTTGATTTTGCTCGTTTTTCAATCAGCCCGCCCCCTGGCCCCTTTTAGCAAAAATTTGGGAAAATCCCAATTTTTGACTTTTTCGACACTACCGGACCTGTCGTTTTTTTCAAATTTTGCCCACTTTGGAAAATCCTTCACAATTTTCTCAAAACGCCCCAACTGTGCTTGATTTTGCTCCTTTCTGACTCAGTCCACCCCCTGGCACCTTTTAGCAAGGTTTGTGAAAATCCCCATTTTTGACTTTTTCGACACTACCGGCCCTGTCGTTTTTTTCAATTTTTGCCCACTTTGGAAAATCCTTCAAAATTTTCCCAAAACGCCCCAACTGTGCTTGATTTTGCTCCTTTCTTACTTAGTCCGCACCCCTGGCCCCTTTTAGCAAGGTTTTGGAAAATCCCCATTTTTGACTTTTTCGACACTACCGGCCCTGTCGTTTTTTTCAAATTTTGCCCGGTTTGGAAAATCCTTCACAATTTTCACAAAACGCCCCAACTGTGCTTGATTTTGCTCATTTCTGACTCAGTCCGCCCCCCTGGCCCCTTTTAGCAAGGTTTGGGAAAATCCGCATTTTTGACTTTTTCGACACTACCGGCCCTGTCGTTTTTTTCAATTTTTGCCCACTTTGGAAAATCCTTCACAATTTTCACAAAACGCCCCAACTGTGCTTGATTTTGCTTGTTTTTCAATAAGCCCGCCCCCTGGCCCCTTTTAGCAAAGATTTGGGAAAATCCGCATTTTTGACTTTTTCGACACTACCGGCCCTGTCTTTTTTTTCAAATTTTGCCCGGTTTGGAAAATCCTTCACAATTTTCCCAAAACGCCCCAACTGTGCTTGATTTTGCTCATTTCTGACTCAGTCCGCCCCCCTGGCCCCTTTTAGCAAGGTTTGGGAAAATCCGCATTTTTGACTTTTTCGACACTACTGGCCCTGTCGTTTTTTTCAATTTTTGGCCACGTTGGAAAATCCTTCACAATTTTCCCAAAACGCCCCAACTGTGCTTGATTTTGCTCCTTTCTGACTCAGTCCGCCCCCTGGCACCTTTTAGCAAGGTTTGGGAAAATCCCCATTTTTGACTTTTTCGACACTACCGGCCCTGTCTTTTTTTCAAATTTTGCCCGGTTTGGAAAATCCCTCACAATTTTCACACAACGCCCCAACTGTGCTTGATTTTGCTCCTTTTTCACCCAGCCCCCCCCCTCTGGCCTCTTTAAGCAAAGTTTGGGAAAATCCCCATTTTTGACTTTTTCGACACTACCGGACCTGTCGTTTTTTTCAAATTTTGCCCGGTTTGGAAAATCCTTCACAATTTTCTCAAAACGCCCCAACTGTGCTTGATTTTGCTCATTTCTGACTCAGTCCGCCCCCCTGGCCCCTTTTAGCAAGGTTTGGGAAAATCCCCATTTTTGACTTTTTCGACACTACCGGCCCTGTCGTTTTTTTCAAATTTTGCCCGGTTTGGAAAATCCTTCACAATGTTCACAAAACGCCCCAACTGTGCTTGATTTTGCTCGTTTTTCAATCAGCCCGCCCCCTGGCCCCTTTTAGCAAAAATTTGGGAAAATCCCAATTTTTGACTTTTTCGACACTACCGGACCTGTCGTTTTTTTCAAATTTTGCCCACTTTGGAAAATCCTTCACAATTTTCTCAAAACGCCCCAACTGTGCTTGATTTTGCTCCTTTCTGACTCAGTCCACCCCCTGGCACCTTTTAGCAAGGTTTGTGAAAATCCCCATTTTTGACTTTTTCGACACTACCGGCCCTGTCGTTTTTTTCAATTTTTGCCCACTTTGGAAAATCCTTCAAAATTTTCCCAAAACGCCCCAACTGTGCTTGATTTTGCTCCTTTCTTACTTAGTCCGCACCCCTGGCCCCTTTTAGCAAGGTTTTGGAAAATCCCCATTTTTGACTTTTTCGACACTACCGGCCCTGTCTTTTTTTTCAAATTTTGCCCACTTTGGAAAATCCTTCACAATTTTCACAAAACGCCCCAACTGTGCTTGATTTTGCTTGTTTTTCAATAAGCCCGCCCCCTGGCCCCTTTTAGCAAAGATTCTGGAAAATCCCCATTTTTGACTTTTTCGACACTACCGGCCCTGTCTTTTTTTTCAAATTTTGCCCGGTTTGGAAAATCCTTCACAATTTTCCCAAAACGCCCCAACTGTGCTTGATTTTGCTCATTTCTGACTCAGTCCGCCCCCCTGGCCCCTTTTAGCAAGGTTTGGGAAAATCCGCATTTTTGACTTTTTCGACACTACTGGCCCTGTCGTTTTTTTCAATTTTTGCCCACGTTGGAAAATCCTTCACAATTTTCCCAAAACGCCCCAACTGTGCTTGATTTTGCTCCTTTCTGACTCAGTCCGCCCCCTGGCACCTTTTAGCAAGGTTTGGGAAAATCCCCATTTTTGACTTTTTCGACACTACCGGCCCTGTCTTTTTTTCAAATTTTGCCCGGTTTGGAAAATCCCTCACAATTTTCACAAAACGCCCCAACTGTGCTTGATTTTGCTCGTTTTTCAATCAGCCCGCCCCCTGGCCCCTTTTAGCAAAAATTTGGGAAAATCCCAATTTTTTACTTTTTCGACACTACCGGACCTGTCGTTTTTTTCAAATTTTGCCCACTTTGGAAAATCCTTCACAATTTTCTCAAAACGCCCCAACTGTGCTTGATTTTGCTCATTTCTGACTCAGTCCGCCCCCCTGGCCCCTTTTAGCAAGGTTTGGGAAAATCCGCATTTTTGACATTTTCGACACTACGGGCCCTGTCGTTTTTTTCAATTTTTGCCCACTTTTGGAAAATCCTTCACAATTTTCACAAAACGCCCCAACTGTGCTTGATTTTGCTCGTTTTTCAATCAGCCCGCCCCCTGGCCCCTTTTAGCAAAAATTTGGGAAAATCCCAATTTTTGACTTTTTCGACACTACCGGACCTGTCGTTTTTTTCAAATTTTGCCCACTTTGGAAAATCCTTCACAATTTTCTCAAAACGCCCCAACTGTGCTTGATTTTGCTCATTTCTTACTTAGTCCGCACCCCTGGCCCCTTTTAGCAAGGTTTGGGAAAATCCCCATTTTTGACTTTTTCGACACTACCGGACCTGTCGTTTTTTTCAAATTTTGCCGGGTTTGGAAAATCCTTCACAATTTTCTCAAAACGCACCAACTGTGCTTGATTTTGCTCATTTCTGACTCAGTCCGCCCCCCTGGCCCCTTTTAGCAAGGTTTGGGAAAATCCGCATTTTTGACTTTTTCGACACTACCGGCCCTGTCTTTTTTTTCAATTTTTGCCCACTTTGGAAAATCCTTCACAATTTTCACAAAACGCCCCAACTGTGCTTGATTTTGCTCATTTTTCAATAAGCCCGCCCCCTGGCCCCTTTTAGCAAAGATTTGGGAAAATCCGCATTTTTGACTTTTTCGACACTACCGGACCTGTCGTTTTTTTCAAATTTTGCCCGGTTTGGAAAATCCTTCACAATTTTCTCAAAACGCCCCAACTGTGCTTGATTTTGCTCATTTCTGACTCAGTCCGCCCCCCTGGCCCCTTTTAGCAAGGTTTGGGAAAAACCGCATTTTTGACTTTTTCGACACTACCGGCCCTGTCGTTTTTTTCAATTTTTGCCCACGTTGGAAAATCCTTCACAATTTTCCCAAAACGCCCCAACCGTGCTTGATTTTGTTCGTTTTTCAATCAGCCCGCCCCCTGGCCCCTTTTAGCAAAAATTTGGGAAAATCCGCATTTTTGACTTTTTCGACACTACCGGACCTGTCGTTTTTTTCAAATTTTGCCCACTTTGGAAAATCCTTCACAATTTTCTCAAAACGCCCCAACTGTGCTTGATTTTGCTCCTTTCTGACTCAGTCCACCCCCTGGCACCTTTTAGCAAGGTTTGTGAAAATCCCCATTTTTGACTTTTTCGACACTACCGGCCCTGTCGTTTTTTTCAAATTTTGCCCGGTTTGGAAAATCCTTCACAATTTTCACAAAACGCCCCAACTGTGCTTGATTTTGCTCCTTTTTCACCCAGCCCCCCCCTCTGGCCTCTTTAAGCAAAGTTTGGGAAAATCCCCATTTTTGACTTTTTCGACACTACCGGCACTGTCGTTTTTTTCAAATTTTGCCCGGTTTGGAAAATCCTTCACAATTTTCCCAAAACGCCCCAACTGTGCTTGATTTTGCTCCTTTCTGACTCAGTCCGCCCCCCTGGCCCCTTTTAGCAAGGTTTGGGAAAATCCCCATTTTTGACTTTTTCGACACTACCGGCTTTGTCTTTTTTTTCAAACTTTACCCGGTTTGGAAAATCCTTCACAATTTTCACAAAACGCCCCAACTGTGCTTGATTTTGCTCGTTTTTCAATAAGCCCGCCCCCTGGCCCCTTTTAGCAAAGATTTGGGAAAATCCGCATTTTTGACTTTTTCGACACTACCGGCCCTGTCTTTTTTTTCAAATTTAACCCGGTTTGGAAAATCCTTTACAATTTTTACAAAACGCCCCAACTGTGCTTGATTTTGCTCGTTTTTCAATAAGCCCGCCCCCTGGCCCCTTTTAGCAAAGATTTGGGAAAATCCGCATTTTTGACTTTTTCGACACTACCGGCCCTGTCGTTTTTTTCAAATTTTGCCCGGTTTGGAAAATCCTTCACAATTTTCTCAAAACGCCCCAACTGTGCTTGATTTTGCTCCTTTCTGACTCAGTCCACCCCCTGGCACCTTTTAGCAAGGTTTGTGAAAATCCCCATTTTTGACTTTTTCGACACTACCGGCCCTGTCGTTTTTTTCAATTTTTGCCCACTTTGGAAAATCCTTCACAATTTTCACAAAACGCCCCAACTGTGCTTGATTTTGCTCCTTTTTCACCCAGCCCCCCCCTCTGGCCTCTTTAAGCAAAGTTTGGGAAAATCCCCATTTTTGACTTTTTCGACACTACCGGACCTGTCGTTTTTTTCAAATTTTGCCCGGTTTGGAAAATCCTTCACAATTTTCTCAAAACGCCCCAACTGTGCTTGATTTTGCTCATTTCTGACTCAGTCCGCCCCCCTGGCCCCTTTTAGCAAGGTTTGGGAAAATCCGCATTTTTGACTTTTTCGACACTACCAGCCCTGTCGTTTTTTTCAATTTTTGCCCACGTTGGAAAATCCTTCACAATTTTCCCAAAACGCCCCAACTGTGCTTGATTTTGCTCGTTTTTCAATCAGCCCGCCCCCTGGCCCCTTTTAGCAAAGATTTGGGAAAATCCCAATTTTTGACTTTTTCGACACTACCGGACCTGTCGTTTTTTTTAAATTTTGCCCACTTTGGAAAATCCTTCACAATTTTCTCAAAACGCCCCAACTGTGCTTGATTTTGCTCCTTTCTGACTCAGTCCAACCCATGGCACCTTTTAGCAAGGTTTGTGAAAATCCCCATTTTTGACTTTTTCGACACTACCGGCCCTGTTGTTTTTTTCAATTTTTGCCCACTTTGGAAAATCCTTCACTATTTTCACAAAACGCCCCAACTGTGCTTGATTTTGCTCCTTTTTCACCCAGCCCCCCCCCTCTGGCCTCTTTAAGCAAAGTTTGGGAAAATCCCCATTTTTGACTTTTTCGACACTACCCGGCACTGTCGTTTTTTTCAAATTTTGCCCGGTTTGGAAAATCCTTCACAATTTTCCCAAAACGCCCCAACTGTGCTTGATTTTGCTCATTTCTGACTCAGTCCGCCCCCCTGGCCCCTTTTAGCAAGGTTTGGGAAAATCCGCATTTTTGACTTTTTCGACACTACCGGCCCTGTCGTTTTTTTCAATTTTTGCCCACTTTGGAAAATCCTTCACAATTTTCAGAAAACGCCCCAACTGTGCTTGATTTTGCTCCTTTTTCACCCAGCCCCCCCCCTCTGGCCTCTTTAAGCAAAGTTTGTGAAAATCCCCATTTTTGACTTTTTCGACACTACCGGACCTGTCGTTTTTTTCAAATTTTGCCCACTTTGGAAAATCCTTCACAATTTTCTCAAAACGCCCCAACTGTGCTTGATTTTGCTCCTTTCTGACTCAGTCCACCCCCTGGCACCTTTTAGCAAGGTTTGTGAAAATCCCCATTTTTGACTTTTTCGACACTACCGGCCCTGTCGTTTTTTTCAATTTTTGCCCACTTTGGAAAATCCTTCACAATTTTCACAAAACGCCCCAACTGAGCTTGATTTTGCTCGTTTTTCAATAAGCCCGCCCCCTGGCCCCTTTTAGCAAAGATTTGGGAAAATCCACATTTTTGACTTTTTCGACACTACCGGCCCTGTCGTTTTTTTTCAATTTTTGCCCACTTTGGAAAATCCTTCACAATTTTCTCAAAACGCCCCAACTGTGCTTGATTTTGCTCATTTCTGACTCAGTCCGCCCCCCTGGCACCTTTTAGCAAAAATTTGGGAAAATCCCCATTTTTGACTTTTTCGACACTACCGGACCTGTCGTTTTTTTCAAATTTTGCCCGGTTTGGAAAATCCTTCACAATTTTCTCAAAACGCCCCAACTGTGCTTATTTTTGCTCATTTCTGACTCAGTCCGCCCCCCTGGCACCTTTTAGCAAGGTTTGTGAAAATCCCCATTTTTGACTTTTTCGACACTACCGGCCCTGTCGTTTTTTTCAATTTTTGCCCACTTTGGAAAATCCTTCACAATTTTCACAAAACGCCCCAACTGTGCTTGATTTTGCTCCTTTTTCACCCAGCCCCCCCCTCTGGCCTCTTTAAGCAAAGTTTGGGAAAATCCCCATTTTTGACTTTTTCGACACTACCGGCCCTGTCGTTTTTTTCAATTTTTGCCCACGTTGGAAAATCCTTCACAATTTTCCCAAAACGCCCCAACTGTGCTTGATTTTGCTCCTTTCTTACTTAGTCCGCCCCCCAGGCCCCTTTTAGCAAGGTTTTGGAAAATTCCCATTTTTGACTTTTTCGACACTACCGGACCTGTCGTTTTTTTCAAATTTTGCCCGGTTTGGAAAATCCTTCACAATTTTCTCGATAACGCCCCAACTGTGCTTGATTTTGCTCATTTCGGACTCAGTCCGCCCCCCTGGCCCCTTTTAGCAAGGTTTGGGAAAATCCGCATTTTTGACTTTTTCGACACTACCGGCCCTGTCGTTTTTTTCAATTTTTGCCCACGTTGGAAAATCCTTCACAATTTTCCCAAAACGCCCCAACTGTGCTTGATTTTGCTCCTTTCTGACTCAGTCCGCCCCCTGGCACCTTTTAGCAAGGTTTGGGAAAATCCCCATTTTTGACTTTTTCGACACTACCGGCCCTGTCTTTTTTTCAAATTTTGCCCGGTTTGGAAAATCCTTCACAATTTTCACAAAACGCCCCAACTGTGCTTGATTTTGCTCGTTTTTCAATAAGCCCGCCCCCTAGCCCCTTTTAGCAAAGATTTGGGAAAATCCGCATTTTTGACTTTTTCGACACTATCGGTCCTGTCGTTTTTTTCAAATTTTGCCCGGTTTGGAAAATCCTTCACAATTTTCTCAAAACGCCCCAACTGTGCTTGATTTTGCTCATTTTTCAATAAGCCCGCCCCCTGGCCCCTTTTAGCAAAGATTTGGGAAAATCCGCATTTTTGACTTTTTCGACACTACCGGCCCTGTCGTTTTTTTCAATTTTTGCCCACGTTGGAAAATCCTTCACAATTTTCCCAAAACGCCCCAACTGTGCTTGATTTTGCTCGTTTTTCAATCAGCCCGCCCCCTGGCCCCTTTTAGCAAAAATTTGGGAAAATCCCAATTTTTGACTTTTTCGACACTACCGGCCCTGTCGTTTTTTTCAATTTTTGCCCACTTTGGAAAATCCTTCACAATTTTCACACAACGCCCCAACTGTGCTTGATTTTGCTCCTTTTTCACCCAGCCCCCCCCTCTGGCCTCTTTAAGCAAAGTTTGGGAAAATCCCCATTTTTGACTTTTTCGACATTACCGGACCTGTCGTTTTTTTTCAAATTTTGCCCGGTTTGGAAAATCCTTCACAATTTTCTCAAAACGCCCCAACTGTGCTTGATTTTGCTCATTTCTGACTCAGTCCGCCCCCCTGGCCCCTTTTAGCAAGGTTTGGGAAAATCCGCATTTTTGACTTTTTCGACACTACCGGCCCTGTCGTTTTTTTCAATTTTTGCCCACTTTGGAAAATCCTTCACAATTTTCACACAACGCCCCAACTGTGCTTGATTTTGCTCCTTTCTGACTCAGCCCGCCCCTCTGGCCCCTTTTAGCAAGGTTTGGGAAAATCCCCATTTTTGACTTTTTCGACACTACCGGCCCTGTCGTTTTTTTCAATTTTTGCCCACGTTGGAAAATCCTTCACAATTTTCCCAAAACGCCCCAACTGTGCTTGATTTTTCTCCTTTCTTACTTAGTCCGCCCCCCTGGCCCCTTTTAGCAAGGTTTTGGAAAATCCCCATTTTTGACTTTTTCGACACTACCGGCCCTGTCTTTTTTTTCAAATTTTACCCGGTTTGGAAAATCCTTCACAATTTTCACAAAACGCCCCAACTGTGCTTGATTTTGCTCGTTTTTCAATCAGCCCGCCCCCTGGCCCCTTTTAGCAAAAATTTGGGAAAATCCCAATTTTTGACTTTTTCGACACTACCGGACCTGTCGTTTTTTTCAAATTTTGCCCACTTTGGAAAATCCTTCACAATTTTCTCAAAACGCCCCAACTGTGCTTGATTTTGCTCCTTTCTGACTCAGTCCACCCCCTGGCACCTTTTAGCAAGGTTTGTGAAAATCCCCAATTTTGACTTTTTCGACACTACCGGCCCTGTCGTTTTTTTCAATTTTTGCCCACTTTGGAAAATCCTTCACAATTTTCACAAAACGCCCCAACTGTGCTTGATTTTGCTCCTTTTTCACCCAGCCCCCCCATCTGGCCTCTTTAAGCAAAGTTTGGGAAAATCCCCATTTTTGACTTTTTCGACACTACCGGCACTGTCGTTTTTTTCAAATTTTGCCCTGTTTGGAAAACCCTTCACAATTTTCCCAAAACGCCCCAACTGTGCTTGATTTTGCTCCTTTCTGACTCAGTCCGCCCCCCTGGCCCCTTTTAGCAAGGTTTGGGAAAATCCCCATTTTTGACTTTTTCGACACTACCGGCCCTGTCGTTTTTTTCAAATTTTGCCCGGTTTGGAAAATCCTTCACAATTTTCTCAAAACGCCCCAACTGTGCTTATTTTTGCTCATTTCTGACTCAGTCCGCCCCCCTGGCACCTTTTAGCAAGGTTTGTGAAAATCCCCATTTTTGACTTTTTCGACACTACCGGCCCTGTCGTTTTTTTCAATTTTTGCCCACTTTGGAAAATCCTTCACAATTTTCACAAAACGCCCCAACTGTGCTTGATTTTGCTCCTTTTTCACCCAGCCCCCCCCTCTGGCCTCTTTAAGCAAAGTTTGGGAAAATCCCCATTTTTGACTTTTTCGACACTACCGGCCCTGTCGTTTTTTTCAAATTTTGCCCGGTTTGGAAAATCCTTCACAAATTTCCCAAAACGCCCCAACTGTGCTTGATTTTGCTCCTTTCTGACTCAGTCCGCCCCCCTGGCCCCTTTTAGCAAGGTTTGGGAAAATCCCCATTTTTGACTTTTTCGACACTACCGGCCCTGTCTTTTTTTTCAATTTATGCCCGGTTTGGAAAATCCTTCACAATTTTCACAAAACGCCCCAACTGTGCTTGATTTTGCTCCTTTTTCACCCAGCCCCCCCCTCTGGCCTCTTTAAGCAAAGTTTGGGAAAATCCCCATTTTTGACTTTTTCGACACTACCGGACCTGTCGTTTTTTTCAAATTTTGCCCGGTTTGGAAAATCCTTCACAATTTTCTCAAAACGCCCCAACTGTGCTTATTTTTGCTCATTTCTGACTCAGTCCGCCCCCCTGGCACCTTTTAGCAAGGTTTGTGAAAATCCCCATTTTTGACTTTTTCGACACTACCGGCCCTGTCGTTTTTTTCAATTTTTGCCCACTTTGGAAAATCCTTCACAATTTTCACAAAACGCCCCAACTGTGCTTGATTTTGCTCCTTTTTCACCCAGCCCCCCCCCTCTGGCCTCTTTAAGCAAAGTTTGGGAAAATCCCCATTTTTGACTTTTTCGACACTACCGGCCCTGTCGTTTTTTTCAATTTTTGCCCACGTTGGAAAATCCTTCACAATTTTCCCAAAACGCCCCAACTGTGCTTGATTTTGCTCCTTTCTTACTTAGTCCGCCCCCCAGGCCCCTTTTAGCAAGGTTTTGGAAAATTCCCATTTTTGACTTTTTCGACACTACCGGACCTGTCGTTTTTTTCAAATTTTGCCCGGTTTGGAAAATCCTTCACAATTTTCTCGATAACGCCCCAACTGTGCTTGATTTTGCTCATTTCGGACTCAGTCCGCCCCCCTGGCCCCTTTTAGCAAGGTTTGGGAAAATCCGCATTTTTGACTTTTTCGACACTACCGGCCCTGTCGTTTTTTTCAATTTTTGCCCACGTTGGAAAATCCTTCACAATTTTCCCAAAACGCCCCAACTGTGCTTGATTTTGCTCCTTTCTGACTCAGTCCGCCCCCTGGCACCTTTTAGCAAGGTTTGGGAAAATCCCCATTTTTGACTTTTTCGACACTACCGGCCCTGTCTTTTTTTCAAATTTTGCCCGGTTTGGAAAATCCTTCACAATTTTCACAAAACGCCCCAACTGTGCTTGATTTTGCTCGTTTTTCAATAAGCCCGCCCCCTAGCCCCTTTTAGCAAAGATTTGGGAAAATCCGCATTTTTGACTTTTTCGACACTATCGGTCCTGTCGTTTTTTTCAAATTTTGCCCGGTTTGGAAAATCCTTCACAATTTTCTCAAAACGCCCCAACTGTGCTTGATTTTGCTCATTTTTCAATAAGCCCGCCCCCTGGCCCCTTTTAGCAAAGATTTGTGAAAATCCGCATTTTTGACTTTTTCGACACTACCGGCCCTGTCGTTTTTTTCAATTTTTGCCCACGTTGGAAAATCCTTCACAATTTTCCCAAAACGCCCCAACTGTGCTTGATTTTGCTCGTTTTTCAATCAGCCCGCCCCCTGGCCCCTTTTAGCAAAAATTTGGGAAAATCCCAATTTTTGACTTTTTCGACACTACCGGCCCTGTCGTTTTTTTCAATTTTTGCCCACTTTGGAAAATCCTTCACAATTTTCACACAACGCCCCAACTGTGCTTGATTTTGCTCCTTTTTCACCCAGCCCCCCCCTCTGGCCTCTTTAAGCAAAGTTTGGGAAAATCCCCATTTTTGACTTTTTCGACATTACCGGACCTGTCGTTTTTTTTCAAATTTTGCCCGGTTTGGAAAATCCTTCACAATTTTCTCAAAACGCCCCAACTGTGCTTGATTTTGCTCATTTCTGACTCAGTCCGCCCCCCTGGCCCCTTTTAGCAAGGTTTGGGAAAATCCGCATTTTTGACTTTTTCGACACTACCGGCCCTGTCGTTTTTTTCAATTTTTGCCCACGTTGGAAAATCCTTCACAATTTTCCCAAAACGCCCCAACTGTGCTTGATTTTGCTCCTTTCTGACTCAGTCCGCCCCCTGGCACCTTTTAGCAAGGTTTGGGAAAATCCCCATTTTTGACTTTTTCGACACTACCGGACCTGTCGTTTTTTTCAAATTTTGCCCACTTTGGAAAATTCTTCACAATTTTCTCAAAACGCCCCAACTGTGCTTGATTTTGCTCCTTTCTGACTCAGTCCACCCCCTGGCACCTTTTAGCAAGGTTTGTGAAAATCCCCAATTTTGACTTTTTCGACACTACCGGCCCTGTCGTTTTTTTCAATTTTTGCCCACTTTGGAAAATCCTTCACAATTTTCACAAAACGCCCCAACTGTGCTTGATTTTGCTCCTTTTTCACCCAGCCCCCCCATCTGGCCTCTTTAAGCAAAGTTTGGGAAAATCCCCATTTTTGACTTTTTCGACACTACCGGCCCTGTCGTTTTTTTCAAATTTTGCCCGGTTTGGAAAATCCTTCACAATTTTCCCAAAACGCCCCAACTGTGCTTGATTTTGCTCCTTTCTGACTCAGTCCGCCCCCCTGGCCCCTTTTAGCAAGGTTTGGGAAAATCCCCATTTTTGACTTTTTCGACACTACCGGCCCTGTCGTTTTTTTCAAATTTTGCCCGGTTTGGAAAATCCTTCACAATTTTCTCAAAACGCCCCAACTGTGCTTGATTTTGCTCATTTCTGACTCAGTCCGCCCCCCTGGCCCCTTTTAGCAAGGTTTGGGAAAATCCGCATTTTTGACTTTTTCGACACTACCGGCCCTGTCGTTTTTTTCAATTTTTGCCCACTTTGGAAAATCCTTCACAATTTTCACACAACGCCCCAACTGTGCTTGATTTTGCTCCTTTTTCACCCAGCCCCCCCCCTCTGGCCTCTTTAAGCAAAGTTTGGGAAAATCCCCATTTTTGACTTTTTCGACACTACCGGCCCTGTCGTTTTTTTCAAATTTTGCCCGGTTTGGAAAATCCTTCACAATTTTCCCAAAACGCCCCAACTGTGCTTGATTTTGCTCCTTTCTGACTCAGTCCGCCCCCCTGGCCCCTTTTAGCAAGGTTTGGGAAAATCCCCATTTTTGACTTTTTCGACACTACCGGCCCTGTCGTTTTTTTCAAATTTTGCCCGGTTTGGAAAATCCTTCACAATTTTCTCAAAACGCCCCAACTGTGCTTGATTTTGCTCATTTCTGACTCAGTCCGCCCCCCTGGCCCCTTTTAGCAAGGTTTGGGAAAATCCGCATTTTTGACTTTTTCGACACTACCGGCCCTGTCGTTTTTTTCAATTTTTGCCCACTTTGGAAAATCCTTCACAATTTTCACACAACGCCCCAACTGTGCTTGATTTTGCTCCTTTCTGACTCAGCCCGCCCCTCTGGCCCCTTTTAGCAAGGTTTGGGAAAATCCCCATTTTTGACTTTTTCGACACTACCGGCCCTGTCGTTTTTTTAAATTTTTGCCCACGTTGGAAAATCCTTCACAATTTTCCCAAAACGCCCCAACTGTGCTTGATTTTGCTCCTTTCTTACTTAGTCCGCACCCCTGGCCCCTTTTAGCAAGGTTTTGGAAAATCCCCATTTTTGACTTTTTCGACACTACCGGCCCTGTCTTTTTTTTCAAATTTTACCCGGTTTGGAAAATCCTTCACAATTTTCACAAAACGCCCCAACTGTGCTTGATTTTGCTCGTTTTTCAATCAGCCCGCCCCCTGGCCCCTTTTAGCAAAAATTTGGGAAAATCCCAATTTTTGACTTTTTCGACACTACCGGACCTGTCGTTTTTTTCAAATTTTGCCCACTTTGGAAAATCCTTCACAATTTTCTCAAAACGCCCCAACTGTGCTTGATTTTGCTCCTTTCTGACTCAGTCCACCCCCTGGCACCTTTTAGCAAGGTTTGTGAAAATCCCCAATTTTGACTTTTTCGACACTACCGGCCCTGTCGTTTTTTTCAATTTTTGCCCACTTTGGAAAATCCTTCACAATTTTCACAAAACGCCCCAACTGTGCTTGATTTTGCTCCTTTTTCACCCAGCCCCCCCATCTGGCCTCTTTAAGCAAAGTTTGGGAAAATCCCCATTTTTGACTTTTTCGACACTACCGGCACTGTCGTTTTTTTCAAATTTTGCCCGGTTTGGAAAATCCTTCACAATTTTCCCAAAACGCCCCAACTGTGCTTGATTTTGCTCCTTTCTGACTCAGTCCGCCCCCCTGGCCCCTTTTAGCAAGGTTTGGGAAAATCCCCATTTTTGACTTTTTCGACACTACCGGCCCTGTCGTTTTTTTCAAATTTTGCCCGGTTTGGAAAATCCTTCACAATTTTCTCAAAACGCCCCAACTGTGCTTGATTTTGCTCATTTCTGACTCAGTCCGCCCCCCTGGCCCCTTTTAGCAAGGTTTGGGAAAATCTGCATTTTTGACTTTTTCGACACTACCGGCCCTGTCGTTTTTTTCAATTTTTGCCCACTATGGAAAATCCTTCACAATTTTCACAAAACGCCCCAACTGTGCTTGATTTTGCTCGTTTTTCACTCAGCCCCCCCCTCTGGCCTCTTTAAGCAAATTTTGTGAAAATCCCCATTTTTGACTTTTTCGACACTACCGGCCCTGTCTTTTTTTTCAATTTATTCCCGGTTTGGAAAATCCTTCACAATTTTCCCAAAACGCCCCAACTGTGCTTGATTTTGCTCCTTTCTGACTCAGTCCGCACCCCTGGCCCCTTTTAGCAAGGTTTGGGAAAATCCCCATTTTTGACTTTTTCGACACTACCGGCCCTGTCGTTTTTTTCAATTTATTCCCGGTTTGGAAAATCCTTCACAATTTTCACACAACGCCCCAACTGTGCTTGATTTTGCTCCTTTTTCACCCAGCCCCCCCCCTCTGGCCTCTTTAAGCAAAGTTTGGGAAAATCCCCATTTTTGACTTTTTCGACACTACCGGACCTGTCGTTTTTTTCAAATTTTGCCCGGTTTGGAAAATCCTTCACAGTTTTCTCAAAACGCACCAACTGTGCTTGATTTTGCTCATTTCTGACTCAGTCCGCCCCCCTGGCCCCTTTTAGCAAGGTTTGGGAAAATCCGCATTTTTGACTTTTTCGACACTACCGGCCCTGTCTTTTTTTTCAATTTTTGCCCACTTTGGAAAATCCTTCACAATTTTCACAAAACGCCCCAACTGTGCTTGATTTTGCTCATTTTTCAATAAGCCCGCCCCCTGGCCCCTTTTAGCAAAGATTTGGGAAAATCCGCATTTTTGACTTTTTCGACACTACCGGCCCTGTCGTTTTTTTCAATTTTTGCCCACGTTGGAAAATCCTTCACAATTTTCCCAAAACGCCCCAACTGTGCTTGATTTTGCTCGTTTTTCAATCAGCCCGCCCCCTGGCCCCTTTTAGCAAAAATTTGGGAAAATCCCAATTTTTGACTTTTTCGACAATACCGGCCCTGTCGTTTTTTTCAATTTTTGCCCACTTTGGAAAATCCTTCACAATTTTCACACAACGCCCCAACTGTGCTTGATTTTGCTCCTTTTTCACCCAGCCCCCCCCCTCTGGCCTCTTTAAGCAAAGTTTGGGAAAATCCCCATTTTTGACTTTTTCGACATTACCGGACCTGTCGTTTTTTTTCAAATTTTGCCCGGTTTGGAAAATCCTTCACAATTTTCTCAAAACGCCCCAACTGTGCTTGATTTTGCTCATTTCTGACTCAGTCCGCCCCCCTGGCCCCTTTTAGCAAGGTTTGGGAAAATCCGCATTTTTGACTTTTTCGACACTACCGGCCCTGTCGTTTTTTTCAATTTTTGCCCACGTTGGAAAATCCTTCACAATTTTCCCAAAACGCCCCAACTGTGCTTGATTTTGCTCCTTTCTGACTCAGTCCGCCCCCTGGCACCTTTTAGCAAGGTTTGGGAAAATCCCCATTTTTGACTTTTTCGACACTACCGGACCTGTCGTTTTTTTCAAATTTTGCCCACTTTGGAAAATTCTTCACAATTTTCTCAAAACGCCCCAACTGTGCTTGATTTTGCTCCTTTCTGACTCAGTCCACCCCCTGGCACCTTTTAGCAAGGTTTGTGAAAATCCCCAATTTTGACTTTTTCGACACTACCGGCCCTGTCGTTTTTTTCAATTTTTGCCCACTTTGGAAAATCCTTCACAATTTTCACAAAACGCCCCAACTGTGCTTGATTTTGCTCCTTTTTCACCCAGCCCCCCCATCTGGCCTCTTTAAGCAAAGTTTGGGAAAATCCCCATTTTTGACTTTTTCGACACTACCGGCCCTGTCGTTTTTTTCAAATTTTGCCCGGTTTGGAAAATCCTTCACAATTTTCCCAAAACGCCCCAACTGTGCTTGATTTTGCTCCTTTCTGACTCAGTCCGCCCCCCTGGCCCCTTTTAGCAAGGTTTGGGAAAATCCCCATTTTTGACTTTTTCGACACTACCGGCCCTGTCGTTTTTTTCAAATTTTGCCCGGTTTGGAAAATCCTTCACAATTTTCTCAAAACGCCCCAACTGTGCTTGATTTTGCTCCTTTTTCACCCAGCCCCCCCATCTGGCCTCTTTAAGCAAAGTTTGGGAAAATCCCCATTTTTGACTTTTTCGACACTACCGGCACTGTCGTTTTTTTCAAATTTTGCCCGGTTTGGAAAATCCTTCACAATTTTCACAAAACGCCCCAACTGTGCTTGATTTTGCTCGTTTTTCAATCAGCCCGCCCCCTGGCCCCTTTTAGCAAAAATTTGGGAAAATCCCAATTTTTGACTTTTTCGACACTACCGGACCTGTCGTTTTTTTCAAATTTTGCCCACTTTGGAAAATCCTTCACAATTTTCTCAAAACGCCCCAACTGTGCTTGATTTTGCTCATTTCTTACTTAGTCCGCACCCCTGGCCCCTTTTAGCAAGGTTTGGGAAAATCCCCATTTTTGACTTTTTCGACACTACCGGACCTGTCGTTTTTTTCAAATTTTGCCCGGTTTGGAAAATCCTTCACAATTTTCTCAAAACGCACCAACTGTGCTTGATTTTGCTCATTTCTGACTCAGTCCGCCCCCCTGGCCCCTTTTAGCAAGGTTTGGGAAAATCCGCATTTTTGACTTTTTCGACACTACCGGCCCTGTCGTTTTTTTCAATTTTTGCCCACGTTGGAAAATCCTTCACAATTTTCCCAAAACGCCCCAACTGTGCTTGATTTTGCTCGTTTTTCAATCAGCCCGCCCCCTGGCCCCTTTTAGCAAAAATTTGGGAAAATCCCAATTTTTGACTTTTTCGACACTACCGGACCTGTCGTTTTTTTCAAATTTTGCCCACTTTGGAAAATCCTTCACAATTTTCTCAAAACGCCCCAACTGTGCTTGATTTTGCTCCTTTCTTACTTAGTCTGCCCCCAGGCCCCTTTTAGCAATGTTTTGGAAAATTCCCATTTTTGACTTTTTCGACACTACCGGACCTGTCGTTTTTTTCAAATTTTGCCCGGTTTGGAAAATCCTTCACAATTTTCTCGATAACGCCCCAACTGTGCTTGATTTTGCTCATTTCTGACTCAGTCCGCCCCCCTGGCCCCTTTTAGCAAGGTTTGGGAAAATCCGCATTTTTGACTTTTTCGACACTACCAGCCCTGTTGTTTTTTTCAATTTTTGCCCACGTTGGAAAATCCTTCACAATTTTCCCAAAACGCCCCAACTGTGCTTGATTTTGCTCCTTTCTGACTCAGTCCGCCCCCTGGCACCTTTTAGCAAGGTTTGGGAAAATCCCCATTTTTGACTTTTTCGACACTACCGGCCCTGTCGTTTTTTCAAATTTTGCCCGGTTTGGAAAATCCTTCACAATTTTCACAAAACGCCCCAACTGTGCTTGATTTTGCTCGTTTTTCAATAAGCCCGCCCCCTGGCCCCTTTTAACAAAGATTTGGGAAAATCCGCATTTTTGACTTTTTCGACACTATCTGTCCTGTCGTTTTTTTCAAATTTTGCCCGGTTTGGAAAATCCTTCACAATTTTCTCAAAACGCCCCAACTGTGCTTGATTTTGCTCATTTCTGACTCAGTCCGCCCCCCTGGCACCTTTTAGCAAGGTTTGGGAAAATCCCAATTTTTGACTTTTTCGACACTACCGGACCTGTCGTTTTTTAAAATTTTTGCCCACTTTGGAAAATCCTTCACAATTTTCACACAACGCCCCAACTGTGCTTGATTTTGCTCCTTTCTTACTTAGTCCGCCCCCCAGGCCCCTTTTAGCAAGGTTTTGGAAAATTCCCATTTTTGACTTTTTCGACACTACCGGACCTGTCGTTTTTTTCAAATTTTGCCCGGTTTGGAAAATCCTTCACAATTTTCTCGATAACGCCCCAACTGTGCTTGATTTTGCTCATTTCTGACTCAGTCCGCCCCCCTGGCCCCTTTTAGCAAGGTTTGAGAAAATCCGCATTTTTGACTTTTTCGACACTACCGGCCCTGTCGTTTTTTTCAATTTTTGCCCACGTTGGAAAATCCTTCACAATTTTCCCAAAACGCCCCAACTGTGCTTGATTTTGCTCCTTTCTGACTCAGTCCACCCCCTGGCCCCTTTTAGCAAGGTTTGTGAAAATCCCCAATTTTGACTTTTTCGACACTACCGGCCCTGTCGTTTTTTTCAATTTTTGCCCACTTTGGAAAATCCTTCACAATTTTCACAAAACGCCCCAACTGTGCTTGATTTTGCTCCTTTTTCACCCAGCCCCCCCATCTGGCCTCTTTAAGCAAAGTTTGGGAAAATCCCCATTTTTGACTTTTTCGACACTACCGGCCCTGTCGTTTTTTTCAAATTTTGCCCGGTTTGGAAAATCCTTCACAATTTTCCCAAAACGCCCCAACTGTGCTTGATTTTGCTCCTTTCTGACTCAGCCCGCCCCTCTGGCCCCTTTTAGCAAGGTTTGGGAAAATCCCCATTTTTGACTTTTTCGACACTACCGGCCCTGTCGTTTTTTTCAATTTTTGCCCACTATGGAAAATCCTTCACAATTTTCACAACACGCCCCAACTGTGCTTGATTTTGCTCGTTTTTCAATCAGCCCCCCCCTCTGGCCTCTTTAAGCAAATTTTGTGAAAATCCCCATTTTTGACTTTTTCGACACTACCGGACCTGTCGTTTTTTTCAAATTTTGCCCACTTTGGAAAATCCTTCACAATTTTCTCAAAACGCCCCAACTGTGCTTGATTTTGCTCCTTTCTGTCTCAGTCCACCCCCTGGCACCTTTTAGCAAGGTTTGTGAAAATCCCCATTTTTGACTTTTTCGACACTACCGGCCCTGTCGTTTTTTTCAATTTTTGCCCACGTTGGAAAATCCTTCACAATTTTCCCAAAACGCCCCAACTGTGCTTGATTTTGCTCCTTTCTTACTTAGTCCGCCCCCCTGGCCCCTTTTAGCAAGGTTTTGGAAAATCCCCATTTTTGACTTTTTCGACACTACCGGCCCTATCTTTTTTTTCAAATTTTACCCGGTTTGGAAAATCCTTCACAATTTTCACAAAACGCCCCAACTGTGCTTGATTTTGCTCGTTTTTCAATCAGCCCGCCCCCTGGCCCCTTTTAGCAAAAATTTGGGAAAATCCCAATTTTTGACTTTTTCGACACTACCGGACCTGTCGTTTTTTTCAAATTTTGCCCACTTTGGAAAATCCTTCACAATTTTCTCAAAACGCCCTGACTGTGCTTGATTTTGCTCCTTTCTGACTCAGTCCACCCCCTGGCACCTTTTAGCAAGGTTTGTGAAAATCCCCAATTTTGACTTTTTCGACACTACTGGCCCTGTCGTTTTTTTCAATTTTTGCCCACTTTGGAATATCCTTCACAATTTTCACAAAACGCCCCAACTGTGCTTGATTTTGCTCCTTTTTCACCCAGCCCCCCCATCTGGCCTCTTTAAGCAAAGTTTGGGAAAATCCCCATTTTTGACTTTTTCGACACTACCGGCACTGTCGTTTTTTTCAAATTTTGCCCGGTTTGGAAAATCCTTCACAATTTTCCCAAAACGCCCCAACTGTGCTTGATTTTGCTCCTTTCTGACTCAGTCCGCCCCCCTGGCCCCTTTTAGCAAGGTTTGGGAAAATCCCCATTTTTGACTTTTTCGACACTACCGGCCCTGTCGTTTTTTTCAAATTTTGCCCGGTTTGGAAAATCCTTCACAATTTTCTCAAAACGCCCCAACTGTGCTTGATTTTGCTCATTTCTAACTCAGTCCGCCCCCCTGGCCCCTTTTAGCAAGGTTTGGGAAAATCTGCATTTTTGACTTTTTCGACACTACCGGCCCTGTCGTTTTTTTTAATTTTTGCCCACTTTGGAAAATCCTTCACAATTTTCACACAACGCCCCAACTGTGCTTGATTTTGCTCCTTTCTGAATCAGCCCGCCCCTCTGGCCCCTTTTAGCAAGGTTTGGGAAAATCCCAATTTTTGACTTTTTCGACACTACTGGCCCTGTCGTTTTTTAAAATGTTTGCCCACTTTGGAAAATCCTTCACAATTTTCACACAACGCCCCAACTGTGCTTGATTTTGCTCCTTTTTCACCCAGCCCCCCCCCTCTGGCCTCTTTAAGCAAAGTTTGGGAAAATCCGCATTTTTGACTTTTTCGACACTACCGGCCCTGTCCTTTTTTCCAATTTTTGCCCACGTTGGAAAATCCTTCACAATTTTCCCAAAACGCCCCAACTGTGCTTGATTTTGCTCCTTTCTGACTCAGTCCGCCCCCCTGGTACCTTTTAGCAAGGTTTGGGAAAATCCCCATTTTTGACTTTTTCGACACTACCGGCCCTGTCTTTTTTTCAAATTTTGCCCGGTTTGGAAAATCCTTCACAATTTTCACAAAACGCCCCAACTGTGCTTGATTTTGCTCGTTTTTCAATAAGCCCGCCCCCTGGCCCCTTTTAGCAAAGATTTGGGAAAATCCGCATTTTTGACTTTTTCGACACTACCGGCCCTGTCGTTTTTTTCTATTTTTGCCCACTATGGAAAATCCTTCACAATTTTCACAAAACGCCCCAACTGTGCTTGATTTTGCTCGTTTTTCACTCAGCCCCCCCCCTCTGGCCTCTTTAAGCAAATTTTGTGAAAATCCCCATTTTTGACTTTTTCGACACTACCGGCCCTGTCTTTTTTTTCAAATTTTGCCCACTTTGGAAAATCCTTCACAATTTTCACAAAACGCCCCAACTGTGCTTGATTTTGCTCCTTTTTCACCCAGCCCCCCCATCTGGCCTCTTTAAGCAAAGTTTGGGAAAATCCCCATTTTTGACTTTTTCGACACTACCGGCCCTGTCGTTTTTTTCAAATTTTGCCCGGTTTGGAAAATCCTTCACAATTTTCCCAAAACGCCCCAACTGTGCTTGATTTTGCTCCTTTCTGACTCAGCCCGCCCCTCTGGCCCCTTTTAGCAAGGTTTGGGAAAATCCCCATTTTTGACTTTTTCGACACTACCGGCCCTGTCGTTTTTTTCAATTTTTGCCCACTATGGAAAATCCTTCACAATTTTCACAAAACGCCCCAACTGTGCTTGATTTTGCTCGTTTTTCAATCAGCCCCCCCCTCTGGCCTCTTTAAGCAAATTTTGTGAAAATCCCCATTTTTGACTTTTTCGACACTACCGGACCTGTCGTTTTTTTCAAATTTTGCCCACTTTGGAAAATCCTTCACAATTTTCTCAAAACGCCCCAACTGTGCTTGATTTTGCTCCTTTCTGACTCAGTCCACCCCCTGGCACCTTTTAGCAAGGTTTGTGAAAATCCCCATTTTTGACTTTTTCGACACTACCGGCCCTGTCGTTTTTTTCAATTTTTGCCCACGTTGGAAAATCCTTCACAATTTTCCCAAAACGCCCCAACTGTGCTTGATTTTGCTCCTTTCTTACTTAGTCCGCCCCCCTGGCCCCTTTTAGCAAGGTTTTGGAAAATCCCCATTTTTGACTTTTTCGACACTACCGGCCCTGTCTTTTTTTTCAAATTTTACCCGGTTTGGAAAATCCTTCACAATTTTCACAAAACGCCCCAACTGTGCTTGATTTTGCTCGTTTTTCAATCAGCCCGCCCCCTGGCCCCTTTTAGCAAAAATTTGGGAAAATCCCAATTTTTGACTTTTTCGACACTACCGGACCTGTCGTTTTTTTCAAATTTTGCCCACTTTGGAAAATCCTTCACAATTTTCTCAAAACGCCCTGACTGTGCTTGATTTTGCTCCTTTCTGACTCAGTCCACCCCCTGGCACCTTTTAGCAAGGTTTGTGAAAATCCCCAATTTTGACTTTTTCGACACTACTGGCCCTGTCGTTTTTTTCAATTTTTGCCCACTTTGGAATATCCTTCACAATTTTCCCAAAACGCCCCAACTGTGCTTGATTTTGCTCCTTTTTCACCCAGCCCCCCCATCTGGCCTCTTTAAGCAAGGTTTGGGAAAATCCCCATTTTTGACTTTTTCGACACTACCGGCACTGTCGTTTTTTTCAAATTTTGCCCGGTTTGGAAAATCCTTCACAATTTTCCCAAAACGCCCCAACTGTGCTTGATTTTGCTCCTTTCTGACTCAGTCCGCCCCCCTGGCCCCTTTTAGCAAGGTTTGGGAAAATCCCCATTTTTGACTTTTTCAACACTACCGGCCCTGTCGTTTTTTTCAAATTTTGCCCGGTTTGGAAAATCCTTCACAATTTTCTCAAAACGCCCCAACTGTGCTTGATTTTGCTCATTTCTGACTCAGTCCGCCCCCCTGGCCCCTTTTAGCAAGGTTTGGGAAAATCTGCATTTTTGACTTTTTCGACACTACCGGCCCTGTCGTTTTTTTTAATTTTTGCCCACTTTGGAAAATCCTTCACAATTTTCACACAACGCCCCAACTGTGCTTGATTTTGCTCCTTTCTGAATCAGCCCGCCCCTCTGGCCCCTTTTAGCAAGGTTTGGGAAAATCCCCATTTTTGACTTTTTCGACACTACCGGCCCTGTCGTTTTTTTCAATTTTTGCCCACTATGGAAAATCCTTCACAATTTTCACAAAACGCCCCAACTGTGCTTGATTTTGCTCGTTTTTCACTCAGCCCCCCCCTCTGGCCTCTTTAAGCAAATTTTGTGAAAATCCCCATTTTTGACTTTTTCGACACTACCGGACCTGTCGTTTTTTTCAAATTTTGCCCACTTTGGAAAATCCTTCACAATTTTCTCAAAACGCCCCAACTGTGCTTGATTTTGCTCCTTTCTGACTCAGTCCACCCCCTGGCCCCTTTTAGCAAGGTTTGTGAAAATCCCCAATTTTGACTTTTTCGACACTACCGGCCCTGTCGTTTTTTTCAATTTTTGCCCACTTTGGAAAATCCTTCACAATTTTCACAAAACGCCCCAACTGTGCTTGATTTTGCTCCTTTTTCACCCAGCCCCCCCATCTGGCCTCTTTAAGCAAAGTTTGGGAAAATCCCCATTTTTGACTTTTTCGACACTACCGGCCCTGTCGTTTTTTTCAAATTTTGCCCGGTTTGGAAAATCCTTCACAATTTTCCCAAAACGCCCCAACTGTGCTTGATTTTGCTCCTTTCTGACTCAGCCCGCCCCTCTGGCCCCTTTTAGCAAGGTTTGGGAAAATCCCCATTTTTGACTTTTTCGACACTACCGGCCCTGTCGTTTTTTTCAATTTTTGCCCACTATGGAAAATCCTTCACAATTTTCACAAAACGCCCCAACTGTGCTTGATTTTGCTCGTTTTTCACTCAGCCCCCCCCTCTGGCCTCTTTAAGCAAATTTTGTGAAAATCCCCATTTTTGACTTTTTCGACACTACCGGCCCTGTCGTTTTTTTCAATTTTTGCCCACTTTGGAAAATCCTTCACAATTTTCACAAAACGCCCCAACTGTGCTTGATTTTGCTCCTTTTTCACCCAGCCCCCCCATCTGGCCTCTTTAAGCAAAGTTTGGGAAAATCCCCATTTTTGACTTTTTCGACACTACCGGCACTGTCGTTTTTTTCAAATTTTGCCCGGTTTGGAAAATCCTTCACAATTTTCCCAAAACGCCCCAACTGTGCTTGATTTTGCTCCTTTCTGACTCAGTCCGCCCCCCTGGCCCCTTTTAGCAAGGTTTGGGAAAATCCCCATTTTTGACTTTTTCGACACTACCGGCCCTGTCGTTTTTTTCAAATTTTGCCCGGTTTGGAAAATCCTTCACAATTTTCTCAAAACGCCCCAACTGTGCTTGATTTTGCTCATTTCTGACTCAGTCCGCCCCCCTGGCCCCTTTTAGCAAGGTTTGGGAAAATCTGCATTTTTGACTTTTTCGACACTACCGGCCCTGTCGTTTTTTTTAATTTTTGCCCACTTTGGAAAATCCTTCACAATTTTCACACAACGCCCCAACTGTGCTTGATTTTGCTCCTTTCTGAATCAGCCCGCCCCTCTGGCCCCTTTTAGCAAGGTTTGGGAAAATCCCCATTTTTAACTTTTTCGACACTACCGGCCCTGTCGTTTTTTTCAATTTTTGCCCACTATGGAAAATCCTTCACAATTTTCACAAAACGCCCCAACTGTGCTTGATTTTGCTCGTTTTTCACTCAGCCCCCCCCTCTGGCCTCTTTAAGCAAATTTTGTGAAAATCCCCATTTTTGACTTTTTCGACACTACCGGCCCTGTCTTTTTTTTCCAATTTATTCCCGGTTTGGAAAATCCTTCACAATTTTCCCAAAACGCCCCAACTGTGCTTGATTTTGCTCCTTTCTGACTCAGTCCGCACCCCTGGCCCCTTTTAGCAAGGTTTGGGAAAATCCCCATTTTTGACTTTTTCGACACTACCGGCCCTGTCGTTTTTTTCAATTTATTCCCGGTTTGGAAAATCCTTCACAATTTCACACAACGCCCCAACTGTGCTTGATTTTGCTCCTTTTTCACCCAGCCCCCCCCCCTCTGGCCTCTTTAAGCAAAGTTTGGGAAAATCCCCATTTTTGACTTTTTCGACACTACCGGACCTGTCGTTTTTTTCAAATTTTGCCCGGTTTGGAAAATCCTTCACAATTTTCTCAAAACGCCCCAACTGTGCTTGATTTTGCTCATTTCTGACTCAGTCCGCCCCCCTGGCCCCTTTTAGCAAGGTTTGGGAAAATCCCCATTTTTGACTTTTTCGACACTACCGGCCCTGTCGTTTTTTTCAAATTTTGCCCGGTTTGGAAAATCCTTCACAATTTTCACAAAACGCCCCAACTGTGCTTGATTTTGCTCGTTTTTCAATCAGCCCGCCCCCTGGCCCCTTTTAGCAAAAATTTGGGAAAATCCCAATTTTTGACTTTTTCGACACTACCGGACCTGTCGTTTTTTTCAAATTTTGCCCACTTTGGAAAATCCTTCACAATTTTCTCAAAACGCCCCAACTGTGCTTGATTTTGCTCCTTTCTGACTCAGTCCACCCCCTGGCACCTTTTAGCAAGGTTTGTGAAAATCCCCATTTTTGACTTTTTCGACACTACCGGCCCTGTCGTTTTTTTCAATTTTTGCCCACTTTGGAAAATCCTTCAAAATTTTCCCAAAACGCCCCAACTGTGCTTGATTTTGCTCCTTTCTTACTTAGTCCGCCCCCCTGGCCCCTTTTAGCAAGGTTTTGGAAAATCCCCATTTTTGACTTTTTCGACACTACCGGCCCTGTCGTTTTTTTCAAATTTTGCCCGGTTTGGAAAATCCTTCACAATTTTCACAAAACGCCCCAACTGTGCTTGATTTTGCTCATTTCTGACTCAGTCCGCCCCCCTGGCCCCTTTTAGCAAGGTTTGGGAAAATCCGCATTTTTGACTTTTTCGACACTACCGGCCGTCTTTTTTTTCAATTTTTGCCCACTTTGGAAAATCCTTCACAATTTTCACAAAACGCCCCAACTGTGCTTGATTTTGCTTGTTTTTCAATAAGCCCGCCCCCTGGCCCCTTTTAGCAAAGATTTGGGAAAATCCCCATTTTTGACTTTTTCGACACTACCGGCCCTGTCTTTTTTTTTCAAATTTTGCCCGGTTTGGAAAATCCTTCACAATTTTCCCAAAACGCCCCAACTGTGCTTGATTTTGCTCATTTCTGACTCAGTCCGCCCCCCTGGCCCCTTTTAGCAAGGTTTGGGAAAATCCGCATTTTTGACTTTTTCGACACTACTGGCCCTGTCGTTTTTTTCAATTTTTGCCCACGTTGGAAAATCCTTCACAATTTTCCCAAAACGCCCCAACTGTGCTTGATTTTGCTCCTTTCTGACTCAGTCCGCCCCCTGGCACCTTTTAGCAAGGTTTGGGAAAATCCCCATTTTTGACTTTTTCGACACTACCGGCCCTGTCTTTTTTTCAAATTTTGCCCGGTTTGGAAAATCCCTCACAATTTTCACAAAACGCCCCAACTGTGCTTGATTTTGCTCGTTTTTCAATCAGCCCGCCCCCTGGCCCCTTTTAGCAAAAATTTGGGAAAATCCGCATTTTTGACTTTTTCGACACTACGGGCCCTGTCGTTTTTTTCAATTTTTGCCCACTTTTGGAAAAACCTTCACAATTTTCACAAAACGCCCCAACTGTGCTTGATTTTGCTCGTTTTTCAATCAGCCCGCCCCCTGGCCCCTTTTAGCAAAAATTTGGGAAAATCCCAATTTTTGACTTTTTCGACACTACCGGACCTGTCGTTTTTTTCAAATTTTGCCCACTTTGGAAAATCCTTCACAATTTTCTCAAAACGCCCCAACTGTGCTTGATTTTGCTCATTTCTTACTTAGTCCGCACCCCTGGCCCCTTTTAGCAAGGTTTGGGAAAATCCCCATTTTTGACTTTTTCGACACTACCGGACCTGTCGTTTTTTTCAAATTTTGCCCGGTTTGGAAAATCCTTCACAATTTTCTCAAAACGCACCAACTGTGCTTGATTTTGCTCATTTCTGACTCAGTCCGCCCCCCTGGCCCCTTTTAGCAAGGTTTGGGAAAATCCGCATTTTTGACTTTTTCGACACTACCGGCCCTGTCTTTTTTTTCAATTTTTGCCCACTTTGGAAAATCCTTCACAATTTTCACAAAACGCCCCAACTGTGCTTGATTTTGCTCGTTTTTCACTCAGCCCCCCCCTCTGGCCTCTTTAAGCAAAGTTTGTGAAAATCCCCATTTTTGACTTTTTCGACACTACCGGCCCTGTCTTTTTTTTCCAATTTATTCCCGGTTTGGAAAATCCTTCACAATTTTCCCAAAACGCCCCAACTGTGCTTGATTTTGCTCCTTTCTGACTCAGTCCGCACCCCTGGCCCCTTTTAGCAAGGTTTGGGAAAATCCCCATTTTTGACTTTTTCGACACTACCGGCCCTGTCGTTTTTTTCAATTTATTCCCGGTTTGGAAAATCCTTCACAATTTCACACAACGCCCCAACTGTGCTTGATTTTGCTCCTTTTTCACCCAGCCCCCCCCCCTCTGGCCTCTTTAAGCAAAGTTTGGGAAAATCCCCATTTTTGACTTTTTCGACACTACCGGACCTGTCGTTTTTTTCAAATTTTGCCCGGTTTGGAAAATCCTTCACAATTTTCTCAAAACGCCCCAACTGTGCTTGATTTTGCTCATTTCTGACTCAGTCCGCCCCCCTGGCCCCTTTTAGCAAGGTTTGGGAAAATCCCCATTTTTGACTTTTTCGACACTACCGGCCCTGTCGTTTTTTTCAAATTTTGCCCGGTTTGGAAAATCCTTCACAATTTTCACAAAACGCCCCAACTGTGCTTGATTTTGCTCGTTTTTCAATCAGCCCGCCCCCTGGCCCCTTTTAGCAAAAATTTGGGAAAATCCCAATTTTTGACTTTTTCGACACTACCGGACCTGTCGTTTTTTTCAAATTTTGCCCACTTTGGAAAATCCTTCACAATTTTCTCAAAACGCCCCAACTGTGCTTGATTTTGCTCCTTTCTGACTCAGTCCACCCCCTGGCACCTTTTAGCAAGGTTTGTGAAAATCCCCATTTTTGACTTTTTCGACACTACCGGCCCTGTCGTTTTTTTCAATTTTTGCCCACTTTGGAAAATCCTTCAAAATTTTCCCAAAACGCCCCAACTGTGCTTGATTTTGCTCCTTTCTTACTTAGTCCGCCCCCCTGGCCCCTTTTAGCAAGGTTTTGGAAAATCCCCATTTTTGACTTTTTCGACACTACCGGCCCTGTCGTTTTTTTCAAATTTTGCCCGGTTTGGAAAATCCTTCACAATTTTCACAAAACGCCCCAACTGTGCTTGATTTTGCTCATTTCTGACTCAGTCCGCCCCCCTGGCCCCTTTTAGCAAGGTTTGGGAAAATCCGCATTTTTGACTTTTTCGACACTACCGGCCGTCTTTTTTTTCAATTTTTGCCCACTTTGGAAAATCCTTCACAATTTTCACAAAACGCCCCAACTGTGCTTGATTTTGCTTGTTTTTCAATAAGCCCGCCCCCTGGCCCCTTTTAGCAAAGATTTGGGAAAATCCCCATTTTTGACTTTTTCGACGCTACCGGCCCTGTCTTTTTTTTTCAAATTTTGCCCGGTTTGGAAAATCCTTCACAATTTTCCCAAAACGCCCCAACTGTGCTTGATTTTGCTCATTTCTGACTCAGTCCGCCCCCCTGGCCCCTTTTAGCAAGGTTTGGGAAAATCCGCATTTTTGACTTTTTCGACACTACTGGCCCTGTCGTTTTTTTCAATTTTTGCCCACGTTGGAAAATCCTTCACAATTTTCCCAAAACGCCCCAACTGTGCTTGATTTTGCTCCTTTCTGACTCAGTCCGCCCCCTGGCACCTTTTAGCAAGGTTTGGGAAAATCCCCATTTTTGACTTTTTCGACACTACCGGCCCTGTCTTTTTTTCAAATTTTGCCCGGTTTGGAAAATCCCTCACAATTTTCACAAAACGCCCCAACTGTGCTTGATTTTGCTTGTTTTTCAATCAGCCCGCCCCCTGGCCCCTTTTAGCAAAAATTTGGGAAAATCCGCATTTTTGACTTTTTCGAC
The DNA here is from genome assembly GCF_963691925.1 of Scomber scombrus. Lineage (NCBI taxonomy): Eukaryota > Metazoa > Chordata > Actinopteri > Scombriformes > Scombridae > Scomber > Scomber scombrus. The sequence goes on along the minus strand of NC_084986.1, from coordinate 28,581,820 downwards.
ACTACGGGCCCTGTCGTTTTTTTCAATTTTTGCCCACTTTTGGAAAAACCTTCACAATTTTCACAAAACGCCCCAACTGTGCTTGATTTTGCTCGTTTTTCAATCAGCCCGCCCCCTGGCCCCTTTTAGCAAAAATTTGGGAAAATCCCAATTTTTGACTTTTTCGACACTACCGGACCTGTCGTTTTTTTCAAATTTTGCCCACTTTGGAAAATCCTTCACAATTTTCTCAAAACGCCCCAACTGTGCTTGATTTTGCTCATTTCTTACTTAGTCCGCACCCCTGGCCCCTTTTAGCAAGGTTTGGGAAAATCCCCATTTTTGACTTTTTCGACACTACCGGACCTGTCGTTTTTTTCAAATTTTGCCCGGTTTGGAAAATCCTTCACAATTTTCTCAAAACGCACCAACTGTGCTTGATTTTGCTCATTTCTGACTCAGTCCGCCCCCCTGGCCCCTTTTAGCAAGGTTTGGGAAAATCCGCATTTTTGACTTTTTCGACACTACCGGCCCTGTCTTTTTTTTCAATTTTTGCCCACTTTGGAAAATCCTTCACAATTTTCACAAAACGCCCCAACTGTGCTTGATTTTGCTCGTTTTTCAATAAGCCCGCCCCCTGGCCCCTTTTAGCAAAGATTTGGGAAAATCCCCATTTTTGACTTTTTCGACACTACCGGCCCTGTCTTTTTTTTCAAATTTTGCCCGGTTTGGAAAATCCTTCACAATTTTCCCAAAACGCCCCAACTGTGCTTGATTTTGCTCCTTTCTGACTCAGTCCGCCCCCTGGCACCTTTTAGCAAGGTTTGGGAAAATCCCCATTTTTGACTTTTTCGACACTACCGACCCTGTCTTTTTTTCAAATTTTGCCCGGTTTGGAAAATCCTTCACAATTTTCACAAAACGCCCCAACTGTGCTTGATTTTGCTCCTTTCTTACTTAGTCCGCCCCCCTGGCCCCTTTTAGCAAGGTTTTGGAAAATCCCCATTTTTGACTTTTTCGACACTACCGGCCCTGTCGTTTTTTTCAAATTTTGCCCGGTTTGGAAAATCCTTCACAATTTTCTCAAAACGCCCCAACTGTGCTTGATTTTGCTCATTTCTGACTCAGTCCGCCCCCCTGGCCCCTTTTAGCAAGGTTTGGGAAAATCCGCATTTTTGACTTTTTCGACACTACCGGCCCTGTCTTTTTTTTCAATTTTTGCCCACTTTGGAAAATCCTTCACAATTTTCACAAAACGCCCCAACTGTGCTTGATTTTGCTCGTTTTTCAATAAGCCCACCCCCTGGCCCCTTTTAGCAAAGATTTGGGAAAATCCCCATTTTTGACTTTTTCGACACTACCGGCCCTGTCTTTTTTTTCAAATTTTGCCCGGTTTGGAAAATCCTTCACAATTTTCCCAAAACGCCCCAACTGTGCTTGATTTTGCTCCTTTCTGACTCAGTCCGCCCCCTGGCACCTTTTAGCAAGGTTTGGGAAAATCCCCATTTTTTACTTTTTCGACACTACCGGCCCTGTCTTTTTTTCAAATTTTGCCCGGTTTGGAAAATCCCTCACAATTTTCACAAAATGCCCCAACTGTGCTTGATTTTGCTCGTTTTTCAATCAGCCCGCCCCCTGGCCCCTTTTAGCAAAAATTTGGGAAAATCCCAATTTTTGACTTTTTCGACACTACCGGACCTGTCGTTTTTTTCAAAATTTGCCCACTTTGGAAAATCCTTCACAATTTTCTCAAAACGCCCCAACTGTGCTTGATTTTGCTCATTTCTTACTTAGTCCGCACCCCTGGCCCCTTTTAGCAAGGTTTGGGAAAATCCCCATTTTTGACTTTTTCGACACTACCGGACCTGTCGTTTTTTTCAAATTTTGCCCGGTTTGGAAAATCCTTCACAATTTTCTCAAAACGCACCAACTGTGCTTGATTTTGCTCATTTCTGACTCAGTCCGCCCCCCTGGCCCCTTTTAGCAAGGTTTGGGAAAATCCGCATTTTTGACTTTTTCGACACTACCGGCCCTGTCGTTTTTTTCAATTTTTGCCCACGTTGGAAAATCCTTCACAATTTTCCCAAAACGCCCCAACTGTGCTTGATTTTGCTCGTTTTTCAATCAGCCCGCCCCCTGGCCCCTTTTAGCAAAAATTTGGGAAAATCCATATTTTTGACTTTTTCGACACTACCGGACCTGTCGTTTTTTTCAAATTTTGCCCACTTTGGAAAATCCTTCACAATTTTCTCAAAACGCCCCAACTGTGCTTGATTTTGCTCCTTTCTGACTCAGTCCACCCCTTGGCACCTTTTAGCAAGGTTTGTGAAAATCCCCATTTTTGACTTTTTCGACACTACCGGCCCTGTCGTTTTTTTCAATTTTTGCCCACTTTGGAAAATCCTTCACAATTTTAACAAAACGCCCCAACTGTGCTTGATTTTGCTCCTTTTTCACCCAGCCCCCCCCCTCTGGCCTCTTTAAGCAAAGTTTGGGAAAATTCCCATTTTTGACTTTTTCGACACTACCGGCCCTGTCGTTTTTTTCAATTTTTGCCCACGTTGGAAAATCCTTCACAATTTTCCCAAAACGCCCCAACTGTGCTTGATTTTGCTCCTTTCTTACTTAGTCTGCCCCCAGGCCCCTTTTATCAAGGTTTTGGAAAATTCCCATTTTTGACTTTTTCGACACTACCGGACCTGTCGTTTTTTCAAATTTTGCCCGGTTTGGAAAATCCTTCACAATTTTCTCGATAACGCCCCAACTGTGCTTGATTTTGCTCATTTCTGACTCAGTCCGCCCCCCTGGCCCCTTTTAGCAAGGTTTGGGAAAATCCGCATTTTTGACTTTTTCGACACTACCGGCCCTGTCGTTTTTTCAAATTTTGCCCGGTTTGGAAAATCCTTCACAATTTTCACAAAACGCCCCAACTGTGCTTGATTTTGCTCGTTTTTCAATAAGCCCGCCCCCTGGCCCCTTTTAACAAAGATTTGGGAAAATCCGCATTTTTGACTTTTTCGACACTATCGGTCCTGTCGTTTTTTTCAAATTTTGCCCGGTTTGGAAAATCCTTCACAATTTTCTCAAAACGCCCCAACTGTGCTTGATTTTGCTCATTTCTGACTCAGTCCGCCCCCCTGGCACCTTTTAGCAAGGTTTGGGAAAATCCCAATTTTTGACTTTTTCGACACTACCGGACCTGTCGTTTTTTAAAATTTTTGCCCACTTTGGAAAATCCTTCACAATTTTCACACAATGCCCCAACTGTGCTTGATTTTGCTCCTTTCTTACTTAGTCCGCCCCCCAGGCCCCTTTTAGCAAGGTTTTGGAAAATTCCCATTTTTGACTTTTTCGACACTACCGGACCTGTCGTTTTTTTCAATTTTTGCCCACGTTGGAAAATCCTTCACAATTTTCCCAAAACGCCCCAACTGTGCTTGATTTTGCTCCTTTCTGACTCAGTCCGCCCCCTGGCACCTTTTAGCAAGGTTTGGGAAAATCCCCATTTTTGACTTTTTCGACACTACCGGACCTGTCGTTTTTTTCAAATTTTGCCCACTTTGGGAAATCCTTCACAATTTTCTCAAAACGCCCCAACTGTGCTTGATTTTGCTCCTTTTTCACCCAGCCCCCCCATCTGGCCTCTTTAAGCAAAGTTTGGGAAAATCCCCATTTTTGACTTTTTCGACACTACCGGCCCTGTCGTTTTTTTCAAATTTTGCCCGGTTTGGAAAATCCTTCACAATTTTCCCAAAACGCCCCAACTGTGCTTGATTTTGCTCCTTTCTGACTCAGCCCGCCCCTCTGGCCCCTTTTAGCAAGGTTTGGGAAAATCCCCATTTTTGACTTTTTCGACACTACCGGCCCTGTCGTTTTTTTCAATTTTTGCCCACTATGGAAAATCCTTCACAATTTTCACAAAACGCCCCAACTGTGCTTGATTTTGCTCGTTTTTCAATCAGCCCCCCCCTCTGGCCTCTTTAAGCAAATTTTGTGAAAATCCCCATTTTTGACTTTTTCGACACTACCGGACCTGTCGTTTTTTTCAAATTTTGCCCACTTTGGAAAATCCTTCACAATTTTCTCAAAACGCCCCAACTGTGCTTGATTTTGCTCCTTTCTGACTCAGTCCACCCCCTGGCACCTTTTAGCAAGGTTTGTGAAAATCCCCATTTTTGACTTTTTCGACACTACCGGCCCTGTCGTTTTTTTCAATTTTTGCCCACGTTGGAAAATCCTTCACAATTTTCCCAAAACGCCCCAACTGTGCTTGATTTTGCTCCTTTCTTACTTAGTCCGCCCCCCTGGCCCCTTTTAGCAAGGTTTTGGAAAATCCCCATTTTTGACTTTTTCGACACTACCGGCCCTGTCGTTTTTTTCAATTTTTGCCCACGTTGGAAAATCCTTCACAATTTTCCCAAAACGCCCCAACTGTGCTTGATTTTGCTCCTTTCTTACTTAGTCCGCCCCCCTGGCCCCTTTTAGCAAGGTTTTGGAAAATCCCCATTTTTGACTTTTTCGACACTACCGGCCCTGTCTTTTTTTTCAAATTTTACCCGGTTTGGAAAATCCTTCACAATTTTCACAAAACGCCCCAACTGTGCTTGATTTTGCTCGTTTTTCAATCAGCCCGCCCCCTGGCCCCTTTTAGCAAAAATTTGGGAAAATCCCAATTTTTGACTTTTTCGACACTACCGGACCTGTCGTTTTTTTCAAATTTTGCCCACTTTGGAAAATCCTTCACAATTTTCTCAAAACGCCCTGACTGTGCTTGATTTTGCTCCTTTCTGACTCAGTCCACCCCCTGGCACCTTTTAGCAAGGTTTGTGAAAATCCCCAATTTTGACTTTTTCGACACTACTGGCCCTGTCGTTTTTTTCAATTTTTGCCCACTTTGGAATATCCTTCACAATTTTCACAAAACGCCCCAACTGTGCTTGATTTTGCTCCTTTTTCACCCAGCCCCCCCATCTGGCCTCTTTAAGCAAAGTTTGGGAAAATCCCCATTTTTGACTTTTTCGACACTACCGGCACTGTCGTTTTTTTCAAATTTTGCCCGGTTTGGAAAATCCTTCACAATTTTCCCAAAACGCCCCAACTGTGCTTGATTTTGCTCCTTTCTGACTCAGTCCGCCCCCCTGGCCCCTTTTAGCAAGGTTTGGGAAAATCCCCATTTTTGACTTTTTCGACACTACCGGCCCTGTCGTTTTTTTCAAATTTTGCCCGGTTTGGAAAATCCTTCACAATTTTCTCAAAACGCCCCAACTGTGCTTGATTTTGCTCATTTCTGACTCAGTCCGCCCCCCTGGCCCCTTTTAGCAAGGTTTGGGAAAATCTGCATTTTTGACTTTTTCGACACTACCGGCCCTGTCGTTTTTTTTAATTTTTGCCCACTTTGGAAAATCCTTCACAATTTTCACACAACGCCCCAACTGTGCTTGATTTTGCTCCTTTCTGAATCAGCCCGCCCCTCTGGCCCCTTTTAGCAAGGTTTGGGAAAATCCCAATTTTTGACTTTTTCGACACTACTGGCCCTGTCGTTTTTTAAAATGTTTGCCCACTTTGGAAAATCCTTCACAATTTTCACACAACGCCCCAACTGTGCTTGATTTTGCTCCTTTTTCACCCAGCCCCCCCCCTCTGGCCTCTTTAAGCAAAGTTTGGGAAAATCCGCATTTTTGACTTTTTCGACACTACCGGCCCTGTCCTTTTTTCCAATTTTTGCCCACGTTGGAAAATCCTTAACAATTTTCCCAAAACGCCCCAACTGTGCTTGATTTTGCTCCTTTCTGACTCAGTCCGCCCCCCTGGTACCTTTTAGCAAGGTTTGGGAAAATCCCCATTTTTGACTTTTTCGACACTACCGGCCCTGTCTTTTTTTCAAATTTTGCCCGGTTTGGAAAATCCTTCACAATTTTCACAAAACGCCCCAACTGTGCTTGATTTTGCTCGTTTTTCAATAAGCCCGCCCCCTGGCCCCTTTTAGCAAAGATTTGGGAAAATCCGCATTTTTGACTTTTTCGACACTACCGGCCCTGTCGTTTTTTTCTATTTTTGCCCACTATGGAAAATCCTTCACAATTTTCACAAAACGCCCCAACTGTGCTTGATTTTGCTCGTTTTTCACTCAGCCCCCCCCTCTGGCCTCTTTAAGCAAATTTTGTGAAAATCCCCATTTTTGACTTTTTCGACACTACCGGCCCTGTCTTTTTTTTCAAATTTTGCCCGGTTTGGAAAATCCTTCACAATTTTCACACAACGCCCCAACTGTGCTTGATTTTGCTCCTTTCTGACTCAGCCCGCCCCCCTGGCCCCTTTTAGCAAGGATTTGGGAAAATCCCCATTTTTGACTTTTTCGACACTACCGGCCCTGTCGTTTTTTTCAAATTTTGCCCGGTTTGGAAAATCCTTCACAATTTTCCCAAAACGCCCCAACTGTGCTTGATTTTGCTCATTTCTGACTCAGTCCGCCCCCCTGGCACCTTTTAGCAAGGTTTGGGAAAATCCCCATTTTTGACTTTTTCGACACTACCGGCCCTGTCGTTTTTTTCAAATTTTGCCCGGTTTGGAAAATCCTTCACAATTTTCCCAAAACGCCCCAACTGTGCTTGATTTTGCTCGTTTTTCAATCAGCCCGCCCCCTGGCCCCTTTTAGCAAAAATTTGGGAAAATCCCAATTTTTGACTTTAACGACACTACTGGCCCTGTCGTTTTTTAAAATGTTTGCCCACTTTGGAAAATCCTTCACAATTTTCACACAACGCCCCAACTGTGCTTGATTTTGCTCCTTTTTCACCCAGCCCCCCCCCTCTGGCCTCTTTAAGCAAAGTTTGGGAAAATCCCCATTTTTGACTTTTTCGACACTACCGGACCATTCGTTTTTTTTCAATTTTTGCCCGGTTTGGAAAATCCTTCACAATTTTCTCAAAACGCCCCAACTGTGCTTGATTTTGCTCATTTCTGACTCAGTCCGCCCCCCTGGCCCCTTTTAGCAAGGTTTGGGAAAATCCGCATTTTTGACTTTTTCGACACTACCGGCCCTGTCGTTTTTTTCAATTTTTGCCCACGTTGGAAAATCCTTCACAATTTTCCCAAAACGCCCCAACTGTGCTTGATTTTGCTCCTTTCTGACTCAGTCCGCCCCCTGGCACCTTTTAGCAAGGTTTGGGAAAATCCCCATTTTTGACTTTTTCGACACTACCGGACCTGTCGTTTTTTTCAAATTTTGCCCACTTTGGAAAATCCTTCACAATTTTCTCGAAACGCCCCAACTGTGCTTGATTTTGCTCCTTTCTGACTCAGTCCACCCCCTGGCACCTTTTAGCAAGGTTTGTGAAAATCCCCAATTTTGACTTTTTCGACACTACCGGCCCTGTCGTTTTTTTCAATTTTTGCCCACTTTGGAAAATCCTTCACAATTTTCACAAAACGCCCCAACTGTGCTTGATTTTGCTCCTTTTTCACCCAGCCCCCCCATCTGGCCTCTTTAAGCAAAGTTTGGGAAAATCCCCATTTTTGACATTTTCGACACTACCCGGCCCTGTCGTTTTTTTCAAATTTTGCCCGGTTTGGAAAATCCTTCACAATTTTCCCAAAACGCCCCAACTGTGCTTGATTTTGCTCCTTTCTGACTCAGCCCGCCCCTCTGGCCCCTTTTAGCAAGGTTTGGGAAAATCCCCATTTTTGACTTTTTCGACACTACCGGCCCTGTCGTTTTTTTCAATTTTTGCCCACTATGGAAAATCCTTCACAATTTTCACAAAACGCCCCAACTGTGCTTGATTTTGCTCGTTTTTCAATCAGCCCCCCCCTCTGGCCTCTTTAAGCAAATTTTGTGAAAATCCCCATTTTTGACTTTTTCGACACTACCGGACCTGTCGTTTTTTTCAAATTTTGCCCACTTTGGAAAATCCTTCACAATTTTCTCAAAACGCCCCAACTGTGCTTGATTTTGCTCCTTTCTGACTCAGTCCACCCCCTGGCCCCTTTTAGCAAGGTTTGTGAAAATCCCCATTTTTGACTTTTTCGACACTACCGGCCCTGTCGTTTTTTTCAATTTTTGCCCACGTTGGAAAATCCTTCACAATTTTCCCAAAACGCCCCAACTGTGCTTGATTTTGCTCCTTTCTTACTTAGTCCGCCCCCCTGGCCCCTTTTAGCAAGGTTTTGGAAAATCCCCATTTTTGACTTTTTCGACACTACCGGCCCTATCTTTTTTTTCAAATTTTACCCGGTTTGGAAAATCCTTCACAATTTTCACAAAACGCCCCAACTGTGCTTGATTTTGCTCGTTTTTCAATCAGCCCGCCCCCTGGCCCCTTTTAGCAAAAATTTGGGAAAATCCCAATTTTTGACTTTTTCGACACTACCGGACCTGTCGTTTTTTTCAAATTTTGCCCACTTTGGAAAATCCTTCACAATTTTCTCAAAACGCCCTGACTGTGCTTGATTTTGCTCCTTTCTGACTCAGTCCACCCCCTGGCACCTTTTAGCAAGGTTTGTGAAAATCCCCAATTTTGACTTTTTCGACACTACTGGCCCTGTCGTTTTTTTCAATTTTTGCCCACTTTGGAATATCCTTCACAATTTTCACAAAACGCCCCAACTGTGCTTGATTTTGCTCCTTTTTCACCCAGCCCCCCCATCTGGCCTCTTTAAGCAAAGTTTGGGAAAATCCCCATTTTTGACTTTTTCGACACTACCGGCACTGTCGTTTTTTTCAAATTTTGCCCGGTTTGGAAAATCCTTCACAATTTTCCCAAAACGCCCCAACTGTGCTTGATTTTGCTCCTTTCTGACTCAGTCCGCCCCCCTGGCCCCTTTTAGCAAGGTTTGGGAAAATCCCCATTTTTGACTTTTTCGACACTACCGGCCCTGTCGTTTTTTTCAAATTTTGCCCGGTTTGGAAAATCCTTCACAATTTTCTCAAAACGCCCCAACTGTGCTTGATTTTGCTCCTTTCTGAATCAGCCCGCCCCTCTGGCCCCTTTTAGCAAGGTTTGGGAAAATCCCAATTTTTGACTTTTTCGACACTACTGGCCCTGTCGTTTTTTAAAATGTTTGCCCACTTTGGAAAATCCTTCACAATTTTCACACAACGCCCCAACTGTGCTTGATTTTGCTCCTTTTTCACCCAGCCCCCCCCCTCTGGCCTCTTTAAGCAAAGTTTGGGAAAATCCGCATTTTTGACTTTTTCGACACTACCGGCCCTGTCCTTTTTTCCAATTTTTGCCCACGTTGGAAAATCCTTCACAATTTTCCCAAAACGCCCCAACTGTGCTTGATTTTGCTCCTTTCTGACTCAGTCCGCCCCCCTGGTACCTTTTAGCAAGGTTTGTGAAAATCCCCATTTTTGACTTTTTCGACACTACCCGGCCCTGTCTTTTTTTCAAATTTTGCCCGGTTTGGAAAATCCTTCACAATTTTCACAAAACGCCCCAACTGTGCTTGATTTTGCTCGTTTTTCAATAAGCCCGCCCCCTGGCCCCTTTTAGCAAAGATTTGGGAAAATCCGCATTTTTGACTTTTTCGACACTACCGGCCCTGTCGTTTTTTTCTATTTTTGCCCACTATGGAAAATCCTTCACAATTTTCACAAAACGCCCCAACTGTGCTTGATTTTGCTCGTTTTTCACTCAGCCCCCCCCTCTGGCCTCTTTAAGCAAATTTTGTGAAAATCCCCATTTTTGACTTTTTCGACACTACCGGCCCTGTCTTTTTTTTCAAATTTTGCCCGGTTTGGAAAATCCTTCACAATTTTCACACAACGCCCCAACTGTGCTTGATTTTGCTCCTTTCTGACTCAGCCCGCCCCCCTGGCCCCTTTTAGCAAGGATTTGGGAAAATCCCCATTTTTGACTTTTTCGACACTACCGGCCCTGTCGTTTTTTTCAAATTTTGCCCGGTTTGGAAAATCCTTCACAATTTTCCCAAAACGCCCCAACTGTGCTTGATTTTGCTCATTTCTGACTCAGTCCGCCCCCCTGGCACCTTTTAGCAAGGTTTGGGAAAATCCCCATTTTTGACTTTTTCGACACTACCGGCCCTGTCGTTTTTTTCAAATTTTGCCCGGTTTGGAAAATCCTTCACAATTTTCCCAAAACGCCCCAACTGTGCTTGATTTTGCTCGTTTTTCAATCAGCCCGCCCCCTGGCCCCTTTTAGCAAAAATTTGGGAAAATCCCAATTTTTGACTTTTTCGACACTACCGGACCTGTCGTTTTTTTCAAATTTTGCCCACTTTGGAAAATCCTTCACAATTTTCTCAAAACGCCCTGACTGTGCTTGATTTTGCTCCTTTCTGACTCAGTCCACCCCCTGGCACCTTTTAGCAAGGTTTGTGAAAATCCCCAATTTTGACTTTTTCGACACTACTGGCCCTGTCGTTTTTTTCAATTTTTGCCCACTTTGGAATATCCTTCACAATTTTCACAAAACGCCCCAACTGTGCTTGATTTTGCTCCTTTTTCACCCAGCCCCCCCATCTGGCCTCTTTAAGCAAAGTTTGGGAAAATCCCCATTTTTGACTTTTTCGACACTACCGGCACTGTCGTTTTTTTCAAATTTTGCCCGGTTTGGAAAATCCTTCACAATTTTCCCAAAACGCCCCAACTGTGCTTGATTTTGCTCCTTTCTGACTCAGTCCGCCCCCCTGGCCCCTTTTAGCAAGGTTTGGGAAAATCCCCATTTTTGACTTTTTCGACACTACCGGCCCTGTCGTTTTTTTCAAATTTTGCCCGGTTTGGAAAATCCTTCACAATTTTCTCAAAACGCCCCAACTGTGCTTGATTTTGCTCCTTTCTGAATCAGCCCGCCCCTCTGGCCCCTTTTAGCAAGGTTTGGGAAAATCCCAATTTTTGACTTTTTCGACACTACTGGCCCTGTCGTTTTTTAAAATGTTTGCCCACTTTGGAAAATCCTTCACAATTTTCACACAACGCCCCAACTGTGCTTGATTTTGCTCCTTTTTCACCCAGCCCCCCCCCTCTGGCCTCTTTAAGCAAAGTTTGGGAAAATCCGCATTTTTGACTTTTTCGACACTACCGGCCCTGTCCTTTTTTTCCAATTTTTGCCCACGTTGGAAAATCCTTCACAATTTTCCCAAAACGCCCCAACTGTGCTTGATTTTGCTCCTTTCTGACTCAGTCCGCCCCCCTGGTACCTTTTAGCAAGGTTTGTGAAAATCCCCATTTTTGACTTTTTCGACACTACCGGCCCCTGTCTTTTTTTCAAATTTTGCCCGGTTTGGAAAATCCTTCACAATTTTCACAAAACGCCCCAACTGTGCTTGATTTTGCTCGTTTTTCAATAAGCCCCCCCCTCTGGCCTCTTTAAGCAAATTTTGTGAAAATCCCCATTTTTGACTTTTTCGACACTACCCGGCCCTGTCTTTTTTTTCAAATTTTGCCCGGTTTGGAAAATCCTTCACAATTTTCACACAACGCCCCAACTGTGCTTGATTTTGCTCCTTTCTGACTCAGCCCGCCCCCCTGGCCCCTTTTAGCAAGGATTTGGGAAAATCCCCATTTTTGACTTTTTCGACACTACCGGCCCTGTCGTTTTTTTCAAATTTTGCCCGGTTTGGAAAATCCTTCACAATTTTCCCAAAACGCCCCAACTGTGCTTGATTTTGCTCATTTCTGACTCAGTCCGCCCCCCTGGCACCTTTTAGCAAGGTTTGGGAAAATCCCCATTTTTGACTTTTTCGACACTACCGGCCCTGTCGTTTTTTTCAAATTTTGCCCGGTTTGGAAAATCCTTCACAATTTTCCCAAAACGCCCCAACTGTGCTTGATTTTGCTCCTTTCTGACTCAGCCCGCCCCTCTGGCCCCTTTTAGCAAGGTTTGGGAAAATCCCCATTTTTGACTTTTTCGACACTACCGGCCCTGTCGTTTTTTTTCAATTTTTGCCCACTATGGAAAATCCTTCACAATTTTCACAAAACGCCCCAACTGTGCTTGATTTTGCTTGTTTTTCAATCAGCCCCCCCCTCTGGCCTCTTTAAGCAAATTTTGTGAAAATCCCCATTTTTGACTTTTTCGACACTACCCGGACCTGTCGTTTTTTTCAAATTTTGCCCACTTTGGAAAATCCTTCACAATTTTCTCAAAACGCCCCAACTGTGCTTGATTTTGCTCCTTTCTGACTCAGTCCACCCCCCTGGCCCCCTTTTAGCAAGGTTTGTGAAAATCCCCATTTTTGACTTTTTCGACACTACCGGCCCTGTCGTTTTTTTCAATTTTTTGCCCACGTTGGAAAATCCTTCACAATTTTCCCAAAACGCCCCAACCTGTGCTTGATTTTGCTCCTTTCTTACTTAGTCCGCCCCCCTGGGCCCCTTTTAGCAAGGTTTTGGAAAATCCCCATTTTTGACTTTTTCGACACTACCGGCCCTGTCTTTTTTTTCAAATTTTTACCCGGTTTGGAAAATCCTGTCACAATTTTCACAAAACGCCCCAACTGTGCTTGATTTTGCTCGTTTTTCAATCAGCCCGCCCCCTGGCCCCTTTTAGCAAAAATTTGGGAAAATCCCAATTTTTGACTTTTTCGACACATACCGGACCTGTCGTTTTTTTCTATTTTTGCCCACTTTGGAAAATCCTTCACAATTTTCTCAAAACGCCCTGACTGTGCTTGATTTTGCTCCTTTCTGACTCAGTCCCACCCCCTGGCACCTTTTAGCAAGGTTTGTGAAAAATCCCCAATTTTGACTTTTTCGACACTACTGGCCCTGTCGTTTTTTTCAATTTTTGCCCACTTTGGAATATCCTTCACAATTTTCACAAAACGCCCCAACTGTGCTTGATTTTGCTCCTTTTTCACCCAGCCCCCCCATCTGGCCTCTTTAAGCAAAGTTTGGGAAAATCCCCATTTTTGACTTTTTCGACACTACCCGGCACTGTCGTTTTTTTTCAAATTTTGCCCGGTTTGGAAAATCCTTCACAATTTTCCCAAAACGCCCCAACTGTGCTTGATTTTTGCTCCTTTCTGACTCAGTCCGCCCCCCCTGGCCCCTTTTAGCAAGGTTTGGGAAAATCCCCATTTTTGACTTTTTCGACACTACCGGCCCCTGTCGTTTTTTTCAAATTTTGCCCGGTTTGGAAAATCCTTCACAATTTTCTCAAAACGCCCCAACTGTGCTTGATTTTGCTCATTTCTGACTCAGGTCCGCCCCCCTGGCCCCTTTTAGCAAGGTTTGGGAAAATCTGCATTTTTGACTTTTTCGACACTACCCGGCCCTGTCGTTTTTTTTAATTTTTGCCCACTTTGGAAAATCCTTCACAATTTTCACCAACTGTGCTTGATTTTGCTCCTTTCTGAATCAGCCCGCCCCTCTGGCCCCTTTTAGCAAGGTTTGGGAAAATCCCAATTTTTGACTTTTTCGACACTACTGGCCCTGTCGTTTTTTAAAATGTTTGCCCACTTTGGAAAATCCTTCACAATTTTCACACAACGCCCCAACTGTGCTTGATTTTGCTCCTTTTTCACCCAGCCCCCCCCCTCTGGCCTCTTTAAGCAAAGTTTGGGAAAATCCGCATTTTTGACTTTTTCGACACTACCGGCCCTGTCCTTTTTTCCAATTTTTGCCCACGTTGGAAAATCCTTCACAATTTTCCCAAAACGCCCCAACTGTGCTTGATTTTGCTCCTTTCTGACTCAGTCCGCCCCCCTGGTACCTTTTAGCAAGGTTTGGGAAAATCCCCATTTTTGACTTTTTCGACACTACCGGCCCTGTCTTTTTTTCAAATTTTGCCCGGTTTGGAAAATCCTTCACAATTTTCACAAAACGCCCCAACTGTGCTTGATTTTGCTCGTTTTTCAATAAGCCCGCCCCCTGGCCCCTTTTAGCAAAGATTTGGGAAAATCCGCATTTTTGACTTTTTCGACACTACCGGCCCTGTCGTTTTTTTCTATTTTTGCCCACTATGGAAAATCCTTCACAATTTTCACAAAACGCCCCAACTGTGCTTGATTTTGCTCGTTTTTCACTCAGCCCCCCCCTCTGGCCTCTTTAAGCAAATTTTGTGAAAATCCCCATTTTTGACTTTTTCGACACTACCGGCCCTGTCTTTTTTTTCAAATTTTGCCCGGTTTGGAAAATCCTTCACAATTTTCACACAACGCCCCAACTGTGCTTGATTTTGCTCCTTTCTGACTCAGCCCGCCCCCCTGGCCCCTTTTAGCAAGGATTTGGGAAAATCCCCATTTTTGACTTTTTCGACACTACCGGCCCTGTCGTTTTTTTCAAATTTTGCCCGGTTTGGAAAATCCTTCACAATTTTCCCAAAACGCCCCAACTGTGCTTGATTTTGCTCATTTCTGACTCAGTCCGCCCCCCTGGCACCTTTTAGCAAGGTTTGGGAAAATCCCCATTTTTGACTTTTTCGACACTACCGGCCCTGTCGTTTTTTTCAAATTTTGCCCGGTTTGGAAAATCCTTCACAATTTTCCCAAAACGCCCCAACTGTGCTTGATTTTGCTCGTTTTTCAATCAGCCCGCCCCCTGGCCCCTTTTAGCAAAAATTTGGGAAAATCCCAATTTTTGACTTTTTCGACACTACTGGCCCTGTCGTTTTTTAAAATGTTTGCCCACTTTGGAAAATCCTTCACAATTTTCACACAACGCCCCAACTGTGCTTGATTTTGCTCCTTTTTCACCCAGCCCCCCCCCCTCTGGCCTCTTTAAGCAAAGTTTGGGAAAATCCCCATTTTTGACTTTTTCGACACTACCGGACCATTCGTTTTTTTTCAATTTTTGCCCGGTTTGGAAAGTCCTTCACAATTTTCTCAAAACGCCCCAACTGTGCTTGATTTTGCTCATTTCTGACTCAGTCCGCCCCCCTGGCCCCTTTTAGCAAGGTTTGGGAAAATCCGCATTTTTGACTTTTTCGACACTACCGGCCCTGTCGTTTTTTTCAATTTTTGCCCACGTTGGAAAATCCTTCACAATTTTCCCAAAACGCCCCAACTGTGCTTGATTTTGCTCCTTTCTGACTCAGTCCGCCCCCTGGCACCTTTTAGCAAGGTTTGGGAAAATCCCCATTTTTGACTTTTTCGACACTACCGGACCTGTCGTTTTTTTCAAATTTTGCCCACTTTGGAAAATCCTTCACAATTTTCTCAAAACGCCCCAACTGTGCTTGATTTTGCTCCTTTCTGACTCAGT
Source organism: Scomber scombrus (assembly GCF_963691925.1). Lineage (NCBI taxonomy): Eukaryota > Metazoa > Chordata > Actinopteri > Scombriformes > Scombridae > Scomber > Scomber scombrus. Next base: position 28,566,675 of record NC_084986.1, on the reverse strand, counting down.
CCACCCCCTGGCCCCTTTTAGCAAGGTTTGTGAAAATCCCCAATTTTGACTTTTTCGACACTACCGGCCCTGTCGTTTTTTTCAATTTTTGCCCACTTTGGAAAATCCAACACAATTTTCACAAAACGCCCCAACTGTGCTTGATTTTGCTCCTTTTTCACCCAGCCCCCCCATCTGGCCTCTTTAAGCAAAGTTTGGGAAAATCCCCATTTTTGACTTTTTCGACACTACCGGCCCTGTCGTTTTTTTCAAATTTTGCCCGGTTTGGAAAATCCTTCACAATTTTCCCAAAACGCCCCAACTGTGCTTGATTTTGCTCCTTTCTGACTCAGCCCGCCCCTCTGGCCCCTTTTAGCAAGGTTTGGGAAAATCCCCATTTTTGACTTTTTCGACACTACCGGCCCTGTCGTTTTTTTCAATTTTTGCCCACTATGGAAAATCCTTCACAATTTTCACAAAACGCCCCAACTGTGCTTGATTTTGCTCGTTTTTCAATCAGCCCCCCCCTCTGGCCTCTTTAAGCAAATTTTGTGAAAATCCCCATTTTTGACTTTTTCGACACTACCGGACCTGTCGTTTTTTTCAAATTTTGCCCACTTTGGAAAATCCTTCACAATTTTCTCAAAACGCCCCAACTGTGCTTGATTTTGCTCCTTTCTGACTCAGTCCACCCCCTGGCACCTTTTAGCAAGGTTTGTGAAAATCCCCATTTTTGACTTTTTCGACACTACCGGCCCTGTCGTTTTTTTCAATTTTTGCCCACGTTGGAAAATCCTTCACAATTTTCCCAAAACGCCCCAACTGTGCTTGATTTTGCTCCTTTCTTACTTAGTCCGCCCCCCTGGCCCCTTTTAGCAAGGTTTTGGAAAATCCCCATTTTTGACTTTTTCGACACTACCGGCCCTGTCTTTTTTTTCAAATTTTACCCGGTTTGGAAAATCCTTCACAATTTTCACAAAACGCCCCAACTGTGCTTGATTTTGCTCGTTTTTCAATCAGCCCGCCCCCTGGCCCCTTTTAGCAAAAATTTGGGAAAATCCCAATTTTTGACTTTTTCGACACTACCGGACCTGTCGTTTTTTTCAAATTTTGCCCACTTTGGAAAATCCTTCACAATTTTCTCAAAACGCCCTGACTGTGCTTGATTTTGCTCCTTTCTGACTCAGTCCACCCCCTGGCACCTTTTAGCAAGGTTTGTGAAAATCCCCAATTTTGACTTTTTCGACACTACTGGCCCTGTCGTTTTTTTCAATTTTTGCCCACTTTGGAATATCCTTCACAATTTTCACAAAACGCCCCAACTGTGCTTGATTTTGCTCCTTTTTCACCCAGCCCCCCCATCTGGCCTCTTTAAGCAAAGTTTGGGAAAATCCCCATTTTTGACTTTTTCGACACTACCGGCACTGTCGTTTTTTTCAAATTTTGCCCGGTTTGGAAAATCCTTCACAATTTTCCCAAAACGCCCCAACTGTGCTTGATTTTGCTCCTTTCTGACTCAGTCCGCCCCCCTGGCCCCTTTTAGCAAGGTTTGGGAAAATCCCCATTTTTGACTTTTTCAACACTACCGGCCCTGTCGTTTTTTTCAAATTTTGCCCGGTTTGGAAAATCCTTCACAATTTTCTCAAAACGCCCCAACTGTGCTTGATTTTGCTCATTTCTGACTCAGTCCGCCCCCCTGGCCCCTTTTAGCAAGGTTTGGGAAAATCTGCATTTTTGACTTTTTCGACACTACCGGCCCTGTCGTTTTTTTTAATTTTTGCCCACTTTGGAAAATCCTTCACAATTTTCACACAACGCCCCAACTGTGCTTGATTTTGCTCCTTTCTGAATCAGCCCGCCCCTCTGGCCCCTTTTAGCAAGGTTTGGGAAAATCCCCATTTTTGACTTTTTCGACACTACCGGCCCTGTCGTTTTTTTCAATTTTTGCCCACTATGGAAAATCCTTCACAATTTTCACAAAACGCCCCAACTGTGCTTGATTTTGCTCGTTTTTCAATCAGCCCCCCCCTCTGGCCTCTTTAAGCAAATTTTGTGAAAATCCCCATTTTTGACTTTTTCGACACTACCGGACCTGTCGTTTTTTTCAAATTTTGCCCACTTTGGAAAATCCTTCACAATTTTCTCAAAACGCCCCAACTGTGCTTGATTTTGCTCCTTTCTGACTCAGTCCACCCCCTGGCCCCTTTTAGCAAGGTTTGTGAAAATCCCCAATTTTGACTTTTTCGACACTACCGGCCCTGTCGTTTTTTTCAATTTTTGCCCACTTTGGAAAATCCTTCACAATTTTCACAAAACGCCCCAACTGTGCTTGATTTTGCTCCTTTTTCACCCAGCCCCCCCATCTGGCCTCTTTAAGCAAAGTTTGGGAAAATCCCCATTTTTGACTTTTTCGACACTACCGGCCCTGTCGTTTTTTTCAAATTTTGCCCGGTTTGGAAAATCCTTCACAATTTTCCCAAAACGCCCCAACTGTGCTTGATTTTGCTCCTTTCTGACTCAGCCCGCCCCTCTGGCCCCTTTTAGCAAGGTTTGGGAAAATCCCCATTTTTGACTTTTTCGACACTACCGGCCCTGTCGTTTTTTTCAATTTTTGCCCACTATGGAAAATCCTTCACAATTTTCACAAAACGCCCCAACTGTGCTTGATTTTGCTCGTTTTTCACTCAGCCCCCCCCTCTGGCCTCTTTAAGCAAATTTTGTGAAAATCCCCATTTTTGACTTTTTCGACACTACCGGCCCTGTCGTTTTTTTCAATTTTTGCCCACTTTGGAAAATCCTTCACAATTTTCACAAAACGCCCCAACTGTGCTTGATTTTGCTCCTTTTTCACCCAGCCCCCCCATCTGGCCTCTTTAAGCAAAGTTTGGGAAAATCCCCATTTTTGACTTTTTCGACACTACCGGCACTGTCGTTTTTTTCAAATTTTGCCCGGTTTGGAAAATCCTTCACAATTTTCCCAAAACGCCCCAACTGTGCTTGATTTTGCTCCTTTCTGACTCAGTCCGCCCCCCTGGCCCCTTTTAGCAAGGTTTGGGAAAATCCCCATTTTTGACTTTTTCGACACTACCGGCCCTGTCGTTTTTTTCAAATTTTGCCCGGTTTGGAAAATCCTTCACAATTTTCTCAAAACGCCCCAACTGTGCTTGATTTTGCTCATTTCTGACTCAGTCCGCCCCCCTGGCCCCTTTTAGCAAGGTTTGGGAAAATCTGCATTTTTGACTTTTTCGACACTACCGGCCCTGTCGTTTTTTTTAATTTTTGCCCACTTTGGAAAATCCTTCACAATTTTCACACAACGCCCCAACTGTGCTTGATTTTGCTCCTTTCTGAATCAGCCCGCCCCTCTGGCCCCTTTTAGCAAGGTTTGGGAAAATCCCCATTTTTGACTTTTTCGACACTACCGGCCCTGTCGTTTTTTTCAATTTTTGCCCACTATGGAAAATCCTTCACAATTTTCACAAAACGCCCCAACTGTGCTTGATTTTGCTCGTTTTTCACTCAGCCCCCCCCTCTGGCCTCTTTAAGCAAATTTTGTGAAAATCCCCATTTTTGACTTTTTCGACACTACCGGCCCTGTCTTTTTTTTCCAATTTATTCCCGGTTTGGAAAATCCTTCACAATTTTCCCAAAACGCCCCAACTGTGCTTGATTTTGCTCCTTTCTGACTCAGTCCGCACCCCTGGCCCCTTTTAGCAAGGTTTGGGAAAATCCCCATTTTTGACTTTTTCGACACTACCGGCCCTGTCGTTTTTTTCAATTTATTCCCGGTTTGGAAAATCCTTCACAATTTCACACAACGCCCCAACTGTGCCTGATTTTGCTCCTTTTTCACCCAGCCCCCCCCCCTGGCCTCTTTAAGCAAAGTTTGGGAAAATCCCCATTTTTGACTTTTTCGACACTACCGGACCTGTCGTTTTTTTCAAATTTTGCCCGGTTTGGAAAATCCTTCACAATTTTCTCAAAACGCCCCAACTGTGCTTGATTTTGCTCATTTCTGACTCAGTCCGCCCCCCTGGCCCCTTTTAGCAAGGTTTGGGAAAATCCCCATTTTTGACTTTTTCGACACTACCGGCCCTGTCGTTTTTTTCAAATTTTGCCCGGTTTGGAAAATCCTTCACAATTTTCACAAAACGCCCCAACTGTGCTTGATTTTGCTCGTTTTTCAATCAGCCCGCCCCCTGGCCCCTTTTAGCAAAAATTTGGGAAAATCCCAATTTTTGACTTTTTCGACACTACCGGACCTGTCGTTTTTTTCAAATTTTGCCCACTTTGGAAAATCCTTCACAATTTTCTCAAAACGCCCCAACTGTGCTTGATTTTGCTCCTTTCTGACTCAGTCCACCCCCTGGCACCTTTTAGCAAGGTTTGTGAAAATCCCCATTTTTGACTTTTTCGACACTACCGGCCCTGTCGTTTTTTTCAATTTTTGCCCACTTTGGAAAATCCTTCAAAATTTTCCCAAAACGCCCCAACTGTGCTTGATTTTGCTCCTTTCTTACTTAGTCCGCCCCACTGGCCCCTTTTAGCAAGGTTTTGGAAAATCCCCATTTTTGACTTTTTCGACACTACCGGCCCTGTCGTTTTTTTCAAATTTTGCCCGGTTTGGAAAATCCTTCACAATTTTCACAAAACGCCCCAACTGTGCTTGATTTTGCTCATTTCTGACTCAGTCCGCCCCCCTGGCCCCTTTTAGCAAGGTTTGGGAAAATCCGCATTTTTGACTTTTTCGACACTACCGGCCGTCTTTTTTTTCAATTTTTGCCCACTTTGGAAAATCCTTCACAATTTTCACAAAACGCCCCAACTGTGCTTGATTTTGCTTGTTTTTCAATAAGCCCGCCCCCTGGCCCCTTTTAGCAAAGATTTGGGAAAATCCCCATTTTTGACTTTTTCGACACTACCGGCCCTGTCTTTTTTTTTTCAAATTTTGCCCGGTTTGGAAAATCCTTCACAATTTTCCCAAAACGCCCCAACTGTGCTTGATTTTGCTCATTTCTGACTCAGTCCGCCCCCCTGGCCCCTTTTAGCAAGGTTTGGGAAAATCCGCATTTTTGACTTTTTCGACACTACTGGCCCTGTCGTTTTTTTCAATTTTTGCCCACGTTGGAAAATCCTTCACAATTTTCCCAAAACGCCCCAACTGTGCTTGATTTTGCTCCTTTCTGACTCAGTCCGCCCCCTGGCACCTTTTAGCAAGGTTTGGGAAAATCCCCATTTTTGACTTTTTCGACACTACCGGCCCTGTCTTTTTTTCAAATTTTGCCCGGTTTGGAAAATCCCTCACAATTTTCACAAAACGCCCCAACTGTGCTTGATTTTGCTCGTTTTTCAATCAGCCCGCCCCCTGGCCCCTTTTAGCAAAAATTTGGGAAAATCCGCATTTTTGACTTTTTCGACAATACGGGCCCTGTCGTTTTTTTCAATTTTTGCCCACTTTTGGAAAATCCTTCACAATTTTCACAAAACGCCCCAACTGTGCTTGATTTTGCTCGTTTTTCAATCAGCCCGCCCCCTGGCCCCTTTTAGCAAAAATTTGGGAAAATCCCAATTTTTGACTTTTTCGACACTACCGGACCTGTCGTTTTTTTCAAATTTTGCCCACTTTGGAAAATCCTTCACAATTTTCTCAAAACGCCCCAACTGTGCTTGTTTTTGCTCATTTCTTATTTAGTCCGCACCCCTGGCCCCTTTTAGCAAGGTTTGGGAAAATCCCCATTTTTGACTTTTTCGACACTACCGGACCTGTCGTTTTTTTCAAATTTTGCCCGGTTTGGAAAATCCTTCACAATTTTCTCAAAACGCACCAACTGTGCTTGATTTTGCTCATTTCTGACTCAGTCCGCCCCCCTGGCCCCTTTTAGCAAGGTTTGGGAAAATCCGCATTTTTGACTTTTTCGACACTACCGGCCCTGTCTTTTTTTTCAATTTTTGCCCACTTTGGAAAATCCTTCACAATTTTCACAAAACGCCCCAACTGTGCTTGATTTTGCTCGTTTTTCAATAAGCTCACCCCCTGGCCCCTTTTAGCAAAGATTTGGGAAAATCCCCATTTTTGACTTTTTCGACACTACCGGCCCTGTCTTTTTTTTCAAATTTTGCCCGGTTTGGAAAATCCTTCACAATTTTCCCAAAACGCCCCAACTGTGCTTGATTTTGCTCCTTTCTGACTCAGTCCGCCCCCTGGCACCTTTTAGCAAGGTTTGGGAAAATCCCCATTTTTGACTTTTTCGACACTACCGGCCCTGTCTTTTTTTCAAATTTTGCCCGGTTTGGAAAATCCCTCACAATTTTCACAAAACGCCCCAACTGTGCTTGATTTTGCTCGTTTTTCAATCAGCCCGCCCCCTGGCCCCTTTTAGCAAAAATTTGGGAAAATCCCAATTTTTGACTTTTTCGACACTACCGGACCTGTCGTTTTTTTCAAATTTTGCCCACTTTGGAAAATCCTTCACAATTTTCTCAAAACGCCCCAACTGTGCTTGATTTTGCTCATTTCTTACTTAGTCCGCACCCCTGGCCCCTTTTAGCAAGGTTTGGGAAAATCCCCATTTTTGACTTTTTCGACACTACCGGACCTGTCGTTTTTTTCAAATTTTGCCCGGTTTGGAAAATCCTTCACAATTTTCTCAAAACGCACCAACTGTGCTTGATTTTGCTCATTTCTGACTCAGTCCGCCCCCCTGGCCCCTTTTAGCAAGGTTTGGGAAAATCCGCATTTTTGACTTTTTCGACACTACCGGCCCTGTCGTTTTTTTCAATTTTTGCCCACGTTGGAAAATCCTTCACAATTTTCCCAAAACGCCCCAACTGTGCTTGATTTTGCTCGTTTTTCAATCAGCCCGCCCCCTGGCCCCTTTTAGCAAAAATTTGGGAAAATCCATATTTTTGACTTTTTCGACACTACCGGACCTGTCGTTTTTTTCAAATTTTGCCCACTTTGGAAAATCCTTCACAATTTTCTCAAAACGCCCCAACTGTGCTTGATTTTGCTCCTTTCTGACTCAGTCCACCCCTTGGCACCTTTTAGCAAGGTTTGTGAAAATCCCCATTTTTGACTTTTTCGACACTACCGGCCCTGTCGTTTTTTTCAATTTTTGCCCACTTTGGAAAATCCTTCACAATTTTAACAAAACGCCCCAACTGTGCTTGATTTTGCTCCTTTTTCACCCAGCCCCCCCCCTCTGGCCTCTTTAAGCAAAGTTTGGGAAAATTCCCATTTTTGACTTTTTCGACACTACCGGCCCTGTCGTTTTTTTCAATTTTTGCCCACGTTGGAAAATCCTTCACAATTTTCCCAAAACGCCCCAACTGTGCTTGATTTTGCTCCTTTCTTACTTAGTCTGCCCCCAGGCCCCTTTTAGCAAGGTTTTGGAAAATTCCCATTTTTGACTTTTTCGACACTACCGGACCTGTCGTTTTTTTCAAATTTTGCCCGGTTTGGAAAATCCTTCACAATTTTCTCGATAACGCCCCAACTGTGCTTGATTTTGCTCATTTCTGACTCAGTCCGCCCCCCTGGCCCCTTTTAGCAAGGTTTGGGAAAATCCGCATTTTTGACTTTTTCGACACTACCGGCCCTGTCGTTTTTTCAAATTTTGCCCGGTTTGGAAAATCCTTCACAATTTTCACAAAACGCCCCAACTGTGCTTGATTTTGCTCGTTTTTCAATAAGCCCGCCCCCTGGCCCCTTTTAACAAAGATTTGGGAAAATCCGCATTTTTGACTTTTTCGACACTATCGGTCCTGTCGTTTTTTTCAAATTTTGCCCGGTTTGGAAAATCCTTCACAATTTTCTCAAAACGCCCCAACTGTGCTTGATTTTGCTCATTTCTGACTCAGTCCGCCCCCCTGGCACCTTTTAGCAAGGTTTGGGAAAATCCCAATTTTTGACTTTTTCGACACTACCGGACCTGTCGTTTTTTAAAATTTTTGCCCACTTTGGAAAATCCTTCACAATTTTCACACAATGCCCCAACTGTGCTTGATTTTGCTCCTTTCTTACTTAGTCCGCCCCCCAGGCCCCTTTTAGCAAGGTTTTGGAAAATTCCCATTTTTGACTTTTTCGACACTACCGGACCTGTCGTTTTTTTCAAATTTTGCCCGGTTTGGAAAATCCTTCACAATTTTCTCGATAACGCCCCAACTGTGCTTGATTTTGCTCATTTCTGACTCAGTCCGCCCCCCTGGCCCCTTTTAGCAAGGTTTGGGAAAATCCGCATTTTTGACTTTTTCGACACTACCGGCCCTGTCGTTTTTTTCAATTTTTGCCCACGTTGGAAAATCCTTCACAATTTTCCCAAAACGCCCCAACTGTGCTTGATTTTGCTCGTTTTTCAATAAGCCCGCCCCCTGGCCCCTTTTAGCAAAGATTTGGGAAAATCCGCATTTTTGACTTTTTCGACACTACCGGCCCTGTCGTTTTTTTCTATTTTTGCCCACTATGGAAAATCCTTCACAATTTTCACAAAACGCCCCAACTGTGCTTGATTTTGCTCCTTTTTCACTCAGCCCCCCCCTCTGGCCTCTTTAAGCAAATTTTGTGAAAATCCCCATTTTTGACTTTTTCGACACTACCGGCCCTGTCTTTTTTTTCAAATTTTGCCCGGTTTGGAAAATCCTTCATAATTTTCACACAACGCCCCAACTGTGCTTGATTTTGCTCCTTTCTGACTCAGCCCGCCCCCCTGGCCCCTTTTAGCAAGGATTTGGGAAAATCCCCATTTTTGACTTTTTCGACACTACCGGCCCTGTCGTTTTTTTCAAATTTTGCCCGGTTTGGAAAATCCTTCACAATTTTCCCAAAACGCCCCAACTGTGCTTGATTTTGCTCATTTCTGACTCAGTCCGCCCCCCTGGCACCTTTTAGCAAGGTTTGGGAAAATCCCCATTTTTGACTTTTTCGACACTACCGGCCCTGTCGTTTTTTTCAAATTTTGCCCGGTTTGGAAAATCCTTCACAATTTTCCCAAAACGCCCCAACTGTGCTTGATTTTGCTCGTTTTTCAATCAGCCCGCCCCCTGGCCCCTTTTAGCAAAAATTTGGGAAAATCCCAATTTTTGACTTTTTCGACACTACTGGCCCTGTCGTTTTTTAAAATGTTTGCCCACTTTGGAAAATCCTTCACAATTTTCACACAACGCCCCAACTGTGCTTGATTTTGCTCCTTTTTCACCCAGCCCCCCCCCTCTGGCCTCTTTAAGCAAAGTTTGGGAAAATCCCCATTTTTTACTTTTTCGACACTACCGGACCTGTCGTTTTTTTTCAATTTTTGCCCGGTTTGGAAAATCCTTCACAATTTTCTCAAAACGCCCCAACTGTGCTTGATTTTGCTCATTTCTGACTCAGTCCGCCCCCCTGGCCCCTTTTAGCAAGGTTTGGGAAAATCCGCATTTTTGACTTTTTCGACACTACCGGCCCTGTCGTTTTTTTCAATTTTTGCCCACGTTGGAAAATCCTTCACAATTTTCCCAAAACGCCCCAACTGTGCTTGATTTTGCTCCTTTCTGACTCAGTCCGCCCCCTGGCACCTTTTAGCAAGGTTTGGGAAAATCCCCATTTTTGACTTTTTCGACACTACCGGACCTGTCGTTTTTTTCAAATTTTGCCCACTTTGGAAAATCCTTCACAATTTTCTCAAAACGCCCCAACTGTGCTTGATTTTGCTCATTTCTGAATCAGCCCGCCCCCCTGGCCCCTTTTAGCAAGGTTTTGGAAAATTCCCATTTTTGACTTTTTCGACACTACCGGCCCTGTCGTTTTTTTCAAATTTTGCCCGGTTTGGAAAATCCTTCACAATTTTCCCAAAACGCCCCAACTGTGCTTGATTTTGCTCATTTCTGACTCAGTCCGCCCCCCTGGCACCTTTTAGCAAGGTTTGGGAAAATCCCCATTTTTGACTTTTTCGACACTACCGGCCCTGTCGTTTTTTTCAAATTTTGCCCGGTTTGGAAAATCCTTCACAATTTTCCCAAAACGCCCCAACTGTGCTTGATTTTGCTCGTTTTTCAATCAGCCCGCCCCCTGGCCCCTTTTAGCAAAAATTTGGGAAAATCCCAATTTTTGACTTTTTCGACACTACTGGCCCTGTCGTTTTTTAAAATGTTTGCCCACTTTGGAAAATCCTTCACAATTTTCACACAACGCCCCAACTGTGCTTGATTTTGCTCCTTTTTCACCCAGCCCCCCCCCTCTGGCCTCTTTAAGCAAAGTTTGGGGAAAATCCCCATTTTTGACTTTTTCGACACTACCGGACCTGTCGTTTTTTTTCAATTTTTGCCCGGTTTGGAAAATCCTTCACAATTTTCTCAAAACGCCCCAACTGTGCTTGATTTTGCTCATTTCTGACTCAGTCCGCCCCCCTGGCCCCTTTTAGCAAGGTTTGGGAAAATCCGCATTTTTGACTTTTTCGACACTACCCGGCCCTGTCGTTTTTTTCAATTTTTGCCCACGTTGGAAAATCCTTCACAATTTTCCCAAAACGCCCCAACTGTGCTTGATTTTGCTCCTTTCTGACTCAGTCCGCCCCCTGGCACCTTTTAGCAAGGTTTGGGAAAATCCCCATTTTTGACTTTTTCGACACTACCGGACCTGTCGTTTTTTTCAAATTTTGCCCACTTTGGAAAATCCTTCACAATTTTCTCAAAACGCCCCAACTGTGCTTGATTTTGCTCCTTTCTGACTCAGTCCACCCCCTGGCCCCTTTTAGCAAGGTTTGTGAAAATCCCCAATTTTGACTTTTTCGACACTACCCGGCCCTGTCGTTTTTTTCAATTTTTGCCCACTTTGGAAAATCCTTCACAATTTTCACAAAACGCCCCAACTGTGCTTGATTTTGCTCCTTTTTCACCCAGCCCCCCCATCTGGCCTCTTTAAGCAAAGTTTGGGAAAATCCCCATTTTTGACTTTTTCGACACTACCGGCCCTGTCGTTTTTTTCAAATTTTGCCCGGTTTGGAAAATCCTTCACAATTTTCCCAAAACGCCCCAACTGTGCTTGATTTTGCTCCTTTCTGACTCAGCCCGCCCCTCTGGCCCCATTTAGCAAGGTTTGGGAAAATCCCCATTTTTGACTTTTTCGACACTACCCGGCCCTGTCGTTTTTTTCAATTTTTGCCCACTATGGAAAATCCTTCACAATTTTCACAAAACGCCCCAACTGTGCTTGATTTTGCTCGTTTTTCACTCAGCCCCCCCCTCTGGCCTCTTTAAGCAAATTTTGTGAAAATCCCCATTTTTGACTTTTTCGACACTACCGGACCTGTCGTTTTTTTCAAATTTTGCCCACTTTGGAAAATCCTTCACAATTTTCTCAAAACGCCCCAACTGTGCTTGATTTTGCTCCTTTCTGACTCAGTCCACCCCCTGGCACCTTTTAGCAAGGTTTGTGAAAATCCCCATTTTTGACTTTTTCGACACTACCGGCCCTGTCGTTTTTTTCAATTTTTGCCCACGTTGGAAAATCCTTCACAATTTTCCCAAAACGCCCCAAACTGTGCTTGATTTTGCTCCTTTCTTACTTAGTCCGCCCCCCTGGCCCCTTTTAGCAAGGTTTTGGAAAATCCCCATTTTTGACTTTTTCGACACTACCGGCCCTGTCTTTTTTTTCAAATTTTACCCGGTTTGGAAAATCCTTCACAATTTTCACAAACGCCCCAACTGTGCTTGATTTTGCTCGTTTTTCAATCAGCCCGCCCCCTGGCCCCTTTTAGCAAAAATTTGGGAAAATCCCAATTTTTGACTTTTTCGACACTACCGGACCTGTCGTTTTTTTCAAATTTTGCCCACTTTGGAAAATCCTTCACAATTTTCTCAAACGCCCCAACTGTGCTTGATTTTGCTCCTTTCTGACTCAGTCCACCCCCTGGCACCTTTTAGCAAGGTTTGTGAAAATCCCCAATTTTGACTTTTTCGACACTACCGGCCCTGTCGTTTTTTTTTCAATTTTTGCCCACTTTGGAAAATCCTTCACAATTTTCACAAAACGCCCCAACTGTGCTTGATTTTGCTCCTTTTTCACCCAGCCCCCCCCATCTGGCCTCTTTAAGCAAAGTTTGGGAAAATCCCCATTTTTGACTTTTTCGACACTACCGGCACTGTCGTTTTTTTCAAATTTTGCCCGGTTTGGAAAATCCTTCACAATTTTCCCAAAACGCCCCAACTGTGCTTGATTTTGCTCCTTTCTGACTCAGTCCGCCCCCCTGGCCCCCTTTTAGCAAGGTTTGGGGAAAAATCCCCATTTTTGACTTTTTCGACACTACCGGCCCTGTCGTTTTTTTCAAATTTTGCCCGGTTTCGAAAATCCTTCACAATTTTCTCAAAACGCCCCAACTGTGCTTGATTTTGCTCATTTCTGACTCAGTCCGCCCCCCTGGCCCCTTTTAGCAAGGTTTGGGAAAATCCGCATTTTTGACTTTTTCGACACTACCGGCCCTGTCGTTTTTTTCAATTTTTGCCCACTTTGGAAAATCCTTCACAATTTTCACAAAACGCCCCAACTGTGCTTGATTTTGCTCCTTTTTCACCCAGCCCCCCCATCTGGCCTCTTTAAGCAAGTTTGGGAAAATCCCCATTTTTGACTTTTTCGACACTACCGGCCCTGTCGTTTTTTTCAAATTTTGCCCGGTTTGGAAAATCCTTCACAATTTTCCCAAAACGCCCCAACTGTGCTTGATTTTGCTCCTTTCTGACTCAGCCCGCCCCTCTGGCCCCTTTTAGAAAGGTTTGGGAAAATCCCCATTTTTGACTTTTTCGACACTACCGGCCCTGTCGTTTTTTTCAATTTTTGCCCACTATGGAAAATCCTTCACAATTTTCACAAAACGCCCCAACTGTGCTTGATTTTTGCTCGTTTTTCACTCAGCCCCCCCCTCTGGCCTCTTTAAGCAAATTTTGTGAAAATCCCCATTTTTGACTTTTTCGACACTACCGGACCTGTCGTTTTTTTCAAATTTTGCCCACTTTGGAAAATCCTTCACAATTTTCTCAAAACGCCCCAACTGTGCTTGATTTTGCTCCTTTCTGACTCAGTCCACCCCCTGGCACCTTTTAGCAAGGTTTGTGAAAATCCCCATTTTTGACTTTTTCGACACTACCGGCCCTGTCGTTTTTTTCAATTTTTGCCCACTTTGGAAAATCCTTCACAATTTTCCCAAAACGCCCCAACTGTGCTTGATTTTGCTCCTTTCTGACTCAGTCCGCTCCCTGGCCCCTTTTAGCAAAAATTTGGGAAAATCCCAATTTTTGACTTTTTTGACACTACCGGACCTGTCGTTTTTTTCAAATTTTGCCCACTTTGGAAAATCCTTCACAATTTTTCTCAAAACGCCCCAACTGTGCTTGATTTTGCTCCTTTCTGACTCAGTCCACCCTCTGGCCTCTTTAAGCAAAGTTTGGGAAAATCCCCATTTTTGACTTTTTCGACACTACCGGCACTGTCGTTTTTTTCAAATTTTGCCCGGTTTGGAAAATCCTTCACAATTTTCCCAAAACGCCCCAACTGTGCTTGATTTTGCTCCTTTCTGACTCAGTCCGCCCCACTGGCCCCTTTTAGCAAGGTTTGGGAAAATCCCCATTTTTGACTTTTTCGACACTACCGGCCCTGTCGTTTTCTTTCAATTTTTGCCCACTTTGGAAAATCCTTCTCAATTTTCACACAACGCCCCAACTGTGCTTGATTTTGCTCCTTTCTGACTCAGCCCGCCCCCCTGGCCCCTTTTAGCAAGGTTTTGGAAAATCCCCATTTTTGACTTTTTCGACAATACCGGCCCTGTCGTTTTTTTCAAATTTTGCCCGGTTTGGAAAATCCTTCACAATTTTCCCACAACGCCCCAACTGTGCTTGATTTTGCTCCTTTCTGACTCAGTCCACCCCCCTGGCCCCTTTTAGCAAGGTTTGGGAAAATCCCCATTTTTGACTTTTTCGACACTACCGGCCCTGTCTTTTTTTTCAAATTTTACCCGGTTTGGAAAATACTTCACAATTTTCACAAAACGCCCCAACTGTGCTTGATTTTGCTCGTTTTTCAATAAGCCCGCCCCCTGGCCCCTTTTAGCAAAGATTTGGGAAAATCCGCATTTTTGACTTTTTCGACACTACCGGCCCTGTCGTTTTTTTCAATTTTTGCCCACGTTGGAAAATCCTTCACAATTTTCCCAAAACGCCCCAACTGTGCTTGATTTTGCTCCTTTCTGACTCAGTCCGCCCCCTGGCAACTTTTAGCAAGGTTTGGGAAAATCCCCATTTTTGACTTTTTCGACACTACCGGCCCTGTCTTTTTTTTCAAATTTTACCCGGTTTGGAAAATCCTTCACAATTTTCACAAAACGCCCCAACTGTGCTTGATTTTGCTCCTTTTTCACTCAGCCCCCCCCCCCCTCTGGTCTCTTTAAGCAAAGTTTGTGAAAATCCCCATTTTTGACGTTTGCGACACTACCGGCCCTGTCGTTTTTTTCAAATTTTGCCCGGTTTGGAAAATCCTTCACAATTTTCACAAAACGCCCCAACTGTGCTTGATTTTGCTCACTTCTGGCTCAGTCCGCCCCCCTGGCCCCTTTTAGCAAGGTTTGGGAAAATCCCCATTTTTGACTTTTTTGACACTACCGGACCTGTCGTTTTTTTCAAATTTTGCCCACTTTGGAAAATCCTTCACAATTTTTCTCAAAACGCCCCAACTGTGCTTGATTTTGCTCCTTTCTGACTCAGTCCACCCTCTGGCCTCTTTAAGCAAAGTTTGGGAAAATCCCCATTTTTGACTTTTTCGACACTACCGGCACTGTCGTTTTTTTCAAATTTTGCCCGGTTTGGAAAATCCTTCACAATTTTCCCAAAACGCCCCAACTGTGCTTGATTTTGCTCCTTTCTGACTCAGTCCGCCCCCCTGGCCCCTTTTAGCAAGGTTTGGGAAAATCCCCATTTTTGACTTTTTCGACACTACCGGACCTGTCGTTTTTTTCAATTTTTGCCCACTTTGGAAAATCCTTCACAATTTTCACACAACGCCCCAACTGTGCTTGATTTTGCTCCTTTCTGACTCAGTCCGCCCCCCTGGCCCCTTTTAGCAAGGTTTGGGAAAATCCCCATTTTTGACTTTTTCGACACTACCGGCCCTGTCGTTTTTTAAAATTTTTGGCCGGTTTGGAAAATCCTTCACAATTTTCACAAAACGCCCCAACTGTGCTAGATTTTGCTCGTTTTTCACTCAGTCCGCCCCCATGGCCCCTTTTAGCAAGTTTTGGGAAAATCCCCATTTTTGACTTTTTCGACACTACCGGCCCTGTCGTTTTTTTCAATTTTTGCCCACTTTGGAAAATCCTTCACAATTTCCACACAACGCCCCAACTGTGCTTGATTTTGCTCGTTTTTCACTCAGCCCGCCCCCCTGGCCCCTTTTAGCAAGGTTGGGGAAAATCCCCATTTTTGACTTTTTTGACACTACCGGACCTGTCGTTTTTTTCAAATTTTGCCCGGTTTGGAAAATCCTTCACAATTTTCACAAAACGCTCCAACTGTGCTTGATTTTGCTCCTTTTTCACTCAGCCCCCCCCCCCCTCTGGTCTCTTTAAGCAAAGTTTGTGAAAATCCCCATTTTTGACGTTTGCGACACTACCGGCCCTGTCGTTTTTTTCAATTTTTGCCCACTTTGGAAAATCCTTCACAATTTCCACACAACGCCCCAACTGTGCTTGATTTTGCTCGTTTTTCACTCAGCCCGCCCCCCTGGCCCCTTTTAGCAAGGTTGGGGAAAATCCCCATTTTTGACTTTTTTGACACTACCGGACCTGTCGTTTTTTTCAAATTTTGCCCGGTTTGGAAAATCATTCACAATTTTCACAAAACGCCCCAACTGTGCTTGATTTTGCTCATTTTTCACTCAGCCCGCCCCCCTGGCCCCTTTTAGCAAGTTTTGGGGAAAAATACGGGGCATGTAAATCGAAGAAATCGCACATATTTTTCAAAATGGCCGACTTCCTGTTGGAGTGACGTCATGGGCGCCCCAGACTTTTTGTGCGTCTGGACATGATACATACACCAATTTTCGTTGAAGTACGTAAATCTTTCACATTTTTATATTCGTTAGGGGGCGCTATTGAGCCATTTTCCTAGTGGGGATATGGGTCCAAGAGACCTTTTAGTGCGTCTTTACACGATACATATGTGTACCGAATTTCATTTGTCTATGTCAATCTGAATCGAGGGGCTCGATTTTTTCTATATTGTAGGGGGCGCTATTGAGCCATTTTGCCTAGTGGGGATATGAGTCCAAGAGACTTTTTTGTGTGTCTTTAGATGATACATATGTGTGCCGAATTTCGTTTGTCTACGTCAATCTGGATGGAGGGGATCAATTTTTTAAATATTCTAGGGGGCGCTATTGAGCCATTTTGCCTAGTGGAGACATGGGTCCAAGAGACTTTTTAGTGCGTCTTTACACGATACATATGTGTACCAAATTTCGTTTGTCTACATCAATCTGAGTCGAGGGGCTCGATTTTTTTAATATTCTAGGGGGCGCTATTGAGCCATTTTGCCTAGTGGGGATATGGGTCCAAGATAATTTTTTGTGCGTCTTTACACGATACATATGTGTGCCAAATTTCGTTTGTCTACGTCACTCTGGAGGGAGGGGCTCATATTCCTTAATCTTCTACGGGTTAGTACGGGGTTGGTACGGCAGTACCCCCATTTGGCCAGCAGTTACTGTTAAATGGCGAAAAAGCTAAATTCCTCACATCGCCATGAAGCAACTGAATCCCTAATCAGAAAGTTTTTGATAACTTTTCATTTCCAATGTCTGAAGATGTTTCTGAGTGAATTTGAAGTTGGTCAGATTAAATCTCTAGGAGGAGTTCGTTCAAATATGATACATGGAAAACACCAAAATGGCACGAAATTGGCAAGTTTGATTAAAAATGGCACACTTCCTTTTGGAGTGAGGCTATGGGTCCAAGAGACCTTTTAGTGCGTCTTTACACGATACATATGTGTACCGAATTATGTTTAGTTTCAATTTTTTTAATTTTCTAGGGGGTGCTATTGAGCCATTTTTCCTAGTGAGGATATGGGTCCAAGAGACTTTTTAGTGCGTCTTTACATGATACATATGTGTACCGAATTTCGTTCGTGTACGTCAATCTGAGTCGAGGGGCTCGATTTTTTAAATTTTCTAGGGGGCGCTAGAGAGCCATTTTGCGTTGCCCATTTCTGCGATCCTTAAAATATCACATTTTTCGCCGGGTCGGACATGATTGCAAGTTTTGGTGAGTTTTGGGGCACGTTTAGGCTGTCAAAAAGGCGTTTGTTAAGGCAGACCTGTAATAAGAATAATAATCTCTACGATTACAATAGGGCCTTCGCACTGTATTGCTTGGGCCTTAATAATAATTAAAGCCGCAAGCGGCGATGGCGGCCCTCGCTCACCCATGCCACTGCGGGGCCTGAGGCATGGCGGGGCTGTGGCGTGAAGCAGAAAGTGAGAAAAAACCTGGAAGGAGGCCAAAAATGCAATGTTTCGTTCATCCAGTAGGGGGCAGTCACAGGTAGTTACACATATGGTCTGGTGTGGTCTGGTGGTTTCAGGGCGGCCACTCATCAGTCATGTGAAGTTTGGAGTGAATTGGACAAAGCATGAAGGAGTTATGAGAGGTTGATGGTTCATCCACCAGGGGGCAGTAGAGTGTAACAAAACACAAGGGGTTGCGTTCAGGGTGGGACAGTGATTACACATGTGAAGTTTTGTGGAAATCGCACAATGATGATGTAAAATATGGCACTTCCTGTTTCCACTAGGGGGCGACACGAGTGAGATCGCCTATGAGCGAATGGAGACGTTGAGGTCGGCAACCCTGGACCTGTGTACCAATTTTCATGATGATACGAGTTCAATAAAGCCATCAAAAAGCCAAACATATTTTCATGGCGAGGAATTGATGGTCGCCGCGTCGCCACACGGACGCCATTACTCGTAGCTTCACAGTCTTCATAATGTAGCTTCACCAACTGGTTCTGAATGAAGTTGATGGGGCAAAGTATGTAATTTTAATGAATCTTAGTTAACTTCCTGTTACCACCGGGGGGCGCTATGAGTTACGTGGGAAGTTAATATATCAGGACGTTCAGGGCGAAGCCATCATCATGTCCAGCAAGTTTGAAGCTGATTGGATGAAGTATGTGGGCGTGAGAGCCACTCGTATGTACATGGCGAGCACGCCAAAGTTAGTTGAGCCCTGGCAGACACGCCCTTTGACCTACGGATGCGCAGAGCACAACTTAAGCTCAGCTAGGTCTGGAGATGTTGCGTACCTAATTTGAACTTGATCGGGCGAACGCTGTGGGAGGAGTTAATTTTATGCGGGAAAAATTAAAACCTAAATGGCCGACTTCTTGTTGAGTTGAGGTCATGAGGTCAAGAGGCTTTTTTGCATATGTGGGTATAATACATATGTGTATCGAATTTTGTGAGCATAGGACAAAGTTAGCAAAATTCCCTATGGGCATTTTTGGACTTTGTAGGGGGCGCTATTCCGCCATTCTGCGTCGACCATGTGCGACCACCCAAAAATATCGAATTTCGGATGAGGCCGGACGTCCGTGCAAAAGTATAAGCATTTCCGCATTTGGGAAAGGGGCGAAATTGGGGCACGAAATGTCGGAAGAATAATAATAATAATAATAATAATAATAATAATAATAATAATAATAAACATTACAATTTCAATAGGGCTTTCGCCAGGCGACTTGCAGTCGCCGCTCGGGCCCTAATTAAAGCTGCAAGCAGCGATGACCGGGCCTAAGCTCCCCTGACACGCCACTAATGAGCGAGACTTGGCGCGACGCATCTTGTAATTCAAATGGAAACAAAGAATGCCAAAATCGCAAATTCGATTCAAAATGGCCGACTTCCTGTTGGAGTGAGGGTATGGGTCCAAGAGACTTTTTTGTGCGTCTTTACACGATACATATATATACCAATTTTTGTTAATCTATGTCAATCTGGAGGGAGGGGCTCGTGAGATTTGGGGCACTTTTAGGCTGTCAAAAAGGCGTTTGTTTTTTCAGCACGATAAGCAGTACCCCCATTTGGCCAGCAGTTCCTGTTAAATTGCGATAGGCAAAATTCCGCACATTGCCATGAAGCAAGTGAAGATGATTTTTTTTGTCTTCTCAGAAGCGTGTGTGTTTGGAGGCGGGACTGCAGACCGCTGAGTGTCCAATGGAAACTGTGGACAGTTTTAAACCGTCCAATCAGCAACAAGAACAGCAGGTCAGTGCAGCGTCATCACATTAAAAATTATATTATTAAATTATATTATTGATTAATTACACTGTGATACTGTAAGTGAAGCTGATACACAGACATCACTGAGATGTTTCTATCAGTTCAACTGAGAGTCCAACATGAGGATGCACCTCATTAACATGAGGATGCATCTCATTAAAATGAGGATGCATCTCATTAACATGAGGATGCATCTCATTAACATGAGGATGCACCTCATTAACATGAGGAAGCATCTCATTAACATGAGGATGCATCTCATTAACATGAGAATGCACCTCATTAACATGAGGAAGCATCTCATTAACGTTAGGATGCATCTCATTAACGTGAGGATGCATCTCATTAACATGAGGATGCACCTCATTAACGTGATGATGCACCTCATTAACATGAGGAGTCATCTCATTAACATGAGGATGCATCTCATTAACATGAGGATGCACCTCATTAACATGAGGAAGCATCTCATTAACGTTAGGATGCATCTCATTAACATGAGGAAGCATCTCATTAACATGAGGATGCACCTCATTAACGTGATGATGCACCTCATTAACATGAGGATGCATCTCATTAACATGAGGATGCACCTCATTAACATGAGGAAGCATCTCATTAACGTTAGGATGCATCTCATTCACGTGAGGATGCATCTCACTAACATGAGGATGCACCTCATTAACATGAGGAAGCATCTCATTAACATGAGGATGCACCTCATTAACATGAGGAAGCATCTCATTAACATGAGGATGCATCTCATTAACATGAGGATGCACCTCACTAACATGAGGATGCATCTCATTAACATGAGGATGCACCTCATTAACGTGATGATGCACCTCATTAATGTGAGGATGCATCTCATTAACGTGAGGATGCATCTCATTAACATATGAGGATGTGTTGGGACTCTCGTTGGACTTTGGGCAACTGTATGTGATGTTGCTGTAGGTGTTTCTATGGTAACGTGTGTGTGTGTGTTTGTGTGTGTGTGTAGGTCCGGCTCACATGTCTCAGATGTCTCGGAGGAGAACCGGTAAGCTGAGTGATGAAGATGATGAAGAAGATGATGACGTGTGTTTAACGTGTTTTTCTGTCTCAGGGTCACATTAATCACATCATGGGCGTCTGATCAGCTGATCACATCATGGGCGTCTGATCAGCTGATCACTCCTCAGGACGAAGACCAAGCCTCACAAACCGTCCAGTTTCTTCTTCAGGTGTTTATTAAAGTTTTCACTCCTATCTGATGATGTCACGGTCAAAGGTCAAGATAACGTCCCACGTCCTCGCATCCGCTCCGTCGTCATGGAGACCATGATGGGATTAACACGTGAAATGTGATTGGTGTAAAAATCTGTGTCCGGATTCACGTAGAACAGCTTGAAACACAGACCTGCAGGACAGTGAGACAGGGTCAAGGTCAATAACAGATCAATAAGAGATCAATAACGGATCAATAACAGATCAATAACGGATCAATAACGGATCAATAACAGATCAATAACAGATCAATAACAGGAAGGACCGACCGGCTCCTCTCAGGTTGATGCCGCTGTTGATGGCGGCCTTCTTAGCGTCGCTGTAGACCGTTAGCTTCCCGTTCAGAGTCACGTCGAACGGAGCCAGAACATCAGAACCATCACTGCACACGATGTCCAAACCCTGGTGGCTCCGACTGCCCCTGCAACATCATCATCATCACCTTTATCATCATCACCACCTTCATCATCACCACCATCATCATCACCATCATCACCACCATGTAATAATAATAAATCACATGTATATAGCGCTTTATGTGGTACTCAAAGTCGCTTTACATATTTCCTTATTAAAACAAATCTTTATTAATACAAGGGTTAAAACATGAAGAGTACGGTGGGAGCTAGGTGGGGAAGGCTAGTGGGAGCAAGGTGGGGAAGGCTAGTGGGAGCTAGGTGGGGAAGGCTAGTGGGAGCTAGGAGGGGAAGGCTAGTGGGAGCTAGGTGGGGAAGGCTAGTGGGAGCTAGGAGGGGAAGGCTAGTGGGAGCTAGGTGGGGAATGCTAGTGGGAGGGTTGGGGAGACTTTGATGTGAGGGGGGAGTGATTTCCATCGGGTGGGGGCAGCAGCTGAGGTGGCCCGATCACCCCAAGTCCGGCGCTTTGTTCGGGGGACTTGCAGCAAGTTGGCAGAGACGGACCTGAGGGATCAGGAGGGGGCGTGGTGATGTAGTAGTGTAGTAGTGTAGTTGTGTAGTAGTGTAGTAGTGTAGTAGTGTAGTTGTGTAGTAGTGTAGTAATGTAGTTGTGTAGTACTGTAGTAGTGTAGTTGTGTAGTTGTGTTACCGGCGGGCTCCGTAGTGTCCCTGTCCCCAGGTGTCTGACGTCCTGCGGCGGTTTTCGGGGTTTCCACTGCACAGCTGACCAAACTTCACTGCATCACACACACGCACACACACACACACACACACACACACACACACACACACACACACACAGACACACACACAAACACACACACACACACAGACACACACACACACACACACAAACACACACACACAGTTAAACACGTTAAATATAATAAACAGTTAATATCTAACAGATATAAATGATATAAAACATATTGAAGGTTTCTCACCCAGCAGAGCGGCGAGCACAACGATCACACGTCTCATCTTCACTGCTGAATCCTGCCGCTGCTCTTCATCCTGCCGCTGCTCTTCATCCAGCTTTTATGGAGCATCGAGGGGAAAACACTTTTCCACCACGGTGGAAAGTCCACGTTAAACAAACACTGGAGATTTCATTTTTCACAACATGAAGTTGATTCATCTTTAACTCAATCCAAGAAAAACAAAGAACGACTGAACACAAACTTAATTAAAGTTAAATGAACCTGGCTCAGCCAGCTGCATACGCACACACAGTCGTTGCCATGGTAGTTAACGACTGCAGAGCATGACAACAGAGCATGGGCAGACAGAATGGAGATTTGTGATTGAATGGGAGAGGAACAGGGTGCACATGTGGGGCCGCAGATCAAAAAGTATAAAACATAGCCAGACCAAATTACACACATCTATAGATGAGACTGTGGCTACATTTTGACGTTTGAATGAAGTCTATAGCTGAAAGTATGCAGGAATAATATATATATTTTGAAAAAGCCGGAAAAATCGTCCAAAATCATACATTTAAAGGCAAACTGTGCACTTCCTGTTGAATTTAGGTCAGTGGTGTCAGCGCGTGATTTGTAGGTCTTGATAAGACAAAAAATGTAGTTTTGGTTTGATCTTTCTACGATATCCCTAACAGCCGTAGTGGCCGTTTTACTGTTTCTAGGTGGCGCTAGAGAGCCAATTTTGGCACTTTTGGGGTTAATTTTTCCATTTTATCAAATTTATGGCCAGACCTGATGTGCGTGGTGAATTTGGTCTGTCCTGGAGCATGTTTAGGTGGTCAAATTTAGGGTCAAAGTGGCATGAGACTCTCCTCTTATTCATTGTCTATGGGAGCGTTTTGGCGAGGGTTTTTGGGCACTTGACCTTTGAGGGCTTCTAAAATCCAAACCGGACGAGTAATGAAAAAGTTGTCACTCCCCTCTGCAGTATTACTGCTGAGGGGAGTGCCTCGTAGCGTAGCACCCGTGGCACTAATAAGTATGGTGAAGATTAATAGATGCCTCAGGGCTTTGCCCCGAGGCACTCTCTCTGCAGTGTTACTGCTGAGAGAGTGCCTCGGAGCATAGCACCCGTGGCACTAATAAGTTTGAGCAATATTAATAGATGGAGTGCCTCGGGGCAAAGACCCGAGGCACTACCCTCTGCAGTATTACTGCTGAGGGGAGTGCCTCGGAGCGAAGCACCCGTGGCACTAATAAGTATGGTGAAGAATAATAGATGCCTCGGAGCATAGCACCCGTGGCACTAATTAATAAGTATGGTAAAGAATAATAGATGCCTCTGAGCATCGGAGCATCCCCTCTGCAGTATTACTGCTGAGGGGAGTGCCTCGGAGCATAGCACCCGTGGCACTAATAATAATAAGTATGGTGAAGATTAATAGATGGCTCTCTCACTCACTCTCTCTGTAGTATTACTGCTGAGAGAGTGCCTCGGCGCATAGCACCCTTGGCACTAATAATAAATGGAAAATGCCAAAATGGCACGAGTATCCAGTAGGTGGCGCTATGGAACTAACACGGTATAGATGCATTGACGTGTTCAGGGCGGGACCTTCTACATGCATGATTAATTTGGTGTAGATCGGACGATGTCTGTAGGAGTTATAAGGACTTCCTGCTTTTTGGCGAAGGATCGAATGGCGAAGGAAATTGTCGGAACCGCCACGCCCAAATCGAATCCCTAATCAGAAAGCTTTTGATAACTTTTCATCTCCAATGTCTCAAGATGTTTCTGAGTGAATTTGAAGTCGGTCGGATAAAATCCCTAGGACAAGTTCGTTAAAATACGAGGCGTGGAAAACGCCAAAATCGCACATATTTTTCAAAATGGCCGACTTCCTGTTGGAGTGACGTCATGGGCCCCATAGACTTTTTTGCGCGTCTGGACACGATACATATATATACCAAATTTTGTTCATGTACGTCAATCTGTCCCATTTTTATATTCGTTAGGGGGCACTATTGAGCCATTTTGCGACGGACATTTTGGTGAACCATAAAATATCAAATTTTATCGCCGGGTCTGATGTGCGTGCAAATTTTCGTGAGTTTTGGGGCACGTTTAGGCTGTCAAAAAGTCGTTTTTTTTTAATAATAATAATAATAATAATCTCTACGATTACAATAGGGCCTTCGCACTGTAGTGCTTGGGCCCTAATAATCACTACGATTACAATAGGGCCTTCGCACCTGTAGTGCTTGGGCCCTAATAATCTCTACGATTACAATAGGGCCTTCGCACTGTAGTGCTTGGGCCCTAATAATCACTACGATTACAATAGGGCCTTCGCACCTGTAGTGCTTGGGCCCTAAAAAGAATCTGTACAGATACAATAGGGCCTTCGCACCTGTAGTGCTTGGGCCCTAATAATCTCTACGATTACAATAGGGCCTTCGCACTGTAGTGCTTGGGCCCTAATAATCACTACGATTACAATAGGGCCTTCGCACCTGAAGTGCTTGGGCCCTAATAAGAATCTGTACAGATACAATAGGGCCTCGCACTTTTAGTGCTCGGGCCCTAATAAGAATCTGTACAGATACAATAGGGCCTCGCACTTTTAGTGCTCGGGCCCTAATTACCCTAATATGCTTTTTAATGTGATAAGTATATGTTTATATAACTGCATAAGACATTTTGGCAGGCAAAGCCTACCCATCCATGCAACAACTGTCACACTTATGCTACTGGAATCCTGAAATATGCTACGAGATTTCTCCAAAAAAAAAGATTTTACTCCACTGCACAAACATAAGCTTATAGAAAGAATCTCCTTCTACAGGCACTATTTATTCATTTTATATTCTGTCTTGATAAAGACCCTAAGTCTACGTTGAGGAAAAGTTTATTTAACACAAAGTCATTTTCTTGTTAACTATTAAATAATACTGTGCCACGAAAATTTGACGAGCTAGAATATTCATCTGTAATTTTTCTCTGGGGTTTTTAAACAACACAAGATAATTGCTGTTTAAACTGATGGTACGGCTGTATTTTCCCTGATGAAATACATTCTGAGTCAACATCATGTATTGTGTGAAAATTTTAACCACCTCTGGGTGATCTGAGGCTTGAAAAATAACATATAATACAATATAAGTTTTATATCCTCGAATGAATCAGCCAGCCATTCGATGAATTATTTAATATTTGTATTCATTTTCTGCAATTCTGCGTACATGGGTTGAAAAGAAGTATAAATCCACACAATATTTCCTTATCGGCCAGCAGTCTGATGATCTTTTTTTGACATTGCAGTTTTTTGTATTGAAGTGAGATACGGGAATGTTCCCCTTTTAAAGATTTAAAGCTTTAATAATACTACTTGGAATAATACTATCAGATACTGTCAGGATGCGTTCCTCCTGTTTTAAATGGTCAAATTTAATGATATCAGCCTGAAAATCAAAGGACTTATCTGTTGTGGGGAAATGAGTCAGCAGTATGAATTTGAAAGATGTGTGAGCCTCCTTTCATATGGAACAGAGGGGGAACATTATCTGACAGTAATATTCCAAGCTGTCAGGATGTGCTTTACCTGTTATATGGAGCTGCATTTAAGACAAATATGATAGAATAGCTATTTAAAGTTAGCCTATAAATGAATGAGCACACTTCCTTCCAAAAGTCCATAACATTCCAAATGAAAAGTCTCTCACAAAAATAATATTTTTTATTGATAGAAATGACAGTCGTTGGTTGTGTTAATAAAGACATAAAAACGCAAACATATGTGCAGTTTAACAATATAACTAGACAGTCATGAAAGTTGGATTTCACTTCTACAATACAACATCTTCAGATAAAACTCGCTAAAAAAGTCAGTTTTGAACCTTAGCTCTCTCCAAAGTGCCTCTGTGGTACGAGCACAGCAGCTCGTGGGCGAGCTTTTTGTGAACGCGCGCTTCCTTCGCCTTTCGGGTCATTTCGGACGGGGGCGGGACTAGGGGAAACACATCTCGACGGGGAAACAGAGCTCGATACAACACCGGCCAGTCGTCCTGCAGTAAACACCGCTGCAGACGTTGGTTGAACATTAATATACATCGCTGTAAATGTGTGCGGGAATATAAGTGTTGGATTTGCGGGAATCAATTAAATTGTGCGCAATACCTGCAATCCTGCGCTGAAATTCAGGCCCTGATCATATATATATATATATTTTTGTTTTTTGTTTTTTATTTTTTTAAGACGTTAGTTAAGGCGGCAGGCGGGTGTTGCTAAGGCGGCCGCCTTAACTGTAAAGTGCTGTGGGAAACCCTGAATATAATATTCTAGCCTATTTGTTTGTTTACCCTTCTCAAGCCCCACTTATATTAGGAAACACAAATTCCATAATTTCCATACTTTATAAATGTTTATCCTTCATCAGTTGAGAAAAGTGGGAATTTGGCCATACAACATTTGTCATAAGTCTTTTTTAATGATGTCAGACCAGACCAGCCTTTCAACGCTATATCCAACGCCTGCTGCCCTTAACACGCTTGTACTTTTTTCTTCCCACCTCTTCCCCTGCCATGGTGAGCAAGTCGTTTTGTACTAAACACCTTCATATGCTGTGTTCTGGTTGCCAGAAAAGCTCTCCACACATGCAGATTGCCCTAAAATTATGGCATCTCTTGGGCTTATTAAGTCTAAGTTGGCTTGTCAGTGCCACTCTTGAGTTTCGACTGAGCACCTCTCTGTTCTCCCAAGAGAAGAGGAGGATGAGGATAGGAGTAAATATTAAAGGAAGTGTATGGACGACTTCTGAGAGGCACCCAGTGACAAGTACAATACTCTGCAGATGCTGTAGCAGGGTGGGCCAACTTGTGAGGGTGATGACCCAGCTCCTTGGCAACAACACACCTTCCTCATCTCCTAAGATCATCTCCTAAGTTTATAAATCAACTGCTCTATACACCTTTGATACAGAATGTGCTTTTGATTTCAGTCATTTAGAATTCCTCTGGGGATTACAATATGAAATACCAAAAAGTGAATTGCAGAGCAACCTGTCTACAGTATCTAAAAAGGAGGCTTTAATGAGTGATTCATTGTCAGGTCAATGTGTACCTTTATGGGATTTTAACCAGTTTTTAATCAGTTGCTATTGTGCAAGTTACAAAAACATTTGAAATGACTAAGGGCAAAAAATCTATTTCGCAGAAAGATAACCTTGAAGAGACGTGTCGCCGGTGCTTTGATTTAAGGACATTATTGAGGTATTCAACTGCTGACCATTTGCTTCAGTATGTATGTATGTGTGTATGTTTGTGAAGAGACGTGTCACCGGTGATTTAAGGACCAACAGCTGACCATTCGCTTCAGTCTGTGTATGTGTATCTCACCAGTCCGGATAGAGGTCTGCTGCATTTTTGACGAATTTTCACTCTCGCTTGTGTATCCTTCAGTTTTGTAGTCAGTCAATAGTATAAAAAAAGATCCTTACTAGTTAGAGACGTGCCTGCAACGATGGCATGCTCATTACCTTGAGGAGACGTGTCGCCTGTGATTTGATTTAAGGACATTATTGAGGTATTCAATTGCTAACCATTTGCTTCAGTCTGTATATGTGTGTATGTTTATGATGAGACGTGTCGCCACTGATTTGATTTAATGACCAACAACTTACCATTGATCCAGCACGTATGTGCATGTGTTTGTGTCCAAGATGATTTAACACCTCTGACACTCCTGTCTTACTACAGCCGAAAGTTACTTCAAAACTTGTGGGAAATCTCCCACATAACCAGTCAACACTCATTACGTCAGAAGGGAGGGACCTCAAAAGCCTGGGAAACACCCTCTCTCATTGGACCAAACATAAGGTGGGACTTCCGGTGATGATGTAGCACATAAGGTGGGACTTCCGGTGATGACGTGGCAACACCTCATTGGTTCAAACCCCCGCCTACACGGAGGGATACGCCCCCTATGACGTGGCAGCTTCTGATTGGGACCTGTCAAAATTTCACATGAAATGGGTACCCATATCTCTCTTAAACCTCACTGTCAAACATTTTTTCAGTGTTTTTTATTTTATTTCTCTTTTCAGGTCGGATAGCCATTTTTTCCACTTAAACCCAAATCATAAAATTCCATTTCATTTTAGAATTAAGGGCTAGTGTTAGCTCATGTAATGGGAATTCTTATTATTCATCTTCTCTGTGTCAAATGAGTAACTATGTCTTATGATTAATGAATGTGCGTGTATCATAATCAGATGACCATGGCACCATTTGTGTTACATGAACTGTGTATGTCATAAACTGCTGATTGAGTGAACATCATGTAGGTTATAATCTACTGATTAACCACTGTCCTGATTGTACAACATATTATGACGTGACTATTGTGCATACATTGTTCTGATGGTAGAACAAAGTACTCCTGTTACAAGATAATGTTTTGAATATAATCTGACAATTTCCTCTGCTCTGGGCTCACTCGTGCCATCTCAACGCTTGAGACAGCAAGGAGTCCGTCTGCAGACGACTGAATAAACTATCAGAAAGACAACGAACGAGTTTGTGCTCTTTAATATAAAATTGCCAGAACACTCATTGTCAATTTCACCTACACAAAGCAAAGTTTACCATGCATGCTATATTAATATGAACCTCGTTTTGGTAGACTTCTTATTTATCAATAGAAATATACAGGCTAGAGCCTTTAATGGTTGTAAATACAACCAAAACAGTGTAGTGTTTTGTATTGTTATATTTGCAGAGCCAATCACTTTATGTAGTATGTTGATATATATCGCTACATTTCATAGTATTCATAGAATACTATACATTACTACCTTGGCAGAATTATATCATGTATATCATGGACAAAATCTCATAAAACAGCAACATGTATTTGTGACAACTGATGGTAATTCTTTTCAGAGGTTTGCATTTTATTTTATCTTGATGGCATTTTCCGTCCTGACAATGGAGCTGCCCTGAGAGTGGAGCCTGAAGCATCCCCACAGAGAAGGCTGACTCTCTTGGATGGGTAACATTCACGCACATTCATTCAATCACCACTGGCACTGCCACCTGGAGCAATTCGGGGTTAAGTATGTTGCCCAAGGACACATCGACATGTGGACTGGAGGAATCGAACCAATGATGTTCTGATTGCTGGTCATGTTGAGTCATTTATGGTGAACACATTGTGGGGCTTGAAGATCTGATTTGAGATGACTCGTGATATGATATGAAATGTCAGAGCTTCTGACAGAAACTTTATTATCTGTTTTAAAATGGCATGTAAGTTTTTTACAAAGATAAATCCATTGTTTTTATAGATTAGTATACTTTATTAACATGAAAATTCTATTAAATTTCAAGATTTGTGTGTAAAATATACATATTACACTTGATATGATCTTGAATTAAATAGATTGATGTATTTTTTTTTTACCTATACTACAACAGTATTTTGATATTTTACATTCATTACATTAAATGTTTTATCAGTGGTATATCACTTTATTACATTAGGATAAAAGATTAAAAGTATATGATTTTACATAAAATAATTTAATCAAACTCAATTTATAACAGCAACATTTTCAGTTCAGTCAGTTCATTTTATAGGTGATTTAATTGTTTTTACAGGTGGAAATACCCTTTTTTTATCATTAAAAAGCCAAAAATACACAAGATTTAATGTGAAATTACAGAAAAGTACTGTATTTTTAAGAGATGGTTATTGTAAAGTACTGTATTGGTGCCCCAGTATATGGTGCTAGTATACTACCTGGTTGTTTTTTTTTAACATAATTTTTTATAACTGTGTAGGGTTAACAAACCTGTCTCCAATTCCTCTTGGATGCATTTACACTCTCTTAGCCCTTTTTTAATATCCCATAGCTAGCTGATTGGCCAATTGACTCATGAAATGTAATGAGGTATCTTCTGTATGTCTTAGTAAGGGAATAACAGTGAGCTACACTGGTAGGGGGAATTTTTTTCCAGCTCTGAACAGAGCGACACTGGTTGATATCCCTTTGTTTCCAGTCCTTATGCTAAGCTAAGCTAACTGGCTGCTGGCTGTATCTTATTATTTACCATACAGACATGTTATTTAACTTATCATGTAACTCTTTGTGAAAAACTGAATAAGCATATTTCCCAAGATGTTGGAGGAAATATTCCTTCTGACTCAAGTCCTAAATGGAATAACGGCTTGAAAATGTGAAAATGATCTCTGTTTGCAAAAATGTCTTCACATTGTATGGCCAAGAGGACAGAATCAATTCAACACTCACCCATCAAACTACACACACACACTTTATGGAGATGGCTGCATAACATGGATTGGTGCCATAATGTGTGTGGCTGCCACATTTCTCTGGACTCTGTGACATTGCAGAACTTGCTGCTCTGGACATTTCACACACTGCTTTCACTGTCTACTGATGCTGAGGCTGTTCCCACACGGTTACACAGAAAAACTGTATTATAGCTACTCTTGTGTCAGGCTTGGGTGTCTCTACCTGTTCCAGCACAAAGTGTGAGCTGTGGATTTTGCAGAGCTTCCTTTGCTACTAAAAGGACTTAAAAGTATAATTTGTGTATCTACAAAATCGTTTTTTAAGGCAAAGTGGAGGCAAAGCCACAGACAGCAGGGAACTCACAGAACAGTGTATAGTAACGGACGCCTCTAAAGGAAAAATTGAAACTTGACCTATTTGAGAGGTGAAAACAAAGTGGACAGGTAGCAGCAAAATCAAGTGGTGTTTTCAAAGTGTGATGATAGCTTGTACAGGTAAGTGGTACCCAGCAGGAGGAAAACAATTTGACTACTTTCAAATAAGCTTCATGTGTTTTACCTTTTGATTTTTTCAGTTTGGATCATTCTTTTGAGTCGAGTGGGAGAAATAAAATGCACATCAGACAGCTTAGTTATTTAAAAGGTGCTCAGGCATTAATGTTTTTGCAAAGCTTTTGAAAAGCTGCTCTTTGTGTCACTGCAGTGTGGGGGACCTTGGTTTGTTGCTCTGCTTTGCTTTTGATGTTTCAAAAGATTGTCTCTGCACACTCTTATCTAGTTCAGGAATTGGGATTAGCAGCAAACAAATTTTGGATTTTACACATCCCTTTGTATAGTTTGTAAGTATTTTTGCTGTCTTTGGCTTACTTAAAGCTGAAATATGACTAGAATCAATACCTTTTTAATGTTAAAAGCTGTAAAGAGACAAATTACGAGTGGTATCCCATGATGGTCCAGATGATCATGTATTGATATGTGCATCTATGATTTGTATCTATATCAATGATGTCTATCTACTAGGGATGGGATTTAAGATGTATCACTTAAAGGGATTATCTATAGCTCAACAATTCTTACAAGTACACATACTCGAGGATACAAATCTAGTGCCAACCACAGAATAGTTTTTGTTTAGCTGTCCTATTTTTTGTTCTAATATATCTGGTTTTGTAGGAAAGTGTTTCCATGTTTATAGTACAGTATTAGTTACTACTATATTAATGGTAGTGAAGGAAGATTCATCATATGGATCCATTTAGCTATTTTGCTCTGGTGGTTTGAAGCACAGGACCATTGTTCTTCAGTGTTTAGTTATAACATCAGGGCTTTTATAATCACTCACCTGTTGTAGTTTACAGTTCTCTCAAAGTGTTTTTATTTTAGGCTAATGTTTTTATGTGTAGGTTGTTTTGTTTGTATCGCACACACGCACAAAGACACTTTCCTGACACTGGTTTTGCGGTATGTTGCTGATCGACAGTCGGTGGCCATTACATGCAAAGAAAGGTAGTGTGCCAACTAAGGATGGGCATGATCAATAGATGATCGATAATTTACCGGTAAGAATTTTGTTGATCATTTCACTATGTGGCAGCAATAAGGCATCTTACCAATGGGGAGAACACATCCTGTAAATTTCATATAAATCGGATAATGTTTGTCATATGAGGCTGACTTCCTGTGTCCAGTAGGTGGCGCTAGAGATCACCCCCAATTATATGTCATGTTGTAGTATGTGATGTGGAGAAGACATCCTGTAAATTTCATATTAATCGGAAAATGTTTGTCATATGAGGCTGACTTCTTGTCTCCAGTAGGTGGCGCTAGAGGTCACCCACCAATAATATGTCATGTTGTAGTATGTGATGTGGAGAAGACATCCTGTAAATTTCATATAAATCGGATAATGTTTGTCATATGGGCTGACTTCCTGTGTCCAGTAGGTGGCGCAGTATTGATGCATAGCCGTGTTCAGGGCGGGACCCTCTACATACGTGATCAATTTGGTGTAGATCGGACGATGTCTGTAGGAGTTATAAGGATTTCCTGCTTTTTGGAGAAGGATCGAATGGCGAAGGAAATTGTCGGCACCGCCACGCCCAAACCAAATCCCTAATCAGAAAGTTTTTGATAACTTTTCATCTCCAATGTCTCAAGATGATTCTGTGCATATTTGAAGTTGGTGTGATAAAATCCCTAGGACTAGTCAGTGCTCAGGCCCTAATAATCTCTACAGATACAATAGGGCCTCGCACTGTTAGTGCTCGGGCCCTAATAATAATAATCCTTACAATTACAATAGGGCCTCGCACTGGTCAGTGCTCGGGCCCTAAAAAAGACGGAGTTCATTGTAACCATGCTGCGCTCACTGACCCCTGAGCATGTTAGTATGTAAGCATTACATACTAACATGCTAAACTTCCTCAACAAGAATCAGTAGGCTGGATTTACTTTACTTTGTTAGGAGTGGACAGTCACCACCGCAGCCTTTAGGCAAGTCACTCTTGTTGTTTTATGAGGCTCTAGTTAAATAAGCATAATTGTGAATTAACACTATCTCTCTCATACACTCTCCCTTTTTCTTTCTCTTTCAGCTGGGTGCATTTTGGAGTCGTTTAACGTTATATTTTGGCAAAAACTGTCAATCCTGAGTAATATTATGTTTTTTGATTAAGTTGTGCCGAAGAGATTGATATGTGAAGAGGTTTGGCTAGGAGCCTTGGGCTCAGTTGATTTTACGAGCACTGCGTTTGTTTAAGTTAGACTGTTGAACTTTTAATGTCTTGTCTAAGAAAATTTTTGTCGGACCATACGTTATTGAAATAATGATTTAATTGAGGAAAATCACGCTGTATTTTGTATTTTCATGGCATTTTTGAGCTAAAAAAAATAATTGATTGTTAATTTTCCCAATGATCGATCAAGGAAATGTATTCAAATGCCCATCCCTAGTGCCAACAAAGGCAGTGAAGAGGAACACTGCTAGCAAGAAAATACTGATGTAAACATTGTAGGCTACCATGTAAAATATTTTTAAAAATCTGCTGATGGAGGAAATGCATTCAGTATTTTTACCTTTAAGGATACACAAACAGTGACTATACCTATGACAAATAAGCTTTAATGTTAATGAGGTTTTGTAGGTGTGTCTTTGTTCCAGAACATATATGATAGTCTTAAGGGGCGTTCACACCAAACGTGATGAACACGGATTTGTTGCACGACAAATGAGAATCCGTTGTGCTATCGCTCAAGTTTGGACGCGTGACCATAATGTAAAATTCACGTCATTACGACATTGCGCCAGTAGCGAGCTTGCCTGTTTTCACTAGATAACAACAACATTGCTTCTTCAATCATCAACCATGGCTGAGAACACTTACCTTGTGTACCGTGGCACCCAGCGCGAATTCGCGTCTAATCGAATTTTTTGCATTGACTTTATATGTAATCTCGACGCACGATTGGGCGACATCGCGTTTGGTGTGAACGCCCCTTAAGTATGACAAGACACAGGAACAGAGACTATAGCACACACACACATACATGCTAAAAATCTTCTGCTCCTGGAACTATTTACCCTGGAAAACAGGGTACATTTTGATGAAAATACCAGAAATACATTAAGTATTAAGTATTCAACTCTAACATTCATGAAATCTTTTATAATGGAAGAAAAAACTGTAAAAATGAAACAATTCAAATCAAAATAACTGAAACTACTTTCTCAGTGTCAAGTCATCTCTTTCTCAATCTCTCTGCCTTTCTCTCAAAACCATCCTTTCTGCAGGGGAAATGCAGTACCTTGTGTGGTTGATGGTTGCAATGCTGTGGATGGTTCAGGCTGGAGCAGATGTCTGTCCTGATACCTGTAAATGCTCCAGAAAGTCAAGCCCAGAAAAGTCAGAGGTCAACTGTCATAAGAGAGGGATTCGTGTCTTTCCCTCCAATCTTCCCTCTGATGCCTGGATCCTCAAACTGGGTGGGTACTTTATGGTTAACGAAATCATCCCTCAGATTGATGTAATGTTCAGGATACATAATTTATATAATATCTAAGTAAACATAGGCATGGTGGGAAGTAATTGCATTATTAACCCACTCCATTTCTGCTTTGTAAAGGTGAGAATGGCATCACAGACCTAAAGGCCAAAGCTCTGAGATCAGTTCCAAAGATTGAGAGTATCAACCTGGAACGAAATGCTATCAAGTCCATGCACCCTCAGGCTTTCTCTGGTGCAGAGCAGCTGATGCTTCTCAATCTTTACGGCAACCACATCACGAACCTTCCACCAAAGGGATTCCAGGTAAAGACATTGGTCAGGTTTGGAGAGTACAGTAATCACATTAGTAATTAATAATCTGACCACAAAAACTGTTGTTCTTTCATGTCTGTAGGACCTCCTGAACCTTCGCTTCCTCATGCTGGGACAAAACCAGATTAGCATACTTAAACCTGAGATGTTCACCGGCATGAGGAATCTGTCAGATCTGGATCTTCCTCTCAACGCGTTGACAATGCTCCCGCCTAGCGCCTTTAAGCCGCTGATTGCTCTCAAAGTTTTAGATCTTTCCCTGAATCGCATTGAGAGGATCTCTCCTAAGGCCTTCACTGGACTCAGACAGCTCATGTTCCTCAACTTAGACAACAACAGGTCACACCACATATGCCCTTTGGACAATTTTTAAATGTGCCTAGCAAAGCCAAGAGAAGATTGTTTTCCTTTTGTGGGTATATCCAGTGAGAATCAGACTCCTAGTGTTGGGGTAGCTCCTAGAATATTTCTATTTGGTGGATGTTAAAGGTTTTAAGATATGTAGGTTATCCTTTGGTTCTGCCATCAGGAAATACATCAATGTGTCTAGATAACTAAATGTATTATTTGGTTCATCTCCCCATGCTAACACTTCGGAAAATGAATAACTATATAGCTGTAGGACATGGCTTTATATAAGTTTAAAAGTTTTGCTTTTGCCATGGTTTCTACGTACAGTAGTTGCACATTGTATTGATGTTGATAAAGAGAATCTGACTTTATCACCCCATTCAGTGTGAAAACCATTCCTGCTGGAGTATTCAAGCCATTGCGATCTCTGGAGATGCTGGTTCTAGACAACAACCTTGTGTCCACACTAAGCCAATCAGCGTTGGATGGCCTGGGCAGCTTGCAGGTAACGATCCAGTTGAAACAGGACAAAAAAGTATTTTCCTTGTTTCAACTGGGTTTTACACATAAAAAGGAAATCAGCTGAAATAAAAGAAACATTTTCACTTCAAACTTAATGCATACATTATTAGGCATACTGGCTGCATGGCCCCAGGGATTGGCCCCTCATTTGGTACAACACTGGTCCAGACTCAATTATTGACAATTGGATGAATTGAGATTCATTTTCCCCAGATGATGAATCCTACTGACTCTGATGATCCCCTTCATTCAACATGTGTTGAATGGATTACTGTTGAATTTGGTGCAGAAATTAATGGTCCTTGTGAACTTCAATACCTTAATTTTTCATCACGCAACATCATCATGTCAAATCATCAGATGTAATTCTTCGCTATTCTGTCTAATAATTTGCTTTCAACATTCACACGGCTGTGGCATAGGAGCTAGAGCAGTCGTCCACCATTAAGACCTGGCTTTGTGCCAGCTCCTCCAGTCCACATGTTGATGTGTCCTTGGTCAAGATACTTAACCCTAAATTGTTCCTGTTGCTGCGCCAACGGTGTATGAATGTGTATGAATGGTTAGTTTCCTGCTGATGAGCAGGTTGGCACCCTGCGTGGTACCACTGCCACCAGTGTATGCATGTGTGTGATTGGGTGAATGAAACATGTAATGTAAAAGCACTTGGTGGAGTGGTCATAACAACTAGAAAATCACTATATAAGTACAGTCCATTTACAATCAACATTATCAGTGGCGGAGTGGCCGTCGGGACGATCGGGAGTTTTCCGGGTCGGCCGGTCGGCCACCGAGGTCAGGTGGACCAGCCCACATTTAATGTGAGCGGCTGCGAGACGTGTGTAAGCCGGCCCTATGCGTTATACATCATTGCTCTAGGCTCTACCCTCCGCAAAAATCTCCAAGGCCATACTATTTAATAAAGGAAACGTCCAACCAACATTTATACCACTTGCTTACTCTCTTTATCTCATTCATGGTTACCCTGCACACTCTGATCTCTCCCATCAATCTACTCATTTTTGTGTAGCCTATCTTAATGTAAGTAATTATTCAGGCGTTACAAAGCTTTCATGGTCATAAATAATTTTAAAAAACGAACTGCAGTTTAATTGCTTTGCTTGTTCTTGAATTAACGTAGAATGGAGCAAAGGTTTGCGTCTTACAACTGTGCAAGATAATACTCACTGTCCATTTAGTACGTTTGCCATTCTGCATATATTTAATATGGGGAGTTTCAACCCCAGTGCGCAAAATACAGGGAGGAGAAAATGCAAATATGTTATTTAGCACACGCATTGTGATTTACCAAACTTGAAGGTAATTTTTCTGACAAAAACTGTGTCTATAAATAATACCTTTGAAGGGCAGGTATTAACCGGATGGTCACTGCGCACAGATGACTTCTGTTACTGTAGAGAGGAGGAGACGGAGGCACAATGACAGAATACGCACAGGACATAGTTTTTCCACCCGTGTTAATATTTTGGAGTGGAATATTTTTGGTTTTACTAACAGCATTGACTTTGTTACAAATACTCTCCCATTTGTCGGTTTTTCTGGTAATATTTGTTTTTTTTATTTCAATATATGTGTTAACCTCTTCCACTAGAACCTGATCACATTTCATTTTGCGCTTGCAGCTTTCCGCTCGTCCAAACTCTCCATTCAGACATGCAAAACCCTCATTTAAATACTGCTGTCTCCACCCTGTTGCACCTGTTTTCATTTACGCAGTTATTCTTAGTAGATCACCCGCAAGCACAAAACACGCAATCTATTGCACTGTGCACTCAATTTAGTACCCACTATTTGGGATCTTAGTAAATCAGGCCCTTAGTCTTTTTTGTGAAATTCTGTTGCTGTGATATACCAACGCATTTACATTTATACATATTTACATATTGGTAAAATATTGTTTTGTCCCAGCAGAAGGAGTTACTAGCATCACAGTTGCCAGAATGATGACATGCTCATATCAGATAACACCAGTTTTCGGCCCCTCGTGCACTGATTGTATAATATATACAGTATGTTTGTGATAATGCATATTCTGCTTTGTTGCTAAATCTCGCACTAGGAACTCTACCTGAGGAACAATGACCTAGACCACCTGCCACCTGATGTGTTCAAGAACATGCCCATGCTTTCTCAGCTGGCTCTCAGTGGAAATCACCTGAAGACAGTGGATGGAAACATGTTGGCCCGTATGCCTGGTAAGACTTACTAGCAGCCTGCAGCCACAGCTGCCATTTTCAAAGGAGTGACTCATAATTGTAGAAGTAGAGAGGACTGCG
This sequence comes from Scomber scombrus, assembly GCF_963691925.1. Classification (NCBI taxonomy): domain Eukaryota; kingdom Metazoa; phylum Chordata; class Actinopteri; order Scombriformes; family Scombridae; genus Scomber; species Scomber scombrus. The sequence goes on along the minus strand of NC_084986.1, from coordinate 28,528,991 downwards.
TTGTTTAATGATGCCAGTGTGATTCACTTGTTATGATTATTTTTCTTTTCCGACCCCTCTCAGACCTGAAGAGGCTGTACCTCCATGACAACCCCTGGCTGTGTGACTGTAACATCATCTCCTTGGTGCGGTGGATGGGACAGACTGAGGTCACCCTGTCACCTCGGGATGCACTGAAGTGTGTGAGTCCTCCAGAGCTTCGAAACAAGAGACTAAGCAGCCTCCAAGCCTCCAAGCTGCTCTGCCGCACCTAACACCAGAAAACCTGGATGAATACCACAGCGTGGGCTTGGGATCATAGAGATTAGAATTTCTGTTCAAAACAGATTTTTTACTCTGTAGACTGTGCTAGTGTTTGTAGAGTGCATTTGTTTCTTTCTCAAAGCTGCAATGCAATCAATAGATTTTCCTGCAGGATAGTGAATCTATAGGGGCAACATATTGATGTTTTCAGCTAAAAATCTTGCATAAAATATCATCTTCTGAAAACTTTGCCTTTGTGCCATGTACTTTTGAGTTTAAAACTGAGAGCTTGAAGACCTTTTAAACTGCAGAAAAAATTAAACTGGATTTTCTGGATTCTCTACCAGCAAAAAACAAGTGTTCTCTCTTATCTCCAAATACTTAGATTAATATTATAATCTTATATTGGTTGTTGTAGAGTGGCTATGCAGGTTTGGAAAGAGACAGATTACATGCAATGGGATTACATTAATCCGATTACAGGAAATGTTTCGGTAATCTTTAATAGTTAATGTAAAAAATAAAGGCATTTGGATTGTGAGATGAAAGACACAGCCAAGCTTCTGCACAGCTAAAACTGAAAGTGAAGTTAGCTGTAGATAACTATGAATTTATTGAAATTGTAATCTATAAATTAGTAAAACATAAAAATAAGGAAGATGATCAAGAATGTTGTCACAATGTTTAAACATCCCAGTGTATTATGCTACCGATTACAACTTCCGGCAGGCCACATTACATGGCTAAAAGTGTGTGGACACACAGACATTACATCTATTCGATATGTAATTGTTGAACATGTCATTACAAAACCATGGGCATTAATCTGTTACTTTAACAGTTTACACTCTTCCAATTGCAGGCTTTCTACCTGACTTTGGACCTTGGCTGCAGGGATTTGCTCCCATTAAGCTACAGTTTTAGTTGGGTTCTGTGCAGGCTTGTCAAGTTATTACACATTAAATTGGGAAAACAATTTATTTATGGACCTGGCTTTGTGCATGGGCACATTGTCATGTTCAAACAGGATATATGATAAGCCACTCGCAGCATTTTGATGAAGACAGAAAAAGATGGTGGTATTTTTTATTTTTTTTAAAGTTAAAAGTGACACAAATCATTTGCCATAATGTATTTCCTGTGCTGGCATTTAATATAATCATATGCAGAACTCCTTTGCTTTGTACAAAACCTCAAAATCAGTGATGGGTGAACTAAGCTTTCTGAAGCACTGAATCAATATAAAGCAATTATGCTGAAAATGACTCTTGAAATATTTCATACTACTTGTACTGGGAAACTGTAGTTGTATAACTACTTTTAATATTATTATGTTCAACAAAGTATATATTGTTAAAAAAAAGTTAAAGTTAAACAAGCATATTGTTCTCTTTAAATACTGCAACAGGTTAAGAACCACATCCTGTAAACCAGCTCAACACCTCTGAGATCATCTCTCTCTGTGACACAAGGAGAGGTGGTCACACGTCTCCTACATAGTTGTGGGATAGTAAATGCTACTAAGATGTAATTCTGGTCAAAACAAACTAAACAGGCATAGTTAGACATAGTCGAGGCACTGGAGAGAAAAATCAGCAGCTTCTTAAGAAGATGGCTTGAGTTACCTCGCAGCCTGATCAGTGCTGCTCTGTATGGCACCAGCAACATCCTGCAGCTCCCAATCAGTGGCCTCGCTGAAGAATTTATGGTGTCAAGGACTCGGGAAGCACTGCAATACAGAGAATCCGGGGATCTTAGCTTCAGCTGGCATTCAGGTGCGAACAGGCAGGAAGTGGACAGCAGACAAATCCTTCGAGGTGGCTGAGTTACGGCTGAGGCAGAAGGCGCTGGGAGGGTCAATATCGGTAGGGTGTGTAGGCAATGGCTACTTCCCAACAACCAGGGTCAACAACACTCAAGGCAAGGAGTGGCAACATCTTGTCTAGGAGGAACTGTGGGCACGTGTGGAGTAAGTACGCACCAGCAGGATGGAATGAATGAGTCAGCAAGGAGCATGGACTAAGTGTTCTGCAACAAAAGATCACCTGGGCCAACATCTGGAGAGCAGATTCCTACTGCATCAGGTTCTTAGTCCAAGCTGTGTATGGCATACTACCAAGTCCAGCAAACCTCCATGTCTGGGGCAAAAGTGAAACATCCTCCTGCCCAGGTGCTTAGGGCAGTTGCTGAAAGCATTGCCACTGCCATCAACACCATCAAGGGCCACCACAAGCCAAAGTCCATCACCTTCCTCAAAGCCGGAGAGAACCCCCACACACTACTGGGAACAAAGTCTGGCCTCCTTGCCATTGCCACCGACTGGCAACTGGAAGTGGATCTTGGCAAACAGCTAAATTTCCCATCCAAAATGACAGACTCCAACAAGCAACTGATCATTCTGGAGCTCACAGTGCTCTGGGAAGAGCACATGGGTGAAGCTAATGAAAGGAAGCGTGCCAATTACCAGGAGCTGGTGGAAGGCCAGGGCACAAGGCTGGCGAACCCACTGTGAGCCTCTGGAAGTGGGCTGCAAAGTCTTCATGCTGCTGGGCATCATCTGGGAAGCGAAGAGGTATGCCATTCAAGCCGCAACTGAAGCTGCAGAGAAAGCCAAAGGTGGCTTTGGATCAAGAAGGCTGATCCGTGGTCGAATGCTGCTGGGACACAAGCTGGGACCTGACCAACCCTGGCTGGGTGGCCATATGACCCCAGGTTACATCGCATCCACAGGATGTATCTTTCACCTGACTTCCTGCCATCCTACATTTTGCCAAAATGTATTGTCCTTTGTGTGCCTGTGTCTACTGTGTATGTCCACAAAAATATCTCCTGCTGCTCAATGGAACAACTAACTGGGATAAACTGTGGGACAAATCAGTATCCTTCATCTTGACCCAGAAAGAAGCAGCTTACAAGGCTAATTTTCATGTTCTTGGCATCAAATTGAATATTTTAACATTTTCTCAAACCAGTTTTTAAACTCTTATAAACTGGTTATGGCTAATGCTCGGTTACAAATTGATTGATTACTTGTTTATGCTGCTCTCTTTCATAGGTCACTCTTATAAAAGAGATTTAATCTTAATGACACTTTTACCTGGTTAAAGGATGTAAAGAATATAAAGAATATAAGTGACTGTCCTGTATGATTACAAACTTCCACTTTTGGCCTCATTAGGTAATCCATTTTTAAAAAATCTGAGCAGCACCACTGGGGCTTACTGACTGTGTGGTCATTTAGAGGCTGAAGTGTCCTGTGACTGTCCACAATGTCTAAACAGGTCAGCACCAGCAGCTTAGGAACATACAGAACCTGAATATTCTGGGTTTGTTTCACTTTTATTTAACTAGGACAGTTAGTCCCGTGTGCAGGTTGTACCCTACCCAAGGTCAGCTTCAGGCCTCCATGATCATGCACATGATAAGTGGTAGATAATAATAGCATGTATGTATTTATGTATCATCGTCTTCCATCATCACTTTAAAAATCAGGGACAATGACATATGCATATCATTCACCTCTTGTGATAATGATATCTTGACATCATTAGCGTGAGTGCTAATTCAAATATTAGCTTCTTGTACATATAAGCCTATTGTATCTCTTGATTAAGTATTATTCAGGCAATACAACTGACTCAGTTGTTCTTAAATAATTATACGGTAATTTGAAACAAATTCTTGCCTTGTTTCATTTGTGCATTAGTGTTTATTTGCCATAAACAACTAATGTGCTTATAGACAATTGCTAAAATTAGCTAGCAGCAAATGGATGTTATGGGTCAGACTCAAACTAAACTTAATAGAAAGTCATATTCTTTCAGTTATTTTTCTTCTGTTTTTTGTTGCTGTCAAATGCATGTGAAATAAGGAAAAAAATCCTCCAAAACATACAACCTGAATATTGTAGCGGATTATGAATCCTAATATTCTTAAAACTCGTTATCAGGGGCACCACCGGAAGATTTTCCGGAAATTACAATATTTTATTTGATGCAATTAATTACCGTAATTCAGTTTAATTACTTAATCAGTCGAATATCTAAAGTTATGAATTCTAGGCGTCAGGGAACCAAGAATGTGTTCACACCAGAAATAAAATGCACACGCACACAGTTGTCAATAATACTCACCGGTTATTTATTGACTAAGCAAGGGTAATAAGCAGTCAATGCAATAATAGGGATTATAGAGTGGAAATATTCATAAAGAAAGGATAATAACAAGATTACTAATGTCATAGCAGTGATAAATGAGATGGTCTAAATGTCTAAATGGTATTTAGATTACTATATTAACCTATTGGGAATAAAAATGGAAATGTGGAATTTGGACCTTAGTCAGCAATAAGCTCTTGTACATCACCAGCCTGATCACAATGAGAGATGGTTTTAGCCTACTTTTAGACAAAGGCCCGTCAGCTGGAATCGGGTCGGGATGGAGCGAAGTCAGGCAAGATGTGATTCTCGGCGAACTCGCTGGACCCGATCGGTTCTGATAGCTGCAGGTTCCTGTTCAGCCAGTCTTTACACGGCTGCTGATTCAGGGGGGGCCGTCTCTCCATGGCGCAGGCTCCAAGGATGCAGGCTGGGATTGTAAGTGAGTGGGTGCTGGTTCAATTAGTTATTGTCTTAATAACTTCGGATTGGCTGGCCAGGCGAAGTCGAAGCTAATCAAACTTAACTAATTTGATTAAAGAGTCAAAACGGCGTTCTTGAATTCAGCTTGAAATGTCAAGAGAAAATATCTTCTTTTGAAGATGTAACGGATATTTGACTCACTGTAATAAACTTATCAGGACTAGTAACTCGAAAAACTTGGTTAAAGCAAAACTAAAAATAAGATAAAAGTAAAAGTTGACTTCGAAAAATTAAACTGAGTATAAATGTAAGAAGAGCATAACGTGAATTGGTCCCTGGCATATTTTTAATTATAAAGTAAAACCTAATTCTTTAATTTCCCATCACTGCTGTCACATTTGTACACGCTTAAAGAAAATGCATCCTTCATTTTGGCACAGATATAACAGACATGAATTGACATCCTATCAGAAATGCTCTTACGTTATGAAACTCATAAAATCTATTTAAACACGGATAATACTTTCAGTAATGGCTATTGAAAGTCTTCTGCTACCAATAAACGATTATACCACGTTTAACTTAGCCTGTCTGACTCAGGTAATGATATTACACTTTTCTGAATTCCTGTTGGAGTTTTAACAATTCACTTACAGAGAATTGGAGTTTCAAGCATTGTTCACTTAGTATGAAATCACACAATCAAGACAAACATCAAAGAATTGCAATGGGTTAAAACACATTATTACATTTACCAAATGGCTTATTACTTATTCTTAGGAAGTATAATGATTTTCCACTACATTATGGCAGAAGAAGAGTTCATTTTGAGGTGAAGACAAAGGAATGTATGTTGTGCTGACAAATGTTTTGATTCGCACAATGAAAGAAAGGATTTCGCATGTCGTCCCCATCTGTCTGGGGAGTCTCACATTAAGGCTGTAAAGTCCTTACTCCGGGTTGAAAGTTCATTTGAGGTGTACAACCTTAGAATTTACACATTTCTCCTGTGAAGTCAAGCCTCTTCGGGAGAAACGTGAAGTGGGAGAGGGTCATAATTTATGACGTGTCAGTCTCATCAGATAAAGGGGCAGTTCGAGGAGACCCCTTTGTTTCTCTTTTGAAGTAATAAACTAGCCAGATGTTCCGGCTACAGTATACTTGTCATTAGGAATGTATACCGAGGACTGGTATTTTTTGGTTCCGGTTCCTAATTGGGTCGGTACCAGGGTACCGTTAAGATTTTGGACAAACAATACTGTTATCGGTACTTTTTGAACGTCTACCTAACCATCACGTTATTATGAAACTGCTGCCATCGACAGGTGATGACGCAGCGCCTCTTTCTCACTAGTCTAGTCGATCATGTCAGTGGAGAGGTTTAAGCGATCGAAGGTATGGGCTCACTTTATCAAAGTTAATGAAAACTTGGCTCGATGCAATATTTGTCAGAGAGATATTTAGTCCAAGGGGGGTAACACCAGCAATATCTTTAAACACTTGCAGCGCACTCATAATATAAAGCTGAAGGAGTGCGGTGTGTTTGACTGCTTAAACAAAGCGGCTAAAGTTAGCAGCCCGGCTAACGCTAACGAGTGCAGCGCCGTCACGGCACCCGGTTTCGTTAATCCTGTAGGCGGTATGAACCAAGCAGCAGCCACCACCATCCGACGATGCAGACAACCCCATTCACAATCGCCAGACGAAAAATGAAGATGACACCAGAAAAAACGGAGGAATCCAGCCCTTCGCTATAGTCCAATCCAAGTGGATTAGGTAAATAGGCAGTAGTTAGTCCAATTGAAGTCAGTGTGAGCACTGTTAGCTGTCCTGTTAATCAGATATGAACTAATTAGGGCCCGAGCACTGACAAGTCAGTGAGGGACCTATTGCTTTTGCCAAGATTCTTATTCTTATTATTAATCAAGTGCCGCCAAATGAATCGCATTTTTGGCGGCTTGAACATGCATGAAAACTCATGAAATTCTGCACACACGTCACATCTGGTGAAAATTTATATAATTTCACGGGATTGGATGCAAGCGTGGTAAGGGGACTCGCTAGCGCCCCCAAACGTCGGGTCATGTGACAAAAAATATTCTCAGATCTGCATGAAATTTCAATATGTCACAGCTCTCATCGGATCATGGGGAAATTCATTTTGTGGAATTTTTTTACCAAACAGGAAGTCGCCCACGCGGTGTGGCGTGCACCGATTTTCATTTTTCGAACACCGCTTTGAGGACTTTATGATGTTCACAGAATCATGAAACCTGCCACGTAGGTTTCAAATCATGAGCTCTTTCATCTGATACCACATTTGCCCAACATTTTGCCCCAACAGCTCAGTAGCGCCCCCTAATGCCTTTTCCCACTTAGTATGTACTGACAAACTCTAAAACTCACCAAATTGGACACACTCATCAAGACTCACAAATATAATTTTTTGGTATAACCGCAACCTTTTCAGTGCCAAGATGACTCTACAGCATTCCCTAGAACAATAAAGGTTTAAGCCCCGCCTTCTACATGCACGTACACGAATGAAATTTAGGATTCATATATATCATGACCAGACGCACAAAAAAGCCTCTTGGACCCATACCTTAAGTCCAACAGGAAGTCGGCCATGTTGGATCACAGGTGCATTTTTGCCGCCATTTTCCCCATTTCCAGGCCTCGTACTTTAACGAACTCCTCCTGCAGTTTTGACTCCACAGACTCCAGATTCAAAGTGTATCATCCTCAGACCTTGATGATGTAAACTTGAAAACAGATTTGACCTACATTATACCAGGTGGGCGTGGCAGTCGTTTGTTTGTATAAACAAACAACTCCTTATAATTCCTCCAGACATTGTCGGATATTTATACATGCAGCACGTGAAATGTCACACCTGGTGAAGCCGTTTCAATTTCAACATCATTGGGGGTGGGTGTGGCAAGGGGTCTCCATAGCGCCCCCTAACAGCAGGTCATGTGACCAAAAACTTTGTCTGATCTTTGTGAAATTTACAGGCCAAGATGACTCCACAGCGCCCCCTGGAAGATTTCAAAGTTTAAACCCTGCCTTCCACATTGACATAGAGAAATGAAATCGACAAGGCCTATGTATTATTTCCAGACGCACAAAAAGCCTCTTGGACCCATACCCTAAGTCCAACAGGAAGTCGGCCATCCAGGCAAAAATGCTCAATCTTGATGATTTTTTGGCCCTTTACCCACATTCCTTTGTGCTGAGAAGTCACCCAGACTCATTTGTGGTCTTAGTTTGCCATCTAGTGGAGACATTAACCCCATCACACAATGTTCACTTAAAGGCACAGGAGCAAAGACATCTACATGCCAGTTTTGACAGCCTGCCACTGCCGCACAAACCGACGTGCACGTACAGCGTTATCGTTGGGGGGAAACCGGGGGGGTGCGAGGGTCCTTCAACACTGCTTGCAGTTTTAATTTTGTATTGCTTTTTCCGTGATGATGATTATTAGAGAGATGACCAGAGCCCTTAACCCAGGTTACACCCCCCCTTCCAGAGAAGTGTTGTCAGGCATCCTCCTACCAGCTTGGTACGAAGTTGAAAAGAAAAATCTAATAGCTGAGCTTGCTAACGTGTCAAAAGTGGCCATAACCAGTGATGGGTGGACAAGTATCACACAGGATCACTATGTCACCGTCACACTCCATTATGTGAATGAAGGCCAGTTAAAGCAGAAAGTACTCTCAACCCAGGCAGTATATGAGTCACAGAGTGGTCCAGTTGTGGCTGAAGAGATAGGAGACGTGCTTGTAGAGTTTGGTGTTAGAGCAAAAGTCGTAGCCATGACAGTTGATAACGCAGCTAATATGGAAGTGGCTGCACATGAGCTCCAAATCAGAAAGCTTGGATGCTGTGCGCACACTCTCAACCTCAGTGCAAAAAAAAGGTCTACACCCTCCAAACTATCTCCAAGTGTTCTGCGAGGATCCGGTACTGTGTTGTGTGAATCAAGAAATCTTCCATTGTGAAGAACGTGGTTGCAGAGAAGCAAATAAGCCTCATTGTTTCAGTATCATCAGTCAGACAGGAGCCACAGCAGGACTACATATCTAAATTGATTTCAATGGGTCTTTCCATTTGTTTCAGGCATGACTGTCCATACTGTTGTCCTGGACGTGAGGACCCGCTGGAACTCGCTATATCTCATGGTTGAACGATTTATTGAGATGTACCCAGCCATACAAGCTGCCCTCTTGGACCCACGAGCCAAAAAGCTGATGAAGAGAGAGAGGTAATCTAGGGTGTTGTTTGATTGGAATTCACAATGACACTGGACTAGTATTTTCAAATTAATAAATAACTCTAGTATAAGATTAAGTAACCATAATAATTATTGAATGATTTAAAAAGTGAGTTCATATCAGAATGATGAAAATTCATGTCATGATAAAACAAATGCAACTGCATGATTGTAGAATAAATACATTTTTTAATAATTTCATCTCAGACTTGAAAGGTTTACAGAGGACGACTACAACAAAGCCAAGGGGTTTGTCAGCGTGATGAGAATAATGTACATGTCCACCCTGGCTGTATCAAGTGACAAACAGGCCACCTGCAGCCAGATTCTCCCTATAATGACAAAGCTTGAGAGCCACTTCAAAATGGCAAAGGACGACTCTCCGTTTGTGACCACCATCAAGGATAAAGTCTGGGGTGACCTGTCTAGACGTTATTGGGTGCAAAACCAAAACAAAACCTACATTATCATCCCAATTCATACATAGCTGGCTGTTCACTGTAGAGACAAAATATACATCCATATTCATACTCTATATGTACAACAATTCCAATTCTCTTATACAAAATGTACATACTTTGCATTGCACTTTTTTGCTGCTCCATTTTGTTTCTCTATTACTTTCACTCTTGCAAAGACAATAGTTAAATTATGTGAAACTATTGTTTGTTTTATTTGTGAATAGGATGGTGATCTGATAGCATTCTTGGAAGAGGCCACCACCATGGACCCTACATAGTAAAAAATGGAGTGTCATTATTGCAGAGTAAACCTATTTTCCTCTGGATAGAGTAGTTATAACAATGTACAATCGAGTAAAATCGTCTAAATAGTAGTGTCAAAAGTGAGAGTTAAGTCCAACATGCACACAATGACCAAATCAACTCTACATGGTGATGATTCCCCGCGAAAGTTCTAGAACTGAACTGGAGCTCGAGCTGGCAGTGGCACGTTGGAAATCGTCTCTCTCCCCACTAGCAGACCTATCGTGGTAAGTTTGTATGAACATGTGTAGGTTTTCACCATCTAGCTAGATATTTTTCCACTTACGACCAACTTTTTGCAATACATTGACGATGATAGACGATGGTAGGCGTATTAAGTTAAGTTAGGCATGCATAGATGTAGTTAGCTAATCAATATGCCTCAATGACTTCAAGTTCAGATGCATTCGACTGCAATACCACGTCAAGAACTTAGAAGTAATACAGTTGATAACGAAATTCATTTAAATGACACATTTCAGACTTTATTTACTTTTTAACACCGTGCAATGTATGGGTTAGTGATAATTGAAGTTGTTCGGCCGGGTGGGTGACGTTGGGTTAACGTACCAAAATGTTAGCAAGTTAGCTTGACAGCGGGGTTTCTGCCCAAGTTGAAATAATTTGCAAGATGTTATGTTGTCGTGCTTGACTTGTGCCTGTCTGAAACCAGACATTGAGAGTACTTTCAACAATTGCTGAATGGCAAGAAAGTCATTAGAAAGACAGGAGGTTATGCACTCAGCTAACAAGTTTATTAGCACCCCGTATATCAGCCTATTGATACCATAAGTCCGTGAGTGTTTATTAGACCATTAAGTTTTCTAATAACTTTGCTCTGATTCTTCAGAGAATATTTTGATGGATATTAACAGTTATTCAACCTTCCTTAAATTTAAATTAACAGAAAATGCTGCTGCGTGTCTCGTCTGGCGGAGTGCAGAAGTACATCAAGCTGCCTGAACTAACATTCGGTGATTTCTTGAGAGAAGGTTAGTCACTAAATTTGGATTGAAAGTAGCCTAATCAAGTGGTGGCATATTGCAATGTTTCTCATCAGAACATTTTGTGCACTGTTTATTTCTTTTACTCTAGTGAGTCTAAAATTTAACATTGCTGAAGACAGACGGTTGGACATCAAGGTTTATGACCAGTCTAACACAGAGGTCGACTCTGAGGTTTTTGAGGAGATCGTACAAGAGTTCCATGGACCTTTCCTAATTTCATTGGCCAATGAAGCACCTGGTAATTGCTGCCTACCTGCATAAGACTACACACACATCGTTGAAGTGGAAGTGTTGAACTATGTAATTGTGTTCTTATTTCCCAATGCTCAGGTAACCCTCAGTCCACGTCATCTCCATGCTCTATTGCATCTGAAGACACAGTGATCCTCAACTTCTCGTTGTGTGATCCAGCTGAGGAGTCAGTTGCAGCCGAAGGAAGTCAACCTAAAAGGCCTTGCCGCATTAACTATGAAGCAAAAGCTGTGAGTTGTGTGTGTGTGGGGAGTTTGATTCACATGTTTAATTTGAGGTGCATCTTATTTGTTTCATAATTTCCAAGTATTTTTCAAAATACAATACTGCACATGTTATTTCTTAGCTGATTGAAAAAATCTTGTCGACAAAGCCTGGAGGTGACCGTGTCATGGAGAAGTATGCAAAAACGAAATCAATTACAGATTCAACCATAAGACAGCTCATCAACATACTTACTGCAGAGATGACGGAAACACATGGGTAAGTATGGATCAAATATGTTATCATGAGACATTGTTTAAACATAGCAATTATTGTTTAGGTCATGTTTTCAATGCTATCTATGAATGTTGATTATTGAATACACCAGGACATCTCCGCCCCGGAGTGTAAATGTGATGTATGCGCAGGGGATTGTAGCTCTGTTTCCATACCTTGAAGACCCATATTCACAGAATGGCTATGTAAGTAAAGGTTTTAAAATATATTTGCCCTTCGAACTGCTGAGATTTACATTTACATTTATGCATTTAGCAGACGCTTTTATCCAGAGCTCAGAGATCATATGAATGTATATATCACACTGTGCCTACATTATACATAGGAACATTACTACGATCCTGAAAGTGGTTCAGGCTACATTGCATGGCGTTTGAAGACAATTCAACGAAAAGCTGCTGAGGAAAGAGGTCCTGCAGTTAGTACATCTCCTAAAGGTAATATTTATCATGAGGTGGAATTATCAACCTGTGAAATGTGTTTAAAGGAGGATATAAAACTGTGTAGTTATTAACAGCAACAACAAAATTGTCTTGTTCTAAAGTTGGTGGGCCAGGCCATGGGCGTACTAGACCCTTTACCGCCGACAGAGTCCTGACTGACGAGGAAGTGGAATGCGCTATCGCTTTGTTGAGACACACTGCTGATGAGGAGACCATCCGTGAAAAGATGAAAGTCACTTTCGTATACCGCCACGCCATGGTCAATGATGAGAACAAATCAGCAGAGGTCTTCTCAGTATTTCCACGGTTCCTAGACACACCAGGACTGGTATGGCATCTACATTCATTGAATACTGAGACATATTGTAAAATGTAGCACAAGGTACCAACTCAGGTTGTCCTC